>NC_040911.2:785352-1130482 GCF_004126475.2 Phyllostomus discolor | reverse complement strand
CTCGAGCCAGCTCGGGGGCTGTTCCGGCCCAAACACGCACGCAGAGGGCGCCGGGGGTCACGGTCGGGCGCCAGGGGCCGAGAGCAGCTGAGGTGCAGGAAGGGGCCGCAGATGGAAGGTGACGAGTTTGCCCGGTGTGCTCACCGCCAGGGGCCCTGTGAGCAGCCAGGCCACGCAGTCCCACCCAGGGCGGCTTATCAGACAAATATGCCAAGAATCTGTCGAGTTTCCAGGGGAGGGAAGTTGGATAAAAGTTAAAAAAAAGTGTGTTTCTCGTTGGCCTATTCTAACCCACACTCTGGCAGCAAACTCACAATATGTTTCCTCCAAAAAGGCCCAAAGCTGAAGAATTGAGCCACAGCCCATTCCTGATCTCGGTGCACCCCTGCCCTGCGTGGACCCCGAGGTCCGGGCACCCCCTCGGACCTGAGCCCTGGGCACAGCGCCCCGCCTTTGGGACAGCGGCCAACTGCCCTTTCCCACGATGTCTGCCAGGAGGACATGTGGGTCCACCTTCTCGCTGAACCCGGAACAGGTTTCCTTCCAAAGCCACCAAAATGAGTCACTTTCTAACGCTGAAGGCTCTCTTCAGAACACGGGCATCATCTGAGTTTTCCCACGGTCACTGGCAGTCCTGGCTGCCTCTCTCTCGGGTGACTCATGGCCCGTCACAGGCGGAGAGCAGACGGCCGCCCCGAGCCCTGTGACACTCGGGGACGGAACGGGCACCAGGGCGACAGGCCCGTCCGGGGACGGCCCCACGCGGGGTGGGGGGCAGCCTCAAAGGGCCCCGCTTCCAGCAACTCAGACGAAAGCGTGACAAGGTGCCGGGGAACCAGAGGCGCCGCGGTTCTGGTGCCGATGCACGCACCCGCTTTAACGAGTCACGTGGGTTCCGCGTGCTCCCTGAGCAGGGCGGAAGGAACCCATTTTTCATTAGGCCGAGTGAGAAAAGCCAGCCCGAGGAAGACAGACACCACACGATCTCACTCGCACGTGGAATCTAATCAGCAGGGAGGACTGACAGACGGAATAGAAGCGGAGGCGCGGAGGCACGAAGCAGACTGCTGGGTCTCTGCGGGGGGGGGGGGGGGGGGGGCTGGGTGAAGGGGGGTGGGTGGGGGTCAGCCCCGGAACCCACACGGGACACGCAGACGGAGGGGTGGTGCTGGCTGAGGACAGGGGCGGGGGCCAGGAGGGGGGCAGTGGGGTCGTCTGTCCTAGTGTCAGCAACAAAGGTGAAGTTAAATGGGCAGTGACGTGTGCGTGTTTAAAAATGCAGGTGCAGCTCAGTACGGAACGGGGCTCTGTCCCCTCCCTTCTCCACTTATTTAATTAGATCTGACGGCTCGGGGACAGTCTCGTGGGGGAGATGGAGACTGGGGGGGGACTGGGGCACCTTCCGCGGTAGGAGTGGCTACAAGAAGGGGGGGGCAGGATTCGGCCCTGGCCTCCGGGATCTGGGCCGTAGTCAGAGGATGCGGGTGGGGGGACGGCAGCGGTCCCTCTGAAACCTGGCCCCTCGTTAGCTCCATTATAAGGTGAATGCCGAGTAAAGCAAATGTTGGCTCGACGTTCGGTAGCCCCGAGAACTTGCTACATGCACACGGAATCCGTAGGGTGATGATGCCCCAAACATCCCTGGGCCCACCCCCCTGTTCACGGGGTGAGGAGGAGCCTCTTCTGAACGAGGCACAGGAAACACAGCTAACCTCTTTTCATCGCGGTCGACAGCTGGGACTTTCGAGGGGCTTCCCCTTGGGGGCACAAAGCACCTCACGTCACCATCTCTGTTTCCAGCTGGGCAGCATCGGCGACCGGCGTGCTCCAGCCCCGGCCACCTGCCACCCCGGTCTGGCCCTCACCCTCATCTTTTCGGTTCCCTGCCAGGGTTTGGCAGCCCGCACCCCCCCACTTTGTGCTCCTCCTCCGGAATGCAGAACTTGAAGGGTTTAGCCGGCACCGGAGGCGCTCAGGGCCTGTAAATATTTGGGGCTGCGGCGTGTGGGTCCAGGCAGAACGTTTCTGCACGAAGGACTGTGAGTGAGACGCAGCTGAGATCTGCCCACGGCACACGCCCACGGCTCCCGGGAGAGCCGGGCCGTCTCCCGCCGTGCTCGACCGAAACCTCCGCGAGCGGCAGAGCAGAGCTCCAGGTCACACTGGGGGATGCAAACAGGCTTCAGGAGACTCGTGACAGCTGCACACAGACAGAAGAGGCCCAGGTCACAGAGGTGCGGGCCCGACTTCCGAATGCGAGCAGAACCGGGTAGGTTTGAACGGCATTTCTGACACACGACCCCTCGCCCCTCGGTGAGAAGACGGCAGGTGTGTGGGGGCAGGGGGTGGTCCCGCAGCCTGCACCCAGTGGACCGCCCCGCCCTGTCACCCGGGCCAGCGACGGTCGGGTTACAGAAGGCCGCCCTCCTGCCGTGCCAGGGCCAGGCCGTGCACCAGCAGCTGGGCCCTGTCATTGGTGAAGAGAGCCGTCTGCACGCCAAAGGGCCGGAAGACTGCTGGTCTCACCCTCGTCTCATCTACTGCTGCGAGCAATCAAACGGAGGGAGCACGAGGAGCACTCGGGGCGCGTGTGCAATGCCTCGTGGGAGCCGCCTCGGGACGCGGAGGTGGCTCCGGGTAACTTCAGGGGCTTCTGGGGAAACGAGCAATCAACAGATGGGGAGTGGGAAGACTTCTGGGCTCCCTCGGGACAGTCTCCGCGGGCTGAAGTCCAATTCCAGATGAGGTTGCCCCACAGCCTCTGGACCAGAGGGAACTTCCACGTCCCCGCGATCACCCCTCAGGGGCAGCTGGAGGGCCGCGGGTGGGCCTGTCCCGGGGAAGTCATTTGGCCCGATGGATGGGAGAGCCGGCGACGTCTATAGGTGGTTCTGACTCTTCCAGGTGCACACAGGGCAGCTGCCGAGACCTAGGGCAGGTGACTCCGCTGCCTGAGCCTCGGGGTCCCCTTCGGTGGAAGGAACGAGGGCCCCCTCGCTGGGCTGGGGGGTGTGAAGCCCGAGGAGGAGCTGCTGAGGGCCGGGGGCCGGGGGAGCCCTCGGCCCTGGCTGGCCTCCCTCCCCACCGGGTGCCTGTCACCAGCACAGGTGGACGGCAGGGGAGGGGAGGCGACCCTCCTCACTGTCCCGTGCTCCGCCATCCCAGCCGAGGTGCAGACACCTTTCTGTGGGTTCTCCCGTATGTGGACATCCATGGTCAAAGGGCCACGTTCAGGGAAGGAAAGGGGGTAAAATGCCAGGGGCCCTTGAGGAGCCCGGAAGTGACCGCACACCCTGAGCGCATAGAATGCCCCTGGGGCAGGCAGACGACCCTGACGCGGGGAGTGATGCAGCTCCTGCAAGTTCAAGTGCTGCGCAGGAATGCAGGCAACGGCATTGAAACAACCGTATATTCAGTGTCGGGCACTAGACTCACGGGGGGGGGGGTCACTTGGGAGGACATATACACATCTAATCTCGCTCGTTACACACCGGAAGCTGATGCAGTGTCGTAGGTGAATTGCCGCTGAAGGGTTTTTAAAAGTTGTAAACAAGATGATCCTGAGTTGGGGTGGAGAGAAGAGTCAGCCACTCCCCAAACCTCAGAGACACGGTGCGATGGTGAAACGCTGAACCGGCTCTTTCCGCAGTCCCGTTGGGTGCATTGTCACAGGTCACGGCATCATTGTGACATCTTTTGTTTCGATACATTTATTGTGACACAGAGAAGGTTTCAGCCAAGTCTTCTTACACAGCTGGCTTCATGGAGGTGGTGGCCGAGCCCTCTTTCCTGTCTCCGGGAGGAACCGAGGCGCCGGGGGCGGGGCCCAGCGTGGGCGGGGCCCGGCGTGGGGCGGGGCCTAACGTGGGTGCCGCCCAGTGTGGGGCGGGGCGGGGCGGGGCGACTGTCTGCCAGTCACTGCAGGCCTGCGCCCCTTTCCAATCAACCGTCTAGTTGCGTTTGCGCCCACGGTGTAGGAAACGAACCACAGTTGCACAATTTTTACAGGCTGGCGGTTCTTTTGCCTTCATTTCCATAAGATGCCGCTTATTAGACAATAGGGTTTTTTTGAGTTCCTGTTCAAGAAAGCGCTCGGAAAACGCGTGTTTCCATGGAGACGCAGGACTGACAGGCCGGGATGCGCTCCCTCCCTCCCTCCCGCGATGGCAGTGCAGGACCAGCCCTGTGAGCTTCACCCCCTTCCAGCGCTGAGGAGGGGACGCGGCCGGCTGCGTGGAGGCAGGAGGGCCGCAGGGGAAGGTGTGGGTTGGAAACGGGGCCTCGCCGAGGTTCCCGTCCCCCGTGGCGGTTGTAAGAGAGCGCGCACTGCCGAACTGTTAACGCCGTAGACAAACAGGGCTTCCCCCCGACGAGGGGCCGCGAGAAAGCGCGAGTGCCCAGGTCCTGTCGCGCAGGAGCCCCTGTGGGGGGCGCACGCGGTCCGGAACGAGAACAGCGGGCGCCCCTCCCGGTGGTCCGGAGACCTTGCGGCGACGCGGGCGGAAGTGCACGCTGGGCGTCAGCTGGTGCTCACTCCACGCGGGCCGCTGACTGTTCACTGTCGAGTGTGCGTGGGAGCAGCCCGCGCCTTGGACCTGGACCCGGGGCTCCAGGCCGTGGGAGGTCACACAAGTGTTTTAAGCCCTTAGTGACCGCCTTGGAACACCGCCCCTCGGGGAAAGCGGCAGATAGACGGAGACCCGCGGAGGGAGCAGCGGATGCAGGCGGAGACTCGGGGGCCCTTAGCAGGGGCAGAGGGCTCCCGCGGAGTGTGGGGCTGTGCAAGGACCCTGGGGTGGACGCGGCAGATTACTCATGGCCGGGTCTCAGGGGAGGGGACACTGCAGGCCACACACGATGCGGTCCCCCGTTTCTGGGGCAGCTAAGTGTCCCTGGGAGGAGCAGGCTCTGCAGGCAGTTCCCGGAAAGCCGCGTGGCGGGCCCAGGGCCTGCACCTCTCCCAAGCCCAGCAGTGGAAGCCCACCCCCACGCTGATGGCGTGAGGGGCCCCGCCTTTGCCGGGTGGTTAGGCCGTGAGGGGGAGGGGCTCACAGGTGGGGTGTGTGACCTTCCCGAGGAGACCCCAGAGAGCGCCCTCCCCCGGGGCCACGTGAGGACCCAGCTGGAGGGCATCCCCCGTGACTCAGGAGAAGGACCCTCACCTGACACTGACCCTGACACTGACCCTGCAGGCGCCTTGACCTTGGACTCCCCACCCCCTCGGGTTTGTCCTTCCTAGGGCCCGGGGCTGTGGTTAGAGCGGCCGGGACAGGCCAGACAGCCTGCACTGTTCCGCAAAGGCCGAGGTCGGAGCCCACTCCAGGCATTCAGGTCTGGGGAGAGGCTCCTCCGCCCCGTGAGCCGGGAGGGATCTGTTCTCCCAGGGGCCTTTGGGACGCAGCCCCACGGGTGCCGGCGGCTCCTGCGAGCAGAGACACCCCCAGCTCTGCCCGGACGCAGCCCCCCCTCAGACGTGTCCAGGAAGAACGCAAGAGCTGGACTTCTGGGGAACAGGGACTCTTTCTCAGGGTGTCAGGTAACAACACGCTAGTTACTCCCATCCTCTGTTTTCCACGGGTTTCTGAGATGTGGGCAGATTCACGGCACAAAGGAACACAGCCTGAGAGTGACCACAAACCGTTGTAAAGGACAAGGACGGAGCTGCGTGAAAATGGAGTTTGTTGGCAATCTGGCCTCGGGCCCTTGAACTCGCCCTGCTCGGCATCAGCTGACTCTGCAGATGAAGCCGTTTCCCAAGTGCAGGGCGGCAAGTTGCATTCCAGAGTTCCCGGCGCGGGGAGTGCTGCAGCGGCGCCGGGCCAGCCGCGGAGGCAAGTTCTGGGCGGAGCAGCAGCAGGTCAAACCGCAGCGAGCTCCTGCTCAGCTCAGACCGGCGGTCAGCACGTCAGCCCAAGTGTCCCTGAGGGTCCGGGCGTCCGAGACATTTAGCTTTCCTCAGCTCTGCCGGGGACGGGACGTTCTCCGTGTAGAAACGGAGAGTCTCGGGAAGCTGGCGTGCTCCGGGGCGCCCGGCGGTCATGTCCAGGCCGGCCTGTGGGTGCGGGGCGGGGCCTGGCTGGGCACACCCAGGGCGCCCCTGGGCGGGCGGGGAGGCTGGAGGCCTTGCAGTGCAGGTGACCGGACTTGGTCACCCCCCTGACTCTGTGTCCGGGACCCACAGCTGCTGGGCCTGCCCTCGGCCCACCCAGAGGCCCGGCGCTGGGGCCAGGCAGGCTGGGGCCAGGCAGGCCGGGGCTCCGGAAGAGAGACCCCCAGGGGGAGTGGCCCGGTGCCCAGGGTGTGTCTGCTCTTGTGGGCGGTGCCGGGCACACTTGGAGAGCTCCGGCCCACCGCTCCTCCTCCGAAACCCGGAGGGCAAATGCCACTTCCTGGAGGAACTGTGGGAATAGCTGGTTAATGTTTCACAGCGCCCGAGGCCACACGCCGTGAGTCAGAGGGGAGTGAACCCCGGCAGGGCCTGACCTCCGGCGGCCGGCCCCTGGCCCCGTCTCCAGGGTGCGTCCCTCCTGGGCCCCGCAGGGAGTCATGCGTGGCCTTGGTGCCGGTCCATGCATGCCACACAGCCCAGGACACTGACACAGCAATCCCAGGGGACACAGCCGTGCACGTGCCATCACCGCCCGCCGGGGTGTGCCACGTGGCCTGGGACACCCGCCGGCTCCCGTGACAGAGGCAGCGTGGACTCTTTGGGCATTGCTCACGGCCAGAGCCAGTGACCGAGGGCAGAACAATGTTTATGTGATTCCGAGCGCCTTAGTCACCTCCGGAACAGCTGGTGCACCCCTCGCCGCCGGGCAGGACGCCCCGTGTGGGTGGGTGGGGCAGCCTGGTGTGGGCTCAGGCCGGCTGTCGGCGTGCGGCCCGGGGCCGGAAGGGCTCCTGTCCGAGTCGGATGGAAGTAACCCCCCTGGGTATGAGGAGACACGGAGACCCCTGAGTCCTGGACCCATTGATCTGAAATGCCCAGATTCTGAGCAGCAGCCCTGCTGTGGCCTCCCCTGCCCCCAGTACCCCCGACCCCCACCGCATGCTCAGGGCTCATCTGCCAGGTGCCCTGATGTCACGCAGACAGGCACGGCTTCTTCCCAGGGCAAGTCCCCGCTTCTCCAGAAAGCAGAAAGATGAAGGACGGGAGCCAGTGGCAGTTCTGTCGAGCAAGACGGTGGGCGACAGGTCCCCAGAGGGTGTGACGCTGACGGGGACACTGGGCTCGTGGCGGGGATGCTGCTGCGGCAGCCTCACACGCTTGAGCGGAGGCCCCAGAGGTCTGTCCCCTCCCCTCGCCCCTCAGCTCATGGGGGCTGCGGCACTGAAGCCAGAAGGAGGGGGGCCCGAGGCCCCACGGCAGTTTCGGGGGGCAGCGCGGGGCCCGGCTCCGGCCGGGTCTCTGCCGTGCTGGCAGCTCCAAGGCCGCACACACCCTCTGGAGTCCTAGTTTGAGCTCAGCCATGGACGGTCTGGGGGGCTCGGGCGAGGTGCCCAGTCTCTTCGAAATCTGGATTTCCCGACGCATCGGGTCTCGGGCTCATCACAGAAAAGGCTCCGTCAGAAGGGTCGAGGGTGCCTGGTCCTTCATTTCACTTTAACGTGTGATCGAGGGACGGAGAGCACATCGGGCCCTGGGGCCGGCAATGTCACGCCTCCTGCTCTAGTGTGACAGCTGCCGTGGGTGACGGCAGGTGATGGCAGGTGACAGCAGGTGACGGAGCATCGCAGAAGCGCGTCGGCTGCGGGGTTACGCCCCCTTCACGACGCTGTCACTGAGAAAACGGTGTTCCTGCGAACAGTCACGTGGCAGAGGTCCGGAATGCACGGCCTGGGGCACAGACCGGACTGCGGCCAAGCCGGGGCTGTCCCGGGCCCCCGTCAGGCCCCAGAGGATGGACGGTTCCTCTCAGAGGGCAAGGATGCGTCACCACGGGGCCGGGGCCTTACGATTCCACGGCTCCATCAAAGTCCAGGTCAGGCAGGATGCCTTTTACAGGAAGTGAGGACGGTGGTTTGAACACCCGGGCGTCTCTGCAGAGTGTGTTCCCTGCGACGTGGCGTGTGCCTGAGACTCTGTGACCACATCGAAATGACCTTCATCACTCACCTCACACCCCTCCCCCGCCCACGGTCCCATTTCTCATGTGAGAACAACCACAGATCCCAGTGGCGGGCGGTAACGCCCCAGACAGCGCAGGACGGGCCACAGTGCGTGAAGAAGACTCGGGGAACACGGGTCTGGGGCGGGGAGTCTGCACTCCGGTCCCTGCGGCCACAGGCGGCCGGCAGCCTTGGACGGCTCCCCTGGCGTCCCCGGGCCCCACTGGCTGTCCGTCCGGAGGAAGGAGGGGGCCGGGCTGGGGGCTCTCAGGGTCTGGCCGCGGTGACGGTGACCGCACTCCAGTGCCACAGGGTGGGCGTGGCCCCACCATCCCAGCTCCACAAGCCCCGGGTCTTTAACCATCACACGCTTCCAGTCAGGTGTGGGCAAGAGTTCAGAGTGCAGAGTTCTCACACGGGTGCACACACACACGCACACGTGTCCACACACACACACACACACACACACAGATGGTCACACCAAGAACACAGACATGTGTGTGTGCACACATGAGTGAGCACACACATGCACACACTGTGTTCCTCCTCCGTGTCGTCAGAACACCAGGGGACAGTGGCGCCCACGCCGTCCAGGCTGTGGCGTTGAGGAGACAGGCCCCGGCCCGCCTGGCGGACCCTCCTCTGCCTGGAACTCTGTCTGCAGGCGGGGCGTCACAGGAGAGGAGGTCCAGACGGAGCCGCCCGCGGGCTGCCCCTCAGGGCAAGCAGGTGTGGCGGCCCAGACGGTGCGCGGGGCCTTCTCATGCCCACCGCCGGTCCCCGGCACCCGCAGCAGTGGCCGGCACGTAGTAGGTGCGCAGTAATCGGCCAGGTGACTGGGAAAAGACACACTGAAGCTAGCCCCTGCCCCACACGCATGCCTGCATGCACTCACACGGCACAGGCCCATCTCCCGGCCTCCAGGCCCACCCTTGATGGCAGCACCCACCCCAGCGGGGCCCGGCGTGGACGGGGTGGGGTGCAGGGTGGCACGGCCGTGAGGACCACTGCACACGGGGGTCCCTGCAGCCTCCCCAGGAGCCGGGAGCACTGAGGCTGCCTGGGCGGAGTGTCCCCTGGAGACAGAAGCCCGAGTTCCTTCTGCACACAGACAGGACCCCGCAGAAAGGAAGTGGGGGCTCCCCCGGGTTTCGCAAGGCTGCTCCCGGGGAGGAAGTGGGCACAGAGGCGGCACACCCGGCCCTGCACACAGGCCGGCCCCCTCAGCTCGGCCCTGGGGCCTCTGGGGGGCAAACAGAGCAGCCAGGGGAGGAAGACACGGCAGGCATGCAGGCCTGAGCCCCGCCGTGCACGGCGCCCGGGTCCGGGGCCTGCCAGGGGCTCCCGCGTGGAGACGGGGACAATGCCCTTCAGAGGTCACGAGGGCCCTGCGAGCAATAGGCAGGTGCCGTGCTGCGCTGAGCGCGGAGTGACTGGGTGGGTGGGGGGATGCGACAGGAACCCCTGTCTTGCAGGTCCAGGCTCCTCTGGAGACCGCACCCTGCTGTGAGCTCACCGGAACGTTCAAACAGAAACGGTGACACCGGGTCAGTGCGCAGCCTGGGGGGCAGACCGCCCTCGGGGGGGTGGGGCAGCCAGGCCACCCAGCCACCGGCCTGGGCGCCCGTGCGGACCGGCCACACCGCAGAGGCGGGCGCACGTGGGTGCTGCACGGTGACCGGGGCCGGCTCTTCTCTCTCTTTCGTGAAGCCCACGGGCCCGGCTGGGGGCCGGGCCGCCCTGCTTCGAGGAGTGCGCGGACCCCACCCCTCTGCCCCGTCACACCTGCCCTCCCCGTGTGCCCCAAACGTCTGCAGACGTCAGGAAACTCGAGCCACCGCCCTGGGCGGAGGACCCCGGGGAGCGACTGGGAGGGCCAGTCTGAGAGGAGGACTCGGAGGTGCCGGGACTCGGGCAGCAGGGCCGTCCCCTCAGCCCCGTGGGCCCAGGTGTCGTGGCCACCGTGGGGCCCGCGGAGAGGGGCCAGGAACCACCTCTCCCAGTGAGTCCGGGGGACAGGTCCAACCCCTGTGCCACCCACCGCGTCACGAAAGCCAACGCCGTCTCAGAGCCCGAGGACCCGGTGACACGGAGGTGTCACCTGAGCCCCACAAGGACGCCGCCAGGGGCCTCCTCTGCCTTCACACGCCACGCGGGTCGGGTGGGTTTTGTGTCAACGGTGTGACGTGTCTCCCCGTGCGGCCGCCCACGCGGCCTCGCGCAGCGTTTTGGGGAGGCCGGCCGAGGCCCCTGCAGGCCTGGGCCAGCCTGCCCCCCCAGACGCCCGAGCAGAGCCCTGTCTGGCGCAGGTCTGAGGTGGGTGAGGCGGGCGCGAGCGTCTGGTTCAAATCCTGCCCCTTCGACAAGCAGTTCCGATGAGAAAAGTAGTGGCTCGAGTGGCCGTCGCACCGCAGCACGGAGCGGGGTGCTGAAGCCGTGGTGGGCGCAGGCCCCACCTCTGAAACACGACTTCTCCGGAGGAGCAACACCCAGACCGGCCCGGGGCCGGCCGGCGGCCAGGGGCGACCCGCGTGCAGGGCGGACCAGGCCTCCCAGCCCAGCGTGGATCCCACGCAGCTGCAGAGCCCCCCCCACCCCGCCAGTCCGGCACAGCCCCCTCCCCCGAGGAGCCCCCAAGAGTTCTCCCGAGGTCCCTGGTCACACTCCAGAGCCCTTTCAGGGTGAGGACTGGACGTGCTTTAACTCCGTGTCCCGGTCACACATGACGCAGCGCCCCCCACACGGGCGGCGGGCCTTAAAAGTTAATCGTGCGTTCGCTCTGGGAGGCTCGCTTAGTTGAGTGAAGATGCTGGATTTCAACTATTTCAGCTAAGCGAGACGTCCGGCGACGGATGTGGGCACCCACAAACGCCCCTCGTCAGACAGGCCGGCAGCGAGGCAGGAGTGAAACGTTCCCCTCTGACAGTGGAGGAAGCGTCAAAAGCAAGTGTCTTCATAAAAATAATGTCGTCTGCACAGAACTTGGCTCTGCAGGAGTCCCCCCCCCCCCCCGCCCTGCCCTGGAGCCGGCTGTCGGTCAACACGGAGCGTGCCCTGTGCATGCACGCGTGCCCGCTGCGGGTGGGTGGGAAGCGCGTCGGACCACCTGTGCATCCCTAGGTGGACGTTGGGTGCTCGTCGCCCGCCCCACCTTCACTCGGGGCCTCGGTGGGCACTTGGGAGCTCAGGGAGGCTCGCATGCCCGGGCCAGGGCCCCAGGACAGAGGTGAGGCAGAGACGGGGGCTGGGGCTGCAGTTAGTGCGAATTCTGGGTGAAGCACATGCAGGCGACTGGCAGATGCCCAGGGGAAGGTTAGTGCCCCAAGTCCCACGGCCCGGGGAGTGGACCCGGGGTCCAGGTCCGTCCGGCTGCCATTCAGCCTCCCGGGGACTCCCCTCCGCCCTGCCAGTGGCCGGGTCCAGTCCCGGTGAGGGTGCTCTGTGCAGGCTGCCTCTCGTTCTGGGTCCGACTCCAGCTGCAGCGGAGCGGGAGTCGGGAGGTTTGCTCTCGGCCCAGGTCTCTGCAGGAGGAGCCCACCCACACCGGGTGTTGGGATCCTGGGGCACTGGCTGGAGGAGCAGGCAGCAGGGGGCTTGGGGCCAGTGCTCTGGGGAGGGGCAGCCCATGTCATCCAACCCCCTCCACCGCCCCCCGCCCCCCTGGGTTTGGGGCCAGCCCTTGCGAGGTGTGAGCAGTGAGCAGGGGCGTCCTCAGACACACTGACCCTGAAGCTGGGCCACTAGCTGCTCGGCGGGGATGGGGAGTGACACCCGCTGGGAGAGGGGGGCTTCCCTGAGGCCTGCAGCCGCCGCCGGGCTGTCTCACGGGAGATGAGGCTGTCCTTCTCGACACGCTGCTTCTCCTTGGGAGGGACCGAAACCCTCCAAATGCAGAAGGAGTCGCCAGGGCGATCGCTTGTGCTGTGAAACGCACCGGCCCTCAGCGCCCGCTGGCCGCGGTGATGTCGGGGGGGGGGGGGGGCCGTGGACGCCCGCCTGCTGGGGCTCCTGCGTTTGCTGCATGCGCGTTTTTTCAAGAAATGAATCATGATGCCGCACTGGTTCTTCGGCAACTTGCTCTTTCCCATTCAGTGTTGTTGCTTGGAACTCGACCTCTGTCGATACCTGCAGTTCTAGGTCGTTTAATCTAATTTCTGAGACTATGCCACAATGTATGTCAGTTCCGTCCAGGAAAAAGTCCAGCCACTGTTAGTGTAACAAGAACGGTTTGTGTGACATCAGTGTGACCTGGCAGCCCGGGAGAGCGGACTGGAAAGCTCATGTGTGAACAGTGATGACTCCACTGTACCAGTCAGTGGGGGCGGTAGACGCCACTGAGTGAGCACGTGTGCTGTGTGGCCGTCACACTCAGAATGACTGAGCGAGTAGAACAAAAATTCTGCATCAGATTTTGTGTTAAGCTTGAACATTCCTCCACGGAAACTATTCGGATGACTCAGAAGGCCACGGCTACGGGCAACTGGTGACTGGCAGCTTCATCATGACAACACACCCACTCATGCATCACTTCTCGTGCAGAGTTTTTGGTGAAACATCAAATCCCCCAGGTGACTCAGCCCTCCTACAGCCCAGCTTTGGTGCCTGTGACTTCTGGCTTTTCCCAGAACTAAAATCACCTCTGAAAGGGAGGGGATCTCAGACAGTTGATGAGATTCAGGAAAATAGGACGGGGCAGCTGATGGCACGTGGGGGAACTGTGTGAGGTCCCTGGGTGCCCACTTGGAAGGGGACTGAGGCGTCATTGTCCTGTGTACAGTGTTTCCTGTATCTTCACGAAAGGCCTCTGTCCTTCACAGCCCGTAGCCGGACACCTCCTGGACGGACCTCATACACCCATCGCCCTACGTGTGGGGTGTTTGTCTGTTTCTCTCTCTTTGTCAGCGTCCAAATCTTTACTCATTAAAATACGTGGGCATAGCCAAAGCAGTGTTGAGAAAGATATTTATAGCCCCAAGTGATGGCATCAGGAACAAAGTTCTCAGATCGATCATCTAAGTTCTGACTCGAGAAACTGAAAAAGAAGAGAGAACCCAAGGACAGTGAAAGGGAGGAAATGGCGAAGGTAACAGAAACCAGTGAAACCGAAACTGGGAAAACGACAGAGAAAAATCAATGAAACGAAAAGCTAGTTCTCGGCGGGGCGGGGCGGGGGGGGGGGGGATCAATAGAGCTGATCGCTCTGCCGCAGGACACGCGCAAGGAGACAGGGGACAAAAGTCACCGAGATGGGGAACGGAACAGAGGCCCTGGGGACAGAGCCCGAGGTGGTGGAGGGACAGTGGGGGCTCTGAGCGGTGGGACCTCGTGCACCGTGAGGCGGGGGGGGTCCCTTTGCACCCCGGCACCCGGCTCAGCAGTGACAGTGCACGAGCTGCTGACACACTCGGGGGGAGTGTGCTAGTGAAAAGAGCCCACCTATAGCAGGTGCACATTGTAGGATTTGGCTGCTACGGCGTTCTCAAAGGGACAGAATTACGGAGCACGGCCGCCATGCGCCACGGGCTCGGGGGACAGAAGCGGGGAGGTGGTGAGGCCTTCAAGGGCAGCACGACAAAACAGTCATACAGGACAGGGCAGTCACATGATTCTACATGCGTGTCAGACTACCCAGAACCACACACGTGACAACATGCGTGTTCACGACACCTGCAACCTCAGGCAGGTTGCCGGGCCTGCCAGCGTGATTCCTGGCTGCGATTCTGTTCTGCGGTCTTGCAGGGTGTTCAGAAGGGTGTACCGGCCTCTCCGGGTTGTTCCTCACAACTGCACGTGAACCCACGATCATCTCGAAGTACAAAGACTGTGACATGGCCCCCGTGCCTGCCCCGTGCGTGTGCCCCGCACACACAGAGCAGCTCCTCCCCGGAAGACACACAGGGTGTGCGGCCACAGCATCAGAGAGGGACGCCTGCCCCCCACCTCCCACCCCCCACCCCCCCTGCACACCCTCGGGGTCTGCTCCTCTCCCCTCCCCATCGCCGCACCGAGAGTCGGAGCCCACGCCGCCCACCAGAACAACGGATACGAAGACCATCTCGGGGATGCTGTGGCGTTGGATCCCCGGTAACGCGTGGGCAGTGCCCTCGGCACCTCGCCTGCCGGGTTTCTCTCCCAGCCCGGCCTGTCCACTCTCGCCGCTTCCTACGGGGTGGCTCGTTTTACGTGACGAGTTCTAGAACTTTTCACGTGTTCCAGAGGCCCCATCCATGTCTGTGTGTCCCCAGCCTCTGAGCGTCGATCAAGTTTTTGTAACGGAGCCCCCCAAACAGCAGCGGCGGCCGCAGGGCCCCGCCTCCCCGGCTGCCCCTTGCAGGGAGTCACTGGCAGGCATCTGCCCCCGGCGCTGCATCTCAAGTCGGCCAGCCCCGGCGGGGTCTCTGCCCGCCCTGAGCACGGGGCGCCTCGCTGCCCGCGCTGCCCTGCTCACGCCCGCCCGGGCGCCCCGCTCTCAGCTGCCGTCCGCTTCCTCCCGTGGCTCTGACGGGCCCACAGGACGGCCTTACTGCCTCGTGGCTACTGGTTAAAAATGGCACCAGGTGATGGAATACTTTCTCTTCTCTTTTACTGACAACCGAGGAGGGCGAGCAGAGGGTGGCTCACGGAGACGCGTGACGGCACCGCGGTGGTGGCGGCGCTCCGAGGAGGAAGCGGGGTTTGGGGAGCGGTAACTCATTCTCAGTGGAATTTTAATTGGAAGGGGAAGAGGGGGGCAGGTATGCAAGGTCGATGGACTGTGTCCTGCACCCTGAGGCCGTGCTGGATGGCCCCCAGGGGCTGGGGACCAGCGCCTGGACCTGAGCCTCGGTGCCCCAGTGTCTCTGGGCCCTGGTCTCCTCATCGGCAGAAACAAGGGCCTGAGAGGGGAGTTCCAGGAAGGGAGGGCGTCCCAGGCCTCCGGGACAGCAGCGAGGTGGCTGTGGCTCTCCGAGCAGAGCCCGGCGTGGGCGAGGTCCGTAAGTGGGACCTGGACACCCAGGTGGGGAGGACATCCAGACAGTGGCTGGCACCGCATCCCGTTTTTCAGGGCTCTAGAGAGGAAGTTCGGGCACGCACACGGGCCTTCCACGAGCGGGTACACATTCAGGCAGCCGTGGGGCGTCGATGAGAAAGGCTTTTCAGCACGCCCTGGGCCAGACCGTCAGACCCAACACCCCCACCTCGGCGGGCGCTGCCCCTGCCCTTGCTCGTCCTTGGGCAGAAAGGGGATACTTTAGAAAGATTTTCAAAATGCAGCGGAACAAAACAGCTTTTGTTTAGCCTGAGGTAAAAGGTAGGCACTTCAGAGCAGCCAAGCCCTTGGGGGTTCCTGCAGGTCAACAGGTTGCGACGACGGTGTTTAGGGGACAGCCGCTCACCACGGGTTTCCGTTCACCCGCTTGAAACAGAACAAGTGATGGGCAGAGACACAGCTCTGAGGGGGCCTCCTCCTGGGGTGGGGGCGGGCGCTGGCCGGGCCTTCCGGAAGAGCTGCTGCTTCCCAGCCACCCCCCACCCCAGCTCTGCCTGCCCGGGGGGGGGGCACCCACTCGCCCCAAGGCGGCTGCTGGGCAGCCTGTGGTGCCAGCCGGGGACGGAGCCCAGACAGGGTGGCCCTGACCTTTGGGCCGCTGCTCTGTCAAGTGCCTCCCTGACCTTGGCAGGCTGTAATCTTCTCCCCAAACCACAGGTCTTCAACAGGCGCCCCCCTCCCCCACGCCGGCAGAGTCCGATTCCCCCTGAAACCCTCTGCAGCCTGTGAGGGCATCGCAGCCCGCCCCCCCACCCCACACACAGAGGCTGTGCCAGTGACTTCCGCCTGCGGAGAGAGGGGATCACATGGTGCTGATTCTCACTCACATCGTGGCGGCTGCCGTGCAGAGAACCAGGAACCAGAGCTCGCCTGTTTCCTGCCAGCGTCCCGCTGAGGTCCCCAAAGAAACCGACCCTTTCAACCAGCCCCACTTCCTGCCACACCCCTCGGGGTGCGGAGGAGAGACCCTCAGGGACACAGGGCGCTGCCCTGGCGGCCCACCACCAGACCTGGAGCCACCTGGGCCCCCGGGGATGGCTGCAGACCCACCACACCTCCGGGCTGCCCCCTGCCCAGGAGAGGCTGGGCCAGCACCTGCGAGCAGGTGGGGGGAGGTGGGTGCTGGTGGGTGCAGGTGCATCGGCCCAGCCCGGACCGGCCCAGCAAAGGCGGAAGCCAGGCCAGTTGGTTGGTTGGCGCTGCCTCCTGGAGCCAGACCAAAGGGAAGCTGAGCTTCCCCCCCGGGTGCAGGGAAGCGGCCGGCCGCTCCACTCTAGGTGAGGAAGTAGAAAGCACTTCAAGCCCCTAGGGAGCCGCAGCTTTCTGGCCAGCTCGTCACCAACATCGTCTCTGCACTCCCAGAGTGACCACTTCGGCCCTGGTCACCTCCCACCCTATGCTCCCCTGCACCTCCGCCACCCCCAGGCCAAGCGATCCTGGGCGACCCCTGCTGGAGCCCGGCCAGAGACCAGCCCCCAGACCCGCGGATTCCAGACCCACCGATTCCAGACCCGCGTCTACACCCACGCCATCAAGTGCAGGGAGGCCGCAGGGCCGCCACCTGCCCCTACCTGTCCCCACCTGCCCCGCCACCTGAGCACAGGACTCCGGGTCCGGCGCCCTGCTCCCAGCGCGCAGAGACAAAGCGCCGCCGCCCCCCGCAACCCGGAGAGTCACCCACCGTTGCGCTCGCCGCTGCTACGCCGAGGGCTGCGCGGGGTCCAGGCCGCCTCCCCGCCGCCCGGGCCCCACGCGCGGGGTCCCCCGGGGCCTTTGGCGCCGCCTTCCGGGTCAGGGAATCGGTCCGCCGGGAGGGAGGCTCGTCCTCACTGGCGCGCAGCGGTGACTGACGCGCCACTCCGGGCCCGCGCGCACCCCACCCGTACCCGCCCCTTTCGGGCTTCCTGCTCCAGGTAAACACTGCGGAGCCCCACCCGCCTCCCTCGCCAGCGCAGTGGGAGTCGGGAGGACCCACGGGACGACCTCGGAGTGGCCTCGCCACGTGCAGCCCGGGACACGTGGGGGCCCCCCGGCCCCCCCCCCCCGCGTCCTCGCGCCCCCCCGCAGTTCAGCCCGGGAGGGCGGGGTTTGGGGAGCGGCAGCGCTGACCTTCGGCTCCTCAGCCTCTGAAGCCGCCCCAGACGGGTCTCCTCACCGAGACCGTCCCCGCAGAGCGACCCAGGACCTGGGCGCAGGCGGCTGGTCGGGATCCAGCGCCCTGCGGGTTCAGTGCCGGCTCTCCAGTGCTCAGGCTGCGCGGGTGCGGTGGGGTCCCCAGGGCTAGCTGGCCCTTGGGACCACGTGGAGATTAGCTCTGCTGGGACCCAGGACCGCCGACGGGAGCTGAGCCTGCGAGCACTCAGGGTGCCTCCCTCCCGGGGGCAGGTGCAAAGAGCCAGGGGGCAGAGCGGCAAGCGCCCTGAGCTGCCCGCCGGGAGCTGCAGCCTGCGGCTCGTGGCTCCCAGTCCTCCGTGGGGGAGAGGAGCCCGCACTTCGGACATTAGCCCCCTGGATCTGATGGGGTCAGAGCCTTTCTCTGGACGGATTCCCAGCCTCCTCCTGATGGTGTTAGAGTGGGAGGTGGAGGGCCGGACCCCACGGAGACCCCGGCACAACTCCTGACCCAGGGGCCGGGTCGGGGCAACGAACCTGAGTCTCCCCGGGAGACCGGGCACCACACAGTGTCTGCTGGGTGGGCGGGGGAGCTGGCACTGGGCGAGAGCCGCGAGTCCACCCCCAGGCCGGGCGTTCGGGGCAGCACGGCCACTTCCAGCGTGCTCCAGGGCCGTCTGCCCCAGCACAGTGCCCTCAGGGACGGGACCCACCAGCCGCGCTCCTCCCAGGCGGGAGCCCTGAGTGCCAGTGGCATGAATATTTAATTCGACGCTTTCTCAGAAGAGATTGGCGAGAGGAGAGGGCGCCAGGGTGGGTCCTCGTGAGAAGAGGGAACAAGGGACAGAGGAGAGGCCAGGTGACGTGGGGGCAGGGACTGGAGGGGCGTGGCCACCAGGGACAGGGAGAGGCAGGGAGGACCCGCTGGCACAGCCAGAGACTCTGGGGAGAGACCTGGGGAGAGACTCAGGGGAGACTCGGGGTGGGGGGGGGACTCAGGGGAGAGACCCGGGGGCGGAGAGACGCCGGGGGGGGGGAGACTCGGGGGGAGACTCCTGGGGGGAGAGACACCTGGGAGAGACTCAGGGTGGGGGGGTGGAGACTCGGAGGGGGGCAGACCCAGGGGAGAGCGTGGGGGACGCAGGGTTTCTGGTTTCCAGCTCCAGGCTCTGCGAGAGGCCCCGTCTGTGGTTCAGGGCGAGGAGGATGCCGTGGGTGTCCACGGAGGGGCCCGGGGTCAGGCCCGTTCCCAGCCCTCTGCAGCCACCTGAGGCCCCTGGGCTGCCGCAGACAGCCCCACGCCCCTGGCCCCCCTCCCCTGTCACCCCTGCAGACACGGGGCCCCCACCCCGGAGCCCTCCCCGGGCAGGCTCCCAGGCCAGGCCAGCACCAGTTGTGTCTGCATGGGCCTGTCCACAGACCCGAGGGTGGGCCGGGAGCCTGCGTGAGGTCGGAGAAGACCCTGGGGTCCCTGACTCAGTCTTCGGGGTGCACAGCCAAGTGGGGGCCACGGCAGGCAGGGTGCTGGCCAGGCAGGCTCGGGGGCGTGAGATGCGGAGGACCCCCGGGCTTCCGGGGTGCGGCACTGTGCCGGGGGGAGACGGAGAGGCAGTGAGGGATGCAGGGAGGGCCGGGCCGCCTGGAGCCGGCGTCCCGGCCGGGAGCTGGGCGGCCACCCGCCCTGCGTGGGTCTGCCGTCCAGGCGGCCGCGGCAGCGTGTCCCCCAGCTCCGCGGGTTGGGGCAGAGGGAGAGGCTGGAACGCAGAGCACCTGCTGGGGGGGAGACAGTGACCTCGGGGGCGAGCTCGCACCGCGCCAGCCGACGCCGGTGCCGGTGCTGCCCCGAACCCCACGTGGCTGTGGGGGGCGAGCTCGGTCCCGTGTGGGTTCCTGGGGCACCAGCTGGGGCCGTTCCAGGGGCTGTGCTTGGCTCCGCAGCGGTGGCGCCCCGACACAGCAGCCCTGGGTAGGCACCCACAGGGCTCGGACTCGGGATTCATTCAAGGGGGGCAGGCTGGCGGCAGGGTGGGACCAGGGCCTGCCGGCGGGTGCAGGGCAGGGAAGGGGGGCACCCGGAGGGGGGGCACCCGGAGGGGCTGTGGAGAAAGGAAGGCACCTCGCTGCCGGCTGCCGACTGGCGTCTGGTGGCCAGCGGGTGTTGCCTGGCCCCGGGGCGAGGGTCCATGTGGGTGCACGCGGGCCGCTGCGTGGGTCAGGTTTGCCTTAGAAAAGGCCGTCCACGCCACCCCAGACCTGTATCCAACCCTAACGTCCCCTGGGTCCCACGTCCTCAGGTCTGACGGGACCGGTGCGTCCCAGGAGCCGGACTGTCCATGGCCTGGGTCTTCCTGCCTCCCTCTTAGAGGGGGGCTGTTCTCACCGGGAGGGGGACTCTCTTCTTGCAAGGGTTCCGTACGCACGTTGGCTGGACCCGTGACGGCTGTGACGTGGAGACACGCCCAGGCTCCAAGCAGTGTCCCCGTGCGACACTTCGTCACTGCTTCTGCAGAGAGAGGAAGGAAGGGAGAGAAGCTTTGAGGTGAGGCAGAAACAGTGACCGGTCGCCTCCCGCAGGCGCCCGGACCGGGGCCTGGAACCACGACCCTCTGGTGACAGGACGACCCTCCAGCCGGGGGAGCCGCACCCGTCAGGGCGCACACGTGGGCTTTATCGACATGATTAGTATCAGTAATGGAGGTCGTTAACGATTCAGAGTGTGTTGTCAAGGACAGTCACAGGAGTGGCCCCGCCCCTCCCCACGCAGTTACACAGCCACGCAGGGTGACTGCCTGGCTGTTTACAGCGGGGAGCCCGAGGCTCGGGGAGCCCACCAGCCGTCTGGATGGACTCGAGCCTCAGCCTCTGGTCCTGAGCTGCAGGCTCCCTCCGCGGCACCACCCTGGACCCGAGTTGAAGGAGTGTTCGCCCCTGACGCGGGGGTCCCTGGTGCTTGTTGAGTAAGACCCCTGGTTTCCTGCCCTGAACACCGTGAGTGGGAACCTCTGAGGGGTGTGGCCAGGCCTGCCCCGCCCACACTTCGGACTCCCTCCCTCTGCCCAGCGGGGCGCCACTGGAGGCCGGTGGGTGGGAGCCAGGACGGAGCCCTCCCCAGCCCTCGGCAGGGGTGGGGACACCCACAGCCCCAACTCCCAGGCACCCCCCGGTGCCGCCTTCTAATTTGTGTGTCTCCTAGCTCACCATTTCCTCCCCCCAGTACTGGACTCTGGAGCAGAATTCTTACACGGTTCTGGGCGTGTTTGGGGGTCCGAGGACTGGCTGCTGGGCGTGGGGGAGGGAGGGAGGTCATCGCCTGCAGTTCCCAGCGGTTTGTCGTCTCGTGAGAGCGGCGTTCTCCGCTGACCCCCTCCAGGGTGTGCGTGTGCATCACGGGCCTCCCCCGTGTGCTGTGGGTGCGGCCCGGGAGCGCTGGGAAGAGGCCGGCGCACAGGGTGTGGGTATAACTGTCCGATTATCTTTTCCTTGGGCACCTGTGCATAGGCCACGGTCCGTGGGCGGCACGTTGGACTCTGTGAGCCCACCCCGCCGGTGACACTGGCTTCTCTGAAACCACGGCGACTGCTGGGTCCCCGGCCGGGCTGAGCGGTGGTGCCGGATTGCCGGGCGCCTCCTTGTGCCCGCCCGCGCACAGCCTCTGCTGCGGAGTCCGCGGTGCTGATGCCACAGACAGTGTGCAGCGGCCTGTGGATTTCAGTTCTGGCGTGCTCTGTGGGTGTGGGCTGGAGAAGTGCTTGCTTTCGGCTGGAGAGCAGCAGGACGGGAAAGACGCCACCAGCTCTGAAGCCTCCCCCGAGGCCCCCCCTGCCCCCTCCCCCCACAAACCAGGAGGCGTCAGCCCGTGAGGCTCGGGGTATCCGCTCCCGGCGACAGGCGTGGTGCTCACCACACAGGGCTCCGCCCCGCGGAGTTCACAGTTCGTACAGCACGCCCGAGACGCGGCGGGGCTCCGTGTCGAAGTTATCACAACACACCAGACCCAGGACGGTGGTGGTCTGGCCTGGGGCAGGGGGCGTGGTGAAGGGTGAGGCGCAAGGGACCCAGAGACCTTTAAGTCACCCCAAAGGAGGTGCTTAGACCGGAGCCCCGAGGGGAACACTCCCAAATTAACAACAGCCGGTCATGAGCCCGGTCGGTGTTATGGTGAATGCCTGGCACCGAGGGCCGGGATTGCTCAGGCGCGTGGTTGCCCGTGTGGGAATGTGGGCGGGACAGACGGCGGGATTCCCGGCTGCCGAGTCTGTGGAGACACGCCAGGACTGGGCCCACGCCACGTGAGCCGTGCACGTCGAAGAGGGCCACCCAGGCGTCAGCGGGAGCAACGGCGCCCTCGGTAAAGCCAGGTGTGAGTCCACAGCCTCTGCTTCCCGGCGACCCCCGACCCTTCCCGGCTGCACCGCCGCCGTGCGTGCCGCCCGGACACCACCGCACGGGGCTCCTTCCCCTCGGGGAGTGGGGACAGACCCACCCCCAGCCCCTCGAGGAGGAGCGTACCCACCCAACGGGCTCTCGGCTCATCTCCCTCCCTCCCGGACTCGGCCACCTCCGGTCCGGTCCGAGCAGCGTAAGTCCTTGCGTCGTGCTGTGCCTGACGTGAGACCCATCCGTTCTGACTTGAACTTGAGGAGCCCAAACCATCACGAAGCTGAGGTCGAGGCCCCTTCGTTGTCAACCATCACGAAGCTGCGTGGGAACTTGAAGACCGCTGGGGTGGCCTGGAGCGGACGGCTCCAGAAAACGATGATGACGACAGGAATAACACAACGAGAGCACCACTAACAACTAAACAACCGAGACGGTTGTGAGGAAAACCCAAGCCGCACGTTTCTCCTGTCTCAACGCGCTGCTGCATGTTCGACGCGAGAACCGGCCCCGTTGGCCCGTCGTCGGTGGGATGAGGCCCCGTGTCCCAACCGAGAGGGTGGGGGGGGGGTTGCGGCACGGGACACGGTGGCAGATACTCCTCCGCCTGCATCTGCTCTCGGCGCCTTTGCACACACACCACACACGCTTTCACCGAGAGTGTTGAGGCCGTTCCTCCGAGGCTGACATGGAGCCCGGAGAAAGTCGCCCACGGGGGCAACCCTGGTGTCCGGGCCCTGTACCTGTCCCTGCACCCATCCCTGCCCCTGCACCTGTACCCACACCTGCCCCTGCCCTGCTCCTGCCCCCGCCCCTGCCCCCACCCCTGCCCCTGCACCTGTACCCACACCTGCCCCTGCCCTGCTCCTGCCCCCACCCCTGCCCCTGCCCCTGTACCCACCCCTGCACCCGCCCCTGCCCCTGCACCTGTACCTGCCCCTGCACCGGCCCCTCACCTGCCCCCGCCCCTGCACCTGCCCCTGCCCCCGCACCCGCCTCTCACCTGCACCTGCACTTCACCTGCCCCTGTACCTGCCCCTGTCCCTCACTTGCCCCTGCACCTGCCCCGCCCCTGCACCTACCTTGGCACCTGCCCCTGTCCCTCACCTGCCCCTGCCCCTCACCTGCCCCCACCCCTGCCCCCGCCCCTGCCCCTGCCCCTGCCGGGCGGACTCACCCGGTGTTCCTCCCTCGTGGCATCAGGAGGGGAAGGATGGCCCTGGGACGGAAGGGTCTGGGTGCTGTGTGAGCGGAAGAGTGGGGGCAGTGACTTGACGTTAATCTTCCGCTGTTTTGAGCTTCACCCAGTGCTTTCTATGAACTTGCTCTGTTCCGAGGCTAAAGAGATTAGCGGTTTCTCAGCGACAGCTGACTGGTTTGTGAGGGCAACGTCGCCTTATATTTTTAAGTCGCCAATGTGTTGTTGGCACGTGTTTGTTTGGGGAAAACTCTGTTCTCAAACGAGGGAGGAGGAGGTACGGGTCCTGACCGAGGTGCCTGAAAGGAGAATCGGAGGGGATGATAAGAGTTAAAAACTTTGAACGGAAAATTGCCTAGACATACATCATCCCAAATCCGTTTAACAGCAGGTCAGGGGAATATTGTGTATTACAAACTAATTTGGCAAATGACATTTCAAATATATGTTAACCTAATTTAAGTGCATTCCACTGTGATTCTCTACATATGGCTTTGGGTGAAAATCCGATTACGGCGGGTAGACAAATTACAGTCTTTCTGGAGGCAGCCATGCCCTCCATCTTCCCGAGCACGCTCCAGAATGTCGCCCGACCCTTGAGGGAGCGAAGGCTGCGACGTGCCCTCCTTGGGGGGCCTGAGAGAAAGTTCCCCTTCCCGTGAGCGTCCGTCTGTCTGCCCCTGGAGTTCACCGATGTCGCCATCAAGTGGTGACAGCAGGCACTGTTCATCCGTCTGAGCTGTTGAGGTGACTGGGATGAGAGAGAGAGAGTTGTACGTTTTTTCAAGCCCTTTATTAAGAAACTCATAGGCTCCTGCACCATCTGACCTCTACATGGACCTCATGTTCCATCTGCCGTATGCGGGAAATGCGGGAGAAAAAAGATCCCTTGTCCAAGCCTTCAAACCCTGAATGGGAGTCTGCCCAGAGCTGGTCTCCCCTCTGCCCCCTGTGACGGTTCCCGCTCCGCCTGTGTTCTCGTCCCCCGGCGTGCCCTCTGCCCCGGCCCTTGGGCTGGGCCCACTCATGCGTGCTCTGCCCACTCGGAGGAGAGGCCCCCCTGTCCTTTGGTGTCTGTTCTTGGCAGGGTTTTGGGGGGATGGCGCATGAGGACAGGCACCCGAATCTCATTGTTAATTTATGTCCAAAGAGAAAGAGCTTGTTCTTTTTTTTTTCCATCTTCTTAAAAAACTCCCTTCCTCTTTCTTCCTCGCCTCACGTGAGACGTACCTTCCAAAGATTCAATTCCCGGCCTCTAAGTTATTTTCCAGTTCACCCTTCCAACGAATGGGATCGATGAGCGTTATTAAGGCAATAGAAAATCAAGATGAATCTGAAAACACTTGAAAAGGAAGCGTTTCCCTGGCCTGTGTTAATAGGGAAGCATCATGAATATAAACACAGTCGCGGCACAGAGAAGCCTGGAAGCGCGGGGGTGGGGGGGAAACGGGCGTGCTGCTGGCCGGCCGGCCGCCCGCCCGCCCCGGCTGTGGGCGCACCGCGGGGTGTCCCTGCCCGCCGGCCGCTCTGCGTGCGCCTGCAGACATGCCCCGTCCCACGCAAGTGTGTTTGGTGCGATGTCCTCTTCCTGCTTTTTTTTAAAAGGCATCATGTTATGTGCTTGTCCTGCAGCTTGGTTTCTTGACATGTTTCTTGGAAAACTTTTTGAACTGTTGTAGTTCTGCTCCACTCTGTGGTGCCTGAAATGTTTGGTCAGAGAAGTACTCCCACGTGGTGACAAGGGAACAGTACAGGTGGCTCCATCAGATGCCGTGTCGCGGCCCTCCACGCTCCTCGGAAGCCTGTTTTCTTAAAGATGTTAAGGGTAAGTGTAACGATCATCTGGCATCTGGATAAAGGGAAATGAACAGAAAGGTGAGACATTTCAATGCTGGGAACACATAATCTGGAGAAGAGATCAAAAAGAGCCGTTCTCAAGCGTCTCTCCACGGAGCAGCACACTGTGCATTCTCCTCTCTCTCGCGCATTGAAATTCTCCGGTTGGGCCTAAACACTGTGTCGGGTACGTTTCCCGTGAGGCAGAGCTATCACAGGTGTTTTTCAGCTGCAGAAACAAATGCGATTCACTTGAAAAAGAGGAGATTTTACTTCATGTGATCGGCAAGTGCAGCTTCAGGCACGGCTTGACCCAGCCGCCGGGCCAGGTCCCCACTCTGCCCCTCGGCTGAGCTCTGCACTGTCATCCCTGGCCCCACGGGCTCGCTGCTCGCCCCACACAGCGCCCTCAGCCTGGAAGGCCAGGGGAGGCAGAGCCTCTGGCGTTTCTGACTGGCACACATGGACAGGCAGGCGTTCATTCTGGAGCGGGTGAGGACACGAGTGGTGAACAGAAGTTGCTACAGAACGGTGGAGACAAAGCTCCCTGCTCTGCCGGGGTGCTGAGCAGACAAAACATACTCAGGTGCTTCTCCTCCAGGAGACCCCAGTGGGCTTCCTGTAGGGCACGCTGCCCATGACAGCACCCACACAGGCATGTCCCACACGCGAGCCAACAGGACAGAGGCCGGGGGTGCTGAGGTGGGTGGACCTGGTCCCGAGGTAAATCCCATCCAGCATTCAGAGGAGCACACAGTAGGGTAACTTCCCCGAGACTTAGCTGTTTGCCGGTGAAACGGTGAAAACAATGTCAACTTCATAGAATGCCATAAAGTTACGTGTGTGGTTTCCACGGTGTGGCCCACACGGAAGTCTTTAAAATGATTGCCAGCATTACCGGCTCGGTTAGTGCTGGTTTCCTACAGCCCACTCCCTCCCTCCCTCCCCCACTCGCTCCCTCTCTCCCTCGCTCCCTCCCTCCCTTGCTCTCTCCCTCCCTCCCTCCCGCTCCGTGTCCTTTCCGGACGCAGAGACAACAGGTGTAGCTGCGGTTTCAGTCTGAGGTGGGTGAGTAGACGGAGTGAGACACTATTTCGAGTGTTTTCTTTTGTATGCATTTTCTTCTAAATGTTTCTTTTTTGTTCTGCATCCTGTATGTAGTTAAAACCTGACCAGGAGATGTGGGGTTATTTACCCTCGGGGAACACTGGCCATGATGGACCTCGGCGTCGGGAGGGGGGTCAGACTCTCACCCCGAGTTCCCAAATATGCTGTGGGGGTCGCCGAGTGACAGAGGCCATGCGAAAGGATGTCCCCAGGTGAGGCCTGGACTTGCCCCGCCAACCTGAGAACGGAGAGCACCCGCGACATCCCACCTCTTCTCCACTCAGACGTTTTGGGCGGGTGAGGGGAGGAGGGGGAGGCGGCGGGTGGAGGACGTGGCTGCGGTGGCCACGGTGGCCAGGGGTCAGAGGCAGAGAGGACTGGTGTCCTCTCCAAATCCAGGAGGAACCAGTCCAAAAGAACCTACGCACCCCAATGCTCATAGCAGCACTGTGTACAGTAGCCAAGTGCTGGAAGCAGGCTGAGGGCCCATCAGGAGATGAGTGAATAAAAAAACTGTGGTGCACTTACATAATGGAATACTACGCAGCAGAAAAAAAGAGAAGGAATTCCTGCCCTTCATGACAGCATGGACGGATCTGGACAGTGTCACGTGAGTGAAATAACCAGGCGCTGAAACACAGACACCATAGGATCTCACCTGTAAGGGGAACCTAATGAACGAAATTAATGAGCAGAATAGAACCAGAGACACGGAAACATGGAGCAGACTGACAGGGACCAGGTGGGGGGAGGGGGATAATGGAGGGAAGAGGGGGAAGGGACTGGTCAAAGGACATGTATGAACGACCCCCAGGCGGGGGCGACAGTGTGGGGATTGACTGTGGGAGTGGGGGGTGGGCTGGGCAGAGGAGGACAAAGGGGAGAAATTGTGACAACTGTAGTAGAGTTAACAGTAATTTTAAAAAAGGAGAAACAAAAAAGAATCCAGGACAAGGGTGCGGCAGGTGTAGTGGCTACTGTCCCTGTGTAGTGACAGGTGTAGTGACCACAGTGGCTTGCTCTGCTGCACCTGCACAGCCGCTCCTGGGTCCGGGGGCAGAGAGGAGAGCAGGTGTGCCGGCTGCCCCACCTCCCCACAGAGACCGTGACGTGGACAGATGTGCATCCTGAGGAGGAGGCCCGTGGTCCGAGCGGACGGCACGGAGGACACGCACAGGCGGGCACAGAGGCCCCTCAGCACCGGGCGGGAGTCCCGAGCGCCCCAGACGTGGAGCCGGAGGAGGAGCCGGCCCGGAAGCGAGCGCTGCAGTCTGGACCGGAGCCGCATGTCGACCCAGGAGGGCCTGGGAGTCTCAAGTCCAGGAGAGGCACCTGCGGCACACGCGTGACGATGCGTTACGATTCGGAATGGAGCCGAAACTTTGTGCAACCCCGAGCGAGGCTCTCCAAGGGCTTCACCGTCCCGGAGAGCAGCTGCCCTGCACTCCTGCGGCAGGAGCCCGCCAGTGGGCCTCGGTCAGGGCCAGCCGCTGTAACAAGCTCCCTCCTCCCCCCACGGGAGGGGACACACACACGAGAAACCCCCTTAAAGAGGAATCCCAACGGTGTGAAATGAGAGGGGTCGAAAGAAGCACGGGCATAGAAAACGGGAAGTACGGCCTGAAATGTTAAAAATAAACTCGCATGGATCAACAATAACAATAAATGTAAATGCACTAAACTCTCCCGTTGGAATCATCAGAGGCTGCCAAATTGGATTCTAAAGTAATTCAGTTACGCGCTGTCTCCAAGAGATAACTCTAAATCACAGGGCACAGGGAGACCTCGAATTATCTAGCAGGCCCATCAGGAGCAAAGAATGTGGGCATATCTGCCATCGTACCAGGCATGTTACGTTCGAGGGGGAAGAAGTATCACGAGACCCACCATGTAACATTTAACAATGAAAAAAACAGTTTACTACTTAAGCAGCCACGCACACGCCAGGGACAGGCAGGCATTACTGACAGACCACACAGGCTGCCTGCAGGTGGAGGCTGGGATGGCGGAGGTGTGCACCAGTAGCCACCATCCTACTATCCTTTCTCAGTGCTCTGAGCTGGGGGGCGGCTACACGGGTATGGGACAAAATTCCATCCGACAGGTCCCGTGTGGAAAGGAGTTCGTAACAATCAAAGAGCCATTCTCTTCCAAATCTTACTACAAACAACTCTCAGAGCAACAGAGCTGTCCCACACGGTGCCGAGAAAACGTGGGCGGGTCGGCCCCTCGGGAGGCGCAGCCACTCCGGCGGGCCAGACAGCTCAGCGAGCCTCCGCGGCGTCCTTGCGGGAAGATGCCAGCGTGGTTCCAGCAGATCCTCGGGTTGCAAGTTACCGAAACTCTGTTTGGTCCCTTGGGAACCGCGTGGGGCTGAAACAATTCCCTGCGAGGAACTCCCTTATCCTGCTGTACTGCGAGTTCCTGGCAGGAGAACCGCGAACATCAAATCGCCAACTGCTGGTTGTCAGTGGGAACTCGGTGCCAAGGGAATCCCCAACCAGCGACGTGGCGGAGAGGGAAACGCGACTCAGAGCAACCAGCTCGATGGTGACACGGCACAGCTGCGCGGTGTCGGGGCCCAGCCCCTCTCCCGCCAGGCAACTCGGCCCCACTTTGCTCCGGTGCATCGGAGGTTCAACTCCAACCGGAAAGCAAAAACACCCCGTTCCAGCCAGAGGAGAACTGACTTATATGGAGAGAAGCCCCACCCCGGTCCCTGATTGGCCCAGCCTTATGCAAATTAGGGCTCCAAATCCTTGCAACTTGATTGGTCCAAAGGTCACTGTCCTGATTGGTGAGAATGGAACCACTCCGATTGGTCGTTGAAAATGCTGATAAGCCGCCCAGCCTTCATGGGACAGGGAAAGCCGCTGTCCTATTGGCTGAAGCAGGATGCCCTGCACACGGGCTGCTCAGCCGGCCCAGGGCAGGCCCGCAGGGGTGCAGGCTGCTCCCTGAGTGCGGTTTGGTGAGAGGCCCCGGGCGGGAACGGCTGCGGGCCCTCCTGCGTAGGCACCTTCTCTCCCAGGGTCCGCACAGTGAACCGTGAACGCAGGTAAACTACCTGGTGCATAGCAGGTGTTCAGCGAACTGCATCTGCACCCTCCTGGAGGTGAGGCCGAGTAGAGCCAGTGGGACAAAGCGAACGAGAAATGAGGCCCGCGTCTGCGCACGGCCCGGCCTCCCCGGCGCTGTGTCACGAGCACCGCGACACTCGTCCCTGGGAGGACGCAGGAAGCGTGCTCGTGTCTTTGAGAGTGAGTGCAAGGCAGTCGTGCAAACACCGACAATGAACGAGCCCGGCTGGGTCTCAAGTTTGGGAACCGGAGGTTCCAAGCAGGGACGGCGCTGGCGGGCCGCGCTCCCCTCCAGCAGCCCCGCGCCTTGCTGGCCTTGCAGCCGTCCCATTCCACGCGCCCCTCCACTGCACCCGCATCTCGAGTCAGAGCTTCCGTCTGCCTCGCAGATGAGCCATGGAAGGCAGACCCGACCTCGGGCTGCGTGACGTGCGCACGACACTCTCCCCTTCCATCTTACCTCTGCCTGTTCCTACCGAGAACCCGGACGCGCTCTCCATTTTTCTGTCCTGTCTCTTCCCTCCGCGGGGGAGGGGTGGGGGATTAGGGATTTCACGAAACTCGGGATCTGGTGCCAATCGCCGACTTCCTGGGGCTCATCACGGGGCAGGGAGCGCTCTCAGTGGCGGCCCGGGCTCGAAGAAGGACGCAGGGCGCTGACGGGTGCGGAGGCCGGCGCACCCAGGGCCTCCCGCCCCCGCGCCGAGCGGCGGGGCTGCCCTCGCCGCCGGTCGGGTGCCGCAGCGGGAGCCACCGCCTTCGCTGGACTCCGGCGGGTCCACACCTCGCAGAGCGCGTGGCTGATTACCGCGAGGGGGCGATGGGCGGCGACCCATCCACTGGGATTGGCCCCGTGTCCGCGCGAGGCGACTTCCGGGGACAGGGGCGGCACCCGGGAGGCGCGGGTTTCAGCCGGGCTGTGTCCTCTCTAGGTCTCAGGGGCAAGGAAGAGGCCCGGGCAACCCCCTGCCAACCGCCGGGAAAGCCCAGAAAGCGCGCTCGCCCTGTTGACCAGTCCGAACCCCGGCGACAGCTGGGAGCCGGGACGGCTGGGAGGCTCGGGGAGCGCTCTCCACGAACCACGACGAGCCCTGTGCGCGCCCTGCAGAGCCCCGGGTGCGCGCAGGAAGGGAGCGGCTCCAGCAACAGGTGGAGCGCGAAGCCGCTGCCGCAGCGAGGGACTCGGCCGCAGGAATCGGGAGCCGGTAAGGCGCAGTGAGGGGCTCTGTCTCCAAGGCGGCACCGCGCGGGTTCCTCCTCCCCGGCTCCGCGGCCGCGCAGAGGGAAGTGGCGCGCAGGCAGGCTCCCCTGCCCTCTCAGGACCGTCGCCTCCGCCTGGGAAGGTCCAGCTCTCAGGCAGACTCGCACAGAGACGGTGCCACTGGACACAGCCGCCCGCCCCGGCGCATAGCCACCAGGGAGGCTCGGGCTCGGAACCTCGCGCTCTGTGCTCGGGACTGGGACCCCGGAGCGCCTCGGCTCCCGCAGGCAGCCCTCACCGGCGCGCCCCGGGCTCCCCCGAGGGCCATGGAGCTGGCGGCAGGGAACCTCAGCGAAGGGAACGCGAGCTGGCCCGAGCCCCCGGCCCCGGACCCTCCGCCGTTCCTGGGCATCGGCGTGGAGAACTTCATCACGCTGGTGGCCTTCAGCCTGATCTTCGCGCTGGGCGTGCTGGGCAACAGCCTGGTCATCACCGTGCTGGCGCGCAGCAAGCCCGGCAAGCCGCGCAGCACCACCAACCTGTTCATTCTCAACCTGAGCATCGCCGACCTGGCCTACCTGCTCTTCTGCATCCCCTTCCAGGCCACGGTGTACGCGCTGCCCACCTGGGTGCTGGGTGCCTTCATCTGCAAGTTCATCCACTACTTCTTCACCGTCTCCATGCTGGTCAGCATCTTCACGCTGGCTGCGATGTCGGTGGACCGCTACGTGGCCATCGTGCACTCCCGGCGCTCCGCCTCCCTGCGGGTGTCCCGCAACGCGCTGCTGGGCGTGGGCTGCATCTGGGCTCTGTCGGTGGCCATGGCCTCGCCCGTGGCCTACCACCAACGCCTCTTCCACCGGGGCCCCGGCAACCAGACCTTCTGCTGGGAGCAGTGGCCCGACCAGCGCCACAAGAAGGCCTACGTGGTGTGCACCTTCGTCTTCGGCTACTTGCTGCCGCTGCTGCTCATCTGCTTCTGCTACGCCAAGGTGGGCGCCGGTGGGCGCGGGCGGCGGCTGGGGGCGGGGCGGCGGGCGGTTCTTTGAGCCCCCACCACCGCTTTCACCCTGGTCCCTGTGTGCCCTGCAGGGCGTTCCCTCCCCCCCCCCCCCCCCCCCCCGCGCCCCACCGAGGGTCTGTGGCTGGGCTTTGCGGAGGAAGTTACCTGGAGTTTGGGGGACGCTGGGAAAGTTTGCAGTGCGCTTCCCAGAGGCGCGCGTCCCCTTCGGGTGGCGGCCTGCCCCCCAGGTCCTCCCCAGGCGCTCGGCCCGCTTCTCTTCTCCGTGGAGGGGAATCTTCGCGGTTTCAGCAACTCAGACCCGGGCGGGCCTGCAGCGCCTGACTGCGGGGGTGGGGGTGGGGTGCGCGGTCTGTGTGGGCCGGCGGGAGGAGGGGCGTTCCCTCGCCGCGGTGGCGGGTCTCCTCCGCTCTGCCGGCACTTAGCTCTGGGACGTGCGGTGGTGATTCTGGTGAGGCTCCTTCCCCGCGGGGTGTGGGAGGCTTTGGGGGGACCGCGCTCTGTGGCTGCACGAAGCCACTGCCCCTGGGGACGGAGCTGCCCACCGTACCGCACGCAGGAGTTCAGGTGTGCAGACCAAGCGGTGAGGCGGTGCTCCTCCCCTGGGGTTTGACAGGAGCCTCCGCAGAGCCCCGGGGGTGGCTCTGGATGCTTTTTAGGAAGGTGTGTGAGCCATGTGCGTGGTTCCGGTGGCAGGTGCGACTCCGCACCTGGGCCTGGCCCCAGGACCCGTCACACTCACTGGGACCCTGTTCTCACTTCCCCTTCACATGGCTCTGCACACTCACCTCCCCCTTCGTGCACAGCACAGCACCCCGTCTTGCACCCCGTTCTGTGCTGAAGGCCTCACACCTTGCATCGGGGGACACAACTCGATCACATCCGAGAGAAAAGGAGCCCACGCCCCATCCTCTGGGACCGTGTCCCCACCCTGCTGTCCAGGGGCTGCCCCGTCGCCGTTGGAAACACACCCCACTCCGTGTTCATCCCTTTGGGTGCCGCCTCCGTGTTCTGACACTGCCCGGGCTACGGGCACGGCACCCAGACGAGGTCCGAGGTCCGACAGGAGGTTCTCCCACCTGGTTCAGAACGTGCTGTTCCTGCCGCCCCGTCCAACACAAGCCCCGGGGTTTGCTTCCCCTCCCCCGCATCATCGGTGCAGACTGTCTGGAGTGGCGGGGCGCTGTTGGACAGCACCTGGGAGGGTGGGCTGCACGAGAGGGTGGGGCGTGCAGAAGAGAACGCCAGCTCAGCTCCTGGGTGAGAGGCCGGCTCGGTCACCCCGTCCTCCGCCGATGCCCCGCACAGAGGTCCGGCGCGTGCCCTGGGTGGTTTCCCCTGCCCGGCCGCCCGGAGCTGGTGCTGCCGTCGCTGCTTTGCTGGTGGGGACAGGGGCTTTGGAGGAACACAGCGAGGGGCTCAGACCGGAGAGCTGGCGGGTGGCTCAGGAGCCGTTTCCACGCAGGGCTCCCGGCCCTCCGAGGGAGGGACAGCTGGCGAGGGCCTGGCCTTGGGGCCATGAAGCTTAGGACTGGAGGGACCCCAGATACGTGCCTCTTAGTTCGTGATCCCACAGATTGGAACTGAGGCGTAACCTGCTCATTCCCCAGAGGTTTGTAGGTCGCCTGGGTGCGTGGGCAAACCGGACCACATTTCTGTCACACAGCGAAGTTCAAACACGGTTGTTTAAAGTTCAGCAAGTCCGTGATCACGGGGGTTTTTTAAATGTGGGAATAGTTCTCTTTTAGGCATAACTGGACATGTCTTCGAGGTCAGTGTGATTAAGCAGATTCATTTCGTGGCTTGAGTAGATGGAGTAATTTGTAATTTCAAGTTGCTTTTCCTCAGTTCAGCCATCCGGTGCCAGCCCCCCAGTGAAGGATTTTGCCACCTGGACTTAGTTAAGTTCAGGGTGCCCACCCACCCCCCAAGTTCCTGCACACCCCCGGCTCGGGGTTGAGCGTGTGCTCCCCGCACGCCCTCCTCAGCAAGTACGGCAGCAGAGAGAGGCCGCCAGGACACCGCCATTGCCTTCCGAGGAAATGTGTCTGTGACCCACGCTGACACCTGCGGGCTCCCTCTTCCCGTGTGGGACCTGCGGACCTGCCCTGGGTTGGGACACGTTGGCACACACTGACGTGTGCCTGCAGCAGGCACGGGCCGGAGAGGGGAGCAGCTGGGATGAACAGACGGGGTGTTTTCTCCGGTGCCCCTCAACACGCCCCTCGGGGGGCTCGAAGTGGCTGGCATGGTCCCGCGGTTTGTGGAAGGTGTGAACAGACCCCCGAGCAGCATTAATAAAGCAGAGAACGCCGGACTTTTCCGTCCCAGCGTCCTCTCCAGGCGCCCCTCTCCGATTTCATTTGGCTGTCTCTCCTTTACTCTGTCCTCCTGTCCCTTGTCCTCAGTGGCCAGTGTCCCCCTGCCGGGAAGGCTGCTACCAAGGAACCTCACTGGGCTGGGCCCATCCTCCCCAGGAGGGTCCTGCTTCCCCCTCTCACCACCCCCCGCCCCCCTCGTTGGGAGACTCCTCCTTTGCTTCTGCAGAAGCTCCTCCCCATTGACCTTTGCCTTCCACCCAGTGTTTGGGGCCACCGTTTCCAGTGGCAGAGCAGTCACCTGACCCGTTGCCCGTATGCTCAGGGAGACCCCAGCTGCCACTGGAGCAAGTGGGGGTCTTGAGCCCCGGGCGAGGCTCAGCCTCTGCAGGAGGGTGTCGGAGACTCACCCCCAGTGACGGCCACTGAGCCAGCGCCAGGCCCCTGCGGTCGGCCCGTGAACCCTGCGGTTTCCGATACGTGTGACGGGTTGCCCAGAGGCCGGCCTCCAGCGCACGGGCAGGCTTTGGCAAGAAGTCTAATCCGATTAAATTATTTCCGTGCCGTGGTGCCAGAGGGGAGCAGAGATGCGGCTGGAGCGTGGTCCAGCTCTGGCTGCGGCTCCCTCGGCAGCCAGGGGACAGTGGGAAGCCCTCCGTCCCTCCGAGGCGAGTTCCCCCCCCCCCCCAGATTTCCGCGCAGGTGGGCGATGGGCGTGGGTCCCGTGCCTGCCTGGTGTCCGCGCAGCGGTCTCGGGCCGACGGAAGCCCCTGTGCGCAAACGACCCTCACACTGGCGAGAGGAGGCGAGGGCAGCTTCTGTAAGAAGGGAGCCCCGGTCTTCCCCGGAGACGCCCCCACAGAGCTTTAGCTGTCGAACCTCGCTCACGGTCTGCGGCTCGTGGGGCTGGGCTCCCCGAGGGGGGCTGCCTCTGAGCTCAGCGCAGGGGGCACGGTTTGAATGGAGGAGGGAAGGAGGCCCGATGGGGGGACATCCGCCCGGCGGAGGGAGAGTGGGAGGGACGTCTGAACCCAGACGCCGGCCCCGTGAGCCCTCCCCGGCCACGTCAGCTCGGTTTGCCCGCAGGCCCCTGGCACCCGCCCCTCCTCCCCTGTGGGACGGGGCGCTGCAGGGCGGCCCCCAGCTCTTGTGCGCATCTGGGATTTAACACCGAGTCCAACCGGTATCGGGACGTGCTGATGGTTTCCATGGAGCAACCCGGGGGATCAGGTGGAAGGTGGACCTGCGGGGCCGGGGGGCCGGGTGGCTCTTTTGGGACAAACCCCAGAGCCCCTCGTGCAGGAGCGCTCTGCACCCAGCCCCGTGACCAGGGGCCACACCTGGCCTCGGACGCGGGCCGCACTTCTCGGGCGTCGTCACGTTGTCACCACACTTGAACTTCAGCTCGAATGATTTGGTAAACAAGGGCGTTGCTGGCTCAGCACGCCACGGATGGCTGGTGCGGCGGAGACCAGGGACTGGGGAGGAAGCTGGAAGCCGACCGTGACCGTCTGTGTTTTTCAGGTCCTTAATCACTTGCACAAAAAGTTGAAGAACATGTCCAAGAAGTCCGAAGTGTCGAAGAAAAAGGTAATATTCACCATGCATGTTCCCCGTGTCGCTGTCTGGGGCTCCGTTTGCATGCTTCGTGACCCCCACCCCCACCCTTCACGTGGGGAGGGCGGGAGGTCTGACGCGGGGGCGGGGGACGGAGAGTCAGCCCCTGCGGAGCCGTGGGGAACCGTGGGGCCGCTCCAGGTGTCCACAGAGGGCCGGGGGGCCAGGGACACGTGCGTTTTCTGGGTTCTGAGCCCGTGAGGGCTACGCTCTGGGCCGATTGGGACCGTGGAGTCGAGTTGCCATGTGCGTAGTTTGCACAAACTGGAGTCCTTCTACTGTGCATTTCCCACCCCTGGCGCGGTTCCCGAGGGCCCTGGCTCAGCTGTCTTTGGAGAGAACGTTGCTAGAATCCGCCCCTCGAGGCCAAGAGCAGAGGCCCTGTTTGTCTCTGCTCCCCCCGGGCTTGCGCCGACGGGGACCCCGAGGGTCTGAGAGGGGCGTCTCCCCCTTTCTGTGTCCTTCTCACCACGCGAGTCCAGAGGACTTCCAAGGAATGCTAGCATCTCACGCCCTCCTGCTTACGTGACACTCAGCGTTCTGGGGGAAAAACTACTTTGTCAATCCGGGTTAATTCAGCTCGTACTCAGACGCCATCCATCCACGTAACTTCTGATTTTAGGAATAGAATGAGATGATGAGACAGTGGGATCTGGGGAGAGGGGATGGTAACCACGCGTTTTTACCCCAAAATGTTAGACATCACATCTCAAGATACCTTCTTTTTCCTCTTAAATATTTATGATGATGAATGCCACAGAATTGGCAGAAACTCTACTTTAGTCCTATTTATTTTTAAAAGTTCTGCCTGAGCGAACCCCGGCCAGCTCTTCACGACTTCCCTGGTCTCTGGGCAGTGACGTAGCAAAGCCACGCGGGTTCCCGTCGGTCAGGGAGCACAGGGTCCCGCTCACGTGTGAAAACACCCAGGCGGAGTCCGGGCGCCAGCCAGAAGGGGGAGGTGCAGCAGGAACGCCGGGGCTGCCATGTCTGTCCTGGCGTCTGGGCCGCCGTCGGCCACTCAGACCTTCGCTGCAGCGCAGAGGCCAGTCCGAGGGCGAGCAGGCGCGGGAGCCGGTGCCCCTGCCTGGGCCCCCCTGCCTGGGCCCCCTGAGGCGTGTGACACTGGAGCGGCTCCATTCCCCCCCCCGACGCATCTCGTCGTGTCCCTCTGAGCCCCGCTCCTCATCTGCAAGACAAAGACGCATTAAAGTCCACAGGGGATTGTTGCACTCCGCCCCTGGACGGCACTTCACAGAGCTCCCCGCCGAGGGCGGGAACGGACAAGCCGGCTGCACTGGCACACGGGTGACGCCGCGCAAGCAGGACGGCTCGGCTCCCGGCTGACGCACCGGAGCACGCACCGGATGCACCCACAGCACGCACAGCTTCTTCGGCAGGAGCTGGGTCTTCCTTGCACTCGAAGGTGGCGGTTTTGGTCCCTGCGTTTGAGAAGGTGCAGAGAGAGCGCGAGACAGTCCCTGGGAAGGACGCCCGCCGTGGCGGGAGAAGGAGGGCAGGACTCGCAGGGGACGAGGAGCGAAGCCCCGTGTCATTCCACAGCGAAAAGGCCTGGAGATCAGCGAGGGGGCAGCCACCACGACGCTCAGTTCCGTGTGCGTGTAGCGGTGTGTTTGTGTGTGTGCAGTGTGCACGCATGTCTGTGTGTGCATGTTGCACATGAGCGGCACCCGAGTGCGTGGATGCCAGTCTCGCCCCCGGAGAGGTTCTCCACGGCGGGAGGCGGGAGGCAGAGTGCCTGTTCCGTGCTCACAGTCCCCGGCCCTGCGTAGCCACGGAACAGATGTCTGGTCTGTTTTGACAGACTTAATTGCCTCCTTGTTTGCATAGAACAAATAAAGCACGGAGGGCGTGCGTGTGCGTAAGAAGGAGCGAGCGGAGAGGTGCGGGGGGGGGCGGGGGGGGGGCCTGGGCCGGAGGAGCAAGGAGGGGGGAGGGGGAGGGCCGGGGCAGGAAGCCGGAGACCAGATGGCCCAGCGCGCCCAGGCCCAGGAAGCATGGCTGCTGCACGTGCCCCGTCCGCGCTTGCTGTGGCTCCGGGGGCTCCGGCGGGTCAGCGCCCTCCCGTCTCCTGCCAGGTCCCCCTGTGTGTGCCGTGTCCCCCCCTGCACGGTCGCCCTCACGAGTGGGGGCAAACACAGAAGAAGGACGCGGTCCCCCCGCAGAGCAGGAGCGGCGAGAGCAGTGAGCCTGTGAGGCCTGTGGTGCTGTGCTCGCGCGGGGACCGTTTGTTTTCCGCCACAGGCCAGTCGGACACGAAATGAGGCCCGGAGTGGTCCTGGTGGCCTTCAGGGTGGGACGGACGTCAGACAGGGCGGCCCCCGCCGGGAGGAGGCTGAGCAGAGGCTCTCCGGACGCCCCGTGGGCCCCTGGCTCTTCCTCTCCCGTCTGTGGTGCCGGTGGGCGCGCTCCAGGGGCAGGGTCGTGCCCCCCATGCCCACCCTTTACAGACACTTCCCCGGATCCCCCAGCCAGCCGCTCGGCTGCCATTGACACGGCGACGACAGCGTGGTTTTCACCGTTCTCCCCTCTCAGTCACGTTTTCCTTCCCAGCCAAGTTCCATTAGACACGATCTGAGCAAAACTCTTTGAAGGAGAACGCGGATGCCTCGGATGACTCGACAGAGAGCATCCCCCAGGAGCGGGAGACGGCTGCTTCTCAGACGCTCTCAGCAGGCAGAGCGCCAAGGAGGGGGGCCCGCAGGGAGGCTTGGGGCGCTCCTTCCGACGGTGCGCAGACCCCCGAGCACCGCCCAGGCCCAGTGGGCAGGCCCGTCTCTGACCGAGGCTGGTGATGCTATGGGAAATGAAAAAAGTCCTGTAAGAAATTTTAAGAAATTATCCCCATTCCCCACAGAGGGGCGCTCTTTCCGGACGTCCTGACGTCCCACAGCGAAAGCGGGGTGGAGGGGGGCAGCTTTATCTCGTCTTTTTGGGGGGGGATCGGGGTTGGGAATGCCGAGGGAACACCTTTGTCTGTGACTTGAAGTGGGCAAGACCGTTTGCTTTTGTTGTGGTTCGGTCAGTGGTTCTTCACACCCCTGAGACTTGAGCTGTTTCCTGGTGGTCGTCGCCGACGGAGCGGAGCCCCAGGGGTGAAGCCCAGAGACGCCCCGGGCAGAGCTGAGCGCCGGTCGGCCTGAGCCCCAGCTCGGGGGTTTGTGCACACGGTTTGGACCAGATGTCTAACTTCCTGCCAGCGTGGGAAGCAGCAGCCAGTGAGGGCACTGTTCTGCCCACGTGCGGGGGCTTCCTCCTGGTACCAGCCTCCTCCCCCGGCTGCCCAGTTTTCTCAGCCTGGAGGCCCAGAAGCCTCTGGACGGAGAAAGCCATGCACTGCATCCAGCTGCGCGCTCGGGTGCCTCTGCTGGAGATGACATCACTGGGCTGACCTGGGGGTGGCCTGGGAGTGGCCCGGCCAGATGCAGGGCCAGGTGCAGAGCCAGGTGCAGGGCCGGGTGCAGGGCCAGGTGCAGGGCCGGGTGCAGGGCCAGGTGCAGGGCCAGTGCAGAGTCGGGTGCAGGGCCGGGTGCAGAGCCAGTGCAGGGCCGGGTACAGAGCCAGGTGCAGGGCCGGGTGCAGGGCCGGGTGCAGGGCCAGGTGCAGGGCCAGTGCAGAGCCAGTGCAGGGCCGGGTGCAGAGCCAGGTGCAGGGCCGGGTGCAGGGCCAGGTGCAGGGCCAGTGCAGAGTCGGGTGCAGGGCCAGTGCAGAGTCAGGTGCAGGGCCGGGTGCAGGGCAGGTGCAGGGCCGGGTGCAGGGCCGGGTGCAGGGCCGGGTGCAGAGCCAGTGCAGGGCCGGGTGCAGGGCCGGGTGCAGGGCCAGTGCAGAGTCAGGTGCAGGGCCGGGTGCAGGGCCGGGTGCAGGGCGGGTGCAGGGCCAGGTGCAGGGCCAGTGCAGAGTCAGGTGCAGGGCCGGGTGCAGGGCAGGTGCAGGGCCGGGTGCAGGGCCGGGTGCAGGGCAGGTGCAGAGCCAGGTGCAGGGCCGGGTGCAGAGCCGGGTGCAGGGCCGGGTGCAGGGCCGGGTGCAGGGCAGGTACAGAGCCAGTGCAGAGCCAGGTGCAGGGCCAGTGCAGAGCCAGGTGCAGGGCCAGTGCAGAGTCAGGTGCAGGGCCGGGTGCAGGGCGGGTGCAGGGCCGGGTGCAGGGCAGGTGCAGGGCCGGGTGCAGGGCCGGGTGCAGGGCCGGGTGCAGGGCCAGTGCAGAGCCGGGTGCAGGGCCGGGTGCAGGGCAGGTGCAGGGCCGGGTGCAGGGCCGGGTGCAGGGCCGGGTGCAGGGCCAGTGCAGAGTCAGGTGCAGGGCCGGGTGCAGGGCAGGTGCAGAGTCGGGTGCAGGGCCGGGTGCAGGGCCGGGTGCAGGGGCAGGTGCAGGGTGCGGTCTGTGCCCCAGCCGACAGAGCTTCAGCCCCGCTGGGCTGAGATGCCTGTGAACTGGACGCGGCAGTTAAGGCCCCTGGGACGCCCAGCTGGGAGCACTCTAGTTGACTCTTCTGAACGGCCTTGGATGAGGGACACGGCTTACGTCAGTGCCCACTGCGTGTTCTTCCCTGATGCGCTGGACATTGCGGTCCAGCCGCACGTTCAAGGCTGCAGGCAGACCAAGAAAAAGAGTCTCGCTCGTGGTTCTGCGCAGGCCGGGGGGATCACGAGTCATAGCAAGGTACATTATGACTGGCCTGCAAACACGCAGGGACAGCCGCTCCACAGGACACGTTCCCTGCTCAGGGCACAGCGCCCTCCCCTGGCCGCCCGGCGCGGTGCGCCCTCCCCCGGATGCTGCTGGGTCCACTTCTGCCCCAAACCTGCCCGGCCCGTAGTCAAAGCTTCCCAGTAGAAGCCACGCGGATACCCAGAGGGCGTCGTTGGTTCTGGGAAGCGGAGAGACGCTGCTGCCGTCTCTGGAAGGGCGGGGGGTGTCTCCTGTCCGCAGGTTCCAGGACCTCTGGGTGCCTTGGGGTCGGTGACCCAGGAACCAGGGTCTCCTGCAGTGACGGAGAAACGGATTGGCCCCAGACGGTCCTCTGCTGCCTGGGAGCCCTTACTGGTTGTGCCTCTGGCAGTGAGTGGCTGTCAGAGCGAATCCCTCCTCTGCCCAGGGGCTGGGGGCGGGGCCCGGGGGCTGGGGGCGGGGCCCAGGCGCTCCATCCAGCTGCCTGGCCAGGGAAATAATCCCAGTGCTGAGCATGTTAAAGTGCATCTCCAGGCCTCCTGTTTCCGTGCCTGGGAGCACGGGTCCGGTCCCTCGCACGCACTTACACGCACGGGAGAAGTGCTCCTGCGGGAGGGCGTGGCAGGCCCCGCAGAAGGCCGAGCGCGGCCTTTGCGTGACCCGAAGGTCAGCACAGAGCACAGACCTAGGCTCTCTTTGACCCCTCGGGAGTAGGCGCGAAGGTGCCGGGCGCGTTCGCCGAGGCTGGGCTCTTCCCCGGGCACTGACCGTCTCCCTCCCCGCCCCCAGACGGCGCAGACGGTGCTGGTGGTGGTCGTGGTCTTCGGGATCTCCTGGCTGCCGCACCACGTCGTCCACCTGTGGGCCGAGTTCGGGGTCTTCCCGCTGACGCCGGCCTCCTTCCTGTTCAGGGTCACGGCGCACTGCCTGGCCTACAGCAACTCCTCCGTGAACCCCATCATCTACGCCTTCCTGTCCGAGAACTTCCGCACGGCCTACAAGCAGGTGTTCCGCTGCCGCGTGCGCGCCGAGTCGCCCCTCGGGGACGCCAAAGACCCCAGGAGTCAGCCGGACACCCCGCCGTCAACCAACTGCACTCACGTGTGAAGCCGGGCTCGTGGGGCCCCTGCCTCGGGTGTCTTCGTGGTGTGGATGTGCATGAAACACGAGGAGGGTCAGGCAAGGCTGCACATGCTCTCTGCACGGACATTCGCATTGTTTCCGTTAAACTCCACCTGTGTTTACAGAGAGCTTCCGTCCATTGAGGAAACCCCTAGGTCTCGTGAAAATTATTTTCGTGTTTTATTTTATTTTAAAAGTCTATTTCATAAGGAAAGGAAACGCTGCACTGTTTTACACTTCTTAAGAAGTGAAGGTTTAATACATTTCCATAGGCATGTGCAATTCTTTATAGAATAAGGAAAAAAGGCCTATAGGTGTGGCTGGGAATATTTACGATCTGTATTTTGAAGCAGGTTTATTTAGGAAAAAAACATTTATGCTTTGTTTCTTTCATGTTAAGAAAAAGGGGTAACATGATAAGCTCTGTGTTTTAAACTGTGGCCGTGGACACGGGACATTTTAGCGGAATTTATTTTAGCGGCTGTTTGTGTCGGGGCACGGTTATTGCACGGGATTCAGACTTCGCCAAGTTCCCGGCACCGGTCGCATCTGCTGCCCGCTGCGAATAGTGTGCGGAGCTAGGAAGGCGGGCCGTGTCGTCCGTGACGATGTGGTCCTGGGAGGTGGTCTCAGGAGGTTAGAGCGGAGACTCTGGGGTGTTAGCCATCAGCGGCGACCTGTGAAACTGTCCCTGTGAACTTGGGTTTGCAGAGTTGACTGAAAAGCCAATCAGGGGAAGTGCCAAGTACAGCTGGTTTACCAGTGGGAACCGTGAATGAGTTTCTGACAATGAAACTGGGCGTTAAAATTATGCATCTACTTGGCCAAGGCCTTGGCTGTGCCCGGAGTGGGATTTGAAAGCTGTCTGTGTCGATACTTTCCAGGGACCGAAGTCTAGTCAGGGGTCAGTGAGTCACACGGGGGTGGTCGTGCCCCAGGAGGACAGGGCTCTGGACGTTGGGTTCAGATAACGTTGAAGAAACCGCATCTTGGGAACAGTCACACCTAGGGACACCCTCGTTTACACAGACGAGTTCGTTTTGGTCACCTGGTAATGCTGTCCCATGCTCACTCACTCCAAATGTTATTCCCTTTGGAAATGTCCATTTTGGGGGTAACACCATCACCACCTGAGTTTCAAATGTACTTTTCATGTTTCACACATTCATGTTTACAAGGAGCCGAAGGTACGAAAAGATTCGATTGTGCTGTATTAGAAGATACTTTTCTGAATGCAGGACTGTGATATATTTTTGGAGGATGCAAATGCAAGGTGATTAAAAAAAAGGACCTTGTGTAAAGGACACCATGCGGGGTCAGGACCGCATGCGAAACAGCCCACTCTAGGGTGAAAAGCACGCTCACGGTCAGCCTGGGCGCGTGGGCGCTGCAGCCCACGAGTGTATTTTCCGGAGATCAGCCGGCACAGCGTCACGTTCGCGGGGGCTCTGGACAGACAAGGAGAAGGAGACCCTGAAACAGCTGGGGCTGGGGGGTCGGAGCGTCCTGGCTGACGGACGCGGAGAGACGCTGCGTGCATGTGCATGCGAGTATTTTAAAGGACGGCCCACGTCCTCTGCATGGAAATCTTTTTGCACTTTATTCAAATGCCGCGGCAGACACGTCGCATCCCAGCAGTGACACCTTGTGCGCTTTGTGGAACGCGAAGCTGCCATCGCCAGCCCTGGGACACCTGTGTGGGGGCTCGGCCTGCTCGCGCACGCGCCCCTGCTCTCGCGAGCGCCCCCCCTTACGTGCGCCCTCTGCTCGCACGCCCCCGCTCATGTGCCCCTGACCGCCCCTGGCCCTGCGGGGTCGGGCGCAGTTCCCTGGTTTTCTTCTTTGGACTCCCCCCTCCCCCACCCCCCACCACACGTACACACAGGTAGAAGTGTTTTAAAAAATGCTGCTTTTACTAAGACCTTGTGAAAATGCTTCAGCACAGCGCACAGGCCGAGCCACGCCTTTGGTACCGCCCCCCGCGCGCCCCCGCCCCAGCGCTGGGGTAATAACTTCATAGTGAGGGCGTCCTTCCTGCCCAGCGCCCTGTCAGTCAATGCCTCTTCCTCGGGGGTGAGGCGGTTTACTTCCGGGACAGACTCTGGCCCGACGGTGACCTCCGGGCCGCCAAGGTCTAAACCCCCGTCCTCTGCGCCAGGCGCTCCAGGAGAACTTGTTGCGGCTCCAGCTCCCAGAGGCGCGTCGGAGGCGGCGCTCCGGGCACCTCCTGGGTGCTGGCACCCCTACGGCTGTGTGCCGCCCCCCTGACAGGCCGGCACCACCTTCTCTTCTCCGGGAAGGACCGGCGGTCCCCGCACCCCCCTGTCCTTCCAGCCGCGGGTTCAAAGAGAAAGCGCGCGTGGGCCTTTGAAGCCGGGCTGCCTGAAACCCTGGCTTTTCAGCGCACTTCAAAGGAAATTGATGGTGTGTCCTTAGATTGCGCTGCCTCGGCGGCAGAGGCAGCAGCGATTTTTCTGGGCCTCTTGCTTCCAGGTGGGGAGACAGGCTCGGGGGGCGGGGGGGGGGGCGTGTGAGTGCTTGCCCTTGCTTGCGAGTCGCCCCGATCGCGGTTTCCTGCGCCTGCTGGTGGGCGCAGCGCCGCCGGGGAAGGGTCTCTGCCCTGTGTCCCCGGGAGGTTCCCGAGAGGTCCCCGAGAGACGACGGTCTCTCCCTGCTGCTGCTGCTGCTGAGGTCTCATGCGCGCCCGGTGATGTGTGGGCGCGGAGGCCACTTTCTGCACTTTCAAGGCGCACGTTTTTGCGGGTGACAAAGTCGACGTCCTGCCCCTGTCGGGGGTGGGCAGCCACTCTCTTCCTCGTCCCCTCCACCTCTCGTGCTTGCACACTGGCTCGCCGCCCCTGACCTCCTCACTCCATACACACTGCAGGACAGTTCCCGCTGCTCCCCGAGCCGGGGGGAGCGGCCGGCCGAACTGCGTGAGTCAGGCCTGGCCAGGCTTCTCGTGACTCGGCTTGACCCTCTGCTGTCAGCTGACCGCACTGGCCTCGGTCTCAGCTGCTCGGAGACAAGGCGCCCTTAACTCTGACACCTTGCATGAACCCCAGGGCCAGCCTCCATCTGAGCCGGGGTGGGGGGGGGTGGGGGGGGGATGGCTTGTCCACCGCTGGCCGCAGGCCCCTGCAGGTTCCGAAACGCTGGCGTCGAGGTCACTCCCCACACAGAGCCAAAGCTCGGGCGGCTTCCTGGCACTCTTGCGCTGAAGGATTCGGCACACGCATGCGCACCAACCACACGGTCCCGCACACGGGTAAACACGCCAGTGGGTCTGCTTCCTCCCCACACGTCTACACTCTGTCCGTTTTGGTCTGTGCCGGTTGAGAATGTCTCCCAGGTTTTAGATGTGCAAGTGGCATATTTTTCCTGGCCGTTAAAAAATGTTGCCTATTAGGTTGTTTGTTTAGTAGATGGTGGTGATTTGTTCATTTAATGGCTTATTTGTTTTAACGCGTGGGAGGCTCGGGTGGCCTAGCAGGCTGAGTGTTCCTCTCTGTCTCGGGGAAAATAAAATGAGGAAATCATGATTTTCTCTGCTTCTGATTTCTGCTGTGTTTTGATGTTTTCTCCTCCGGAAGTGGAGGAGTTGAGCCTGAGGAGCAGTTTGAGGTGCTGGAAGCGTCCTGGAGGGGGGCCGCCCCCACGCACGGCAGGCCTGTCTGGGGAGAGGGCCCGGGTCCCAGGCTCTGGGCGTGGTGAAGGGGCCCCTCCCCCAGGTGGCAGGCCCCCCCCTCCCCCCTCCCCCCGCCCTGGCGGGCTCACTGATGCTGTCGGTTCTAGCTGTTGGTTCTGACTGCGGCTGCCGAGCTGGGACCCACAGTCTGGGCGCCTGCTTGACATGACGAGATCTTTGGAAACATGAGCAGGCCGGGGCCCCTGCTCCTTTGTGACACCTGGTGTCACTCGCTGTTGGCCGCCGAACACACGCTGGCCGTTCTCGGCAACCTTGTCCGTGAACTTCTGAGGGCTCTGTCCTGAGCGCGGCGTGGGGACAGGACTGGCGTGGGCAGGGCAGGGGCCGAGCTGGCGTCCTGCTTTTGGGGACCCGGTGGAAGTAATGGCAGCGGGGTGTTCTGTGCCTGTCCTCGCGCTGGCTGAGTTCGCCACAGGCGGTCGGTGGCAGGAGGAGCCGGTCCTGTAGGTACAGGTGTGGGGGTCACTTTGGGGGTGGATCACCCCATCCTTCCCGCTGGGGAACGGATTTCTGGGCCCCTTCAGGTGTGTGTTGTGTGACCCTCAAAGTCAGAGTCACGACCGCCAGCTGCTTGAACAGGCTGGAGCTGGACCCGTGGTTCATGTTCTTTAGTCTCTCAGGTCGTGGGGGTCGGTGAGGAAACCCATCGGTGGGGTGGGGGGGGGACCGTGCAGCCTGCAGTCCGGTCTGTGTGGCCATGCTCAGCAGTCCTCACTCAGAAGGCTGGGGACGCACTGTGACAGCCGGGCTGTCTGGGAGTCACTGTCCTGGAGGCCGTGGCGGGCCTGTTGAGCTCACTTTCCCGTTGCTGAGCTTGTCTCCGGCGGTCGGGCTGATGGGCCTGCGGGGGCAGGTGTGCAGTGTCAGGGCTGGTGCTGCAGGCAGACCCACGAGTGTGCGGTGGCACCTGACTGGGCAGGGGCTTCGGACAGTGCAGGGCGGCCCCCGGGCCGGAGGGGTGGCGAGGGCGGACTCGAGGGGGACAGTGTGCCTGGGCGGCACGGTGGGCGGTGCAAAGGGTGGCAGAGGTGAGGCCACCTGAGGGCGGGTTTGAGTCTGTTGGGAACGTGCTCGTGGAAACGTCATCTTTAACGCTCTTGTGCCCGAAAGGAGACTTCCGAAGGACGGGTGGGTCTGCCAACTGACTCCACACTCGGAGGAGCCAGGGTGTGACGGGTGTGACAGGCGTGACAGGCAGCCCTGGGGCTCTGTCCTCACCTGGCAGCGTGGCTCTCACACTGCCCGAGCACGCGGCCACCTCACCCGCACAGTGTCTGAGCCAGGAGACTGGCCGTGGGCCCCCACTGTGCTGGTCGAGCCAACCCCCTGGGCCCAGGGGCACTGCTGGCCCCGAGCCGCAGTGGGGCACCCACCCGCCCTGCTGGTGGGAGGCAGGCCCGGGCCTCGTCCGAAAGGCCACCAGGCGCCCGGCCGGAGCGGAGAGCCTCTCGTGTGGAGATGGCCCTTCGCGCGTCCAAGCATCTCCGGTTCCGAGAAAAGAAAATTGGCTTAATGGAGCCCAACCTGGCAAATTTTTATGGTTTACATTGATCAGATTTATAAAGTATCTGTTCAACTATGATAATGCCCCAGCTACAGAAACTTAAAGCTTTAAAGAGTGTGAAGGAGTTTGATACTGTACACTCAAGGTTTTTATAGACTATTGTGATCTTTTCCCTTGAAACAGAGCTTGGTGGACAAGCGCCGATGCACCCACTTTGCTCCTGTCAGAATGTGGGGGTGAGTGTAGTGTTCACCACTGTGCCGTGTCGGTTTTCCAAGTCTGTGTCTAAATAAATGTGTGTACCTCATTCTGCACAGCTGCTAATTTTTAACTATGTTATTATCTCTAAGAGATAAGTGCGACTCACTCTGTGTGTAAAGGGTTTCCATTAAATATCTTCTGATGACAGGGTGGTCCGGATAAGGAAGAAAATCTGTGTGTTTTGTGTTTTTGTTTACCAAGGGGATTGCTTCAACTCTGCTGTGTGAGCAACACCAGATGCTGTCACAACCGTTCTCTGGGATTGTTCCTCTACAGTGTGTCTCGGTATCTGTACCTGTGGCATGCCTATTGTGTATAAACTTAGTGCGTATGCCAGTGCACTTGCAAAGACAAAAGCCAAAAACGAAGAAGCTACGCTGATCCACGTGGTAACAACTGTGGTCCTTCTAAGTCGCCCTGCCTCTGTGTTCTGCATGAAATCTGGCTTGAATTTGTGATTTGGACCAATTTTCTTGAATTAAAAATACAATTTGTTCCCCCAAGTGTCCTTATTATGAGTGTGTGATTTTCAGATGTGGCGTAATTGCACCGGTTTATAAAGCGTTTCCCAAATTACAGGATCGGAACGCGGCGCTGCTGAATCACAGCAGTCTGATGACTCCGACTGGGAGACATCGGAGACGGTACGGATGAATCATGGGTGGAAAATCGATAGCCATGCTTGGAAAATGTTTTTCTCTTCTCTTCCTTTTTTCTCTTCTTCCCCCCTTCCTCTGTTTTAAAAAGAATAAATGCCTATTGTTATTGTAAGAATGACAAAATTACTATAAGGTATTACAAAAAAGAAAGTAGACGTTCATCCAGAATTTCATTATCAAGAAATAGGTGTCACCCTGGCTGGCGTAGCTCAGTGGATTGAGCACGGGCTGCGAACCAAAGTGTTGCAGGTTTGATTCCCAGTCAGGGCACATGCCTGGGTTGCAGGCCACGGCCCCCAGCAACCGCACATTGATGTTTCTCTCTCTCTTTCTTTCTCCCTCCCTTCCCTCTCTAAAAATAAATAAATAAAATCTTAAAAAAAAAAAGAAAAAAGAAATAGCTGTCACCAACATCACCCTGGGCATCTCTCCAGTGGGCAGAGGTAGTAACAAGGGGTAGAGGAGTGGATGGAGGAAAGGAAAAGACATTTTAGAAAAATTAAATCAACATGCATATTATTTGTAAGTACAATTATTGACTTTAGTTTTACTTGAAATTAATTGACAAACCCCGTGGAGTGAGGTGACCCGGGAGGAATTACTAACTTGTAAACAGTTGAAGACCGTAAGATGAAAGCAGAGACCGTGAAAGGGTAGAGGGAACTGGAGTTATTACGATCAAGGCTAAAAGCACATTTCAGCTTCAGACTGTTTTTCCATTGCACGAAAAGCTCTTTCAGAAATCCTAATTCCATATTTAAATTTATACATTGCTTCAGACACTAGGTTGCTTTTAAATTCTCTCCATTTATGAGCTCTTGGGCTCATCTCACCAAGTAATATTTTATTCCCCCAAAGTTCTCTAAGGCACAATATTCTGGGTTATTTATTGCATCTTTGGGAAGATTCATTTGTTGCCTGGATTCCTGAAAAACAATGTCAAATATGAAATTACTTTCTTGCACTTTGTTTTCACTGTAAGTGTCTAGAATTTTGGCATGACCCGCTCAGAATTTCGAACGTCACCGGAAGGATGCCTGACGGTGAGCTGATTTTCCCCAGTTTGGAGACCTAGTTTTATTTTCTCCCCTGAAAGCCCGTTGGCTTTTTAAAACCATCGATGTCTGGTATTTCCATCAGGATGTGTCTTTCTGTCACTCTCTAATGCCTGAGTGTTTTTCACAAATCGAGTCGTGATTTCCCAGAAGTAAAAGAGATATCTGTGATTATCTATCCAGGCAATTTCCAGCCTTTTACAGTGTAAGGCTTCTTTTAAAAACATAAGTAATTACCAGAACTTCATACAGGAGCAATTGTACTTTTAGTGCATGTTAATATAGGAAATGTTATATGAGAAAAGAGGAAACTACAGACCAATGTCTCTCATGAACAAAGACACAAAAATTCTCCATAAAATATAAGCAAATAACACCCAGCATGTTTAAAAAGAATTGTACATCATAACCAGTAGGGTTATTCCAGAAATGCAAGGCTGGGTCTGCATTGAAAAATCAATCAATGTAATCCATCATAACCACTGGCTATTAAAAAAAATAATAGGATTATAATTGAGATAGAAGACGCCTTTGACAAAATTCAACGCCTATTCATGATGAAAACCTCTCAGCAAACTGGGACCAGAGGGGAACTCTCTCAACTTGATACATAGTTTCTACAAGAAGTCCTATAGCCGACGTCACAGTTAAAGGAGAAAGGCCGAATGCCTTCCTCCTCAGACCAGCAGAAAGGTGAGGATGGCTGCTCTTAGTCAACATGAGTAGGTGGCCACTGCAATAAAGCAAGAAAAAGAAATAAAAGGCATACAATCAGAAAGCAAGAATCGTGTTTGCAGCTGGTATAATTGTCTGCCTAGAAAAGCCCAAGGAATCTACAAAAAACTTCCCGAAGTAAGAAGTGATATCAATGAGGCTACAAGATGCAAGACCAGCACGCGAAATACAAAATGAAAAAATTCGACACCAAATCGGTTACACATGCAGATGTTTCTGTCGTATTAACCACAGCACAGGCCACAGGCTTTAAGACTAGTAACACACAGAGGGAGCCGTGTGGCTTATTCGGTCTACAGGCCACGCTACTTCAAACTCAACTGGACTGTTGGAACTTCGGAGCTCCGTACCTGAACTCAGGGGGCCTGTTTGCGCCCCTAACACGAGGGTCCTAACCATGACGAAGGGCTTTGGCATGTCAGAGCTGAGTCCCCAGACTCACACGCCCCCCTTTTCCACGTTTCCTGCAGTTTCTTGTCATGGTCGTACTTTTAAGGAATACAGAATACAGTTTATTTTGAGTTCGAGCATGCTTTTTAATAGTGTCTGGTCTGCAGTAAACCCTGTGTCCGAATTTGTGATGCTGCAGAGGACTGGGCAGCACCTTCACTTTCCTTTCACTTTCTGCCGTGGCTGTCTATCAGTGAGAGGCCGCTCCTCGCTGCCCTCTGCCTACGTACAGAGGTGTGCGTGGCTCCCCTGTATTTACGGGGGAAGGTCTCGAATCATAGAAGCTGTCAAACATTGTCAAGATATATATATATATATATATATATATATTTCAATATATAAATATATATACATATTTGCTGATCCTCACATATCATCTTTTTTTAAAATATTTTTTAATTTTATTTTCAGAGAGAAGGGAAGGGAGGGAGAGACAGAGGGAGAGAAACATCCGTGTGTGGTTGCCTCTCGTGCGCCCCCTGCTGGGGACCTGGCCCACAACCCAGGCACGTGCCCCGACTGGAGATCGAACCAGCGACCCTTTGGTTCGCAGGAGATCAGCCCACTGAGTCCCACCAGCAGGGCTGCGTGCGATGTGCTGCGAGCGTGTTTGATTGGGGGGCGCTGGGTGTGGGAGGGGAGAGCGCTGACCGACACGGGGTGACCGACACGGGGTGACCGACACCGGGAGGGAAGGTGCCGACACGCACAGGTGCGCTCTGCTCCCTGAGGTCCACTTTAGGGACAGGTGGGCGCCGCAGTCTCTTCCCGGACAGACTTTCTGAGGAGCGCCTCCTAAGAGACAACATCGCTCAGAGAACGGGGGGGTGGGGGGGGGGGAGGGGGGCGAATAGAAACCCGGGGTTTTGAGTCTGGCCGGCACGAGGGTCACGCTCGGGGTGCAGCACGTTGGAGGACGGACCCTCCGTGTCCTCAGACGCGTCACCGCATTATCGCCAAACCGGAGAGCGTGTTGAGACGGGTCGTGCTGAGTGTGGAAGGCGTGACAGTTTGTTCTGCTAGAGCGAGTTTCACAGATGCCGGTGCAGGGCGATCGGTGTGTGCATCTCGATCACGGTTAGTGGCTATAAACACATGCATGTGTGTGAGTGTGTGCCACGGACACTTGTTCGCTCACTGGAGCCGTTGGAACAGTTGACGGTGAGTAGTCTCCTGCCACTTCCCCCGGAAGGTGGGGACTTTAAACTTTAAAAACCGAAGGGCGTTAGAGGAGTCCACACACAGGAAGAGGTCAGCCTATCTCAGCACACGGCGCCACCGTCCAAGCCCCACGTGGAGGGTCAGTGACTGTCCCCCACACTGCGCTGAAGCAGGCTTCGGTTCCAGACCTCCGCGGAACTCGCTGGGTGGCGTCAGACACACGTGAGGGGGTGCCGGTCACCCCGTGGTCCCACAGCTGCCGGCACACCACGCTGCACCTCCCATCAGAGCCGGGGGCTGGGGTGGGAGGAGGCCGCCCCAGCTGGAAACTGGGCACTCTTGTACAGATACAATTAGGACGGCTCTGATGGGAGGCATTTCCGATGTGACGATTTTCCCCTCTTACGGAGTAATGGCCTTGAAAACAGCGGTCCACCTAACAGCTGAGGTTACGTTCTGACAGCCAGTCGAGGAGATTGGGAGCCCCAGAAGGCCTCCGTCTAGTGCATCGTCAGCAGACGCAGGCTGCCCTGTGAAGCTAAAGCAAGAGGCTGAACGGAAGCCTTGAGAAATAATATATTCTAGTGCCCGCTTTCATGCATGGACTGCTAGTGGCAGATCCAATTTTATCTCAGTTTCAGCTCGAACTGAAGAAAGCCAACAGCCAGCTGCAAGGTCTTGGGGCCAGACACCGGGCTCATCCTGCCGGGTGTCCCTGCGGCTCAGGAGTAGGGTATAGTGAGACCCCGACACACCGTCTGGTTTGCGTGAGGACACTCAGCTGGTTCCCTCTCGGCTGTTTGTGAAATATCGGGCCAAAGGCTGGTTGCTATGGTTACAGTGATGCATGAACCCAGTGATGTCTGCCCCGTGGAGCTCCCAGCCTCCCAGGAGCACCAGGTACTGGCCGGGCAGCCCCAGCGCGGTGAGGAGGCCAGGGGGCGCCAGGAGACGCGCAGGGCGCGAGGGCAGGGTGACGCGGGTCTGGGAGACGGGGAGCCCTCCCGGCCGAGAGGGCAGGTCCACGGTGGGCGCAGGCGGGGAACTCGCAGGGGTGCGGGAGGGGAGGGCTGCGTGACAGACGCAGGTGGTGGCTGGAGACCACCGGTCGGGGGACGCTGTAGCTGGAAGGTTGAGATCCGGCAGCTTCACGGGGGTTGGGAGCCGCGAGGATGAGAGGCCCGGTCCTGCGGAGTTTGGGAGCGGAGCCGACACTGCGAAGCTCGTCTTTTTTTGCGCCTGACTTCTGAGGGCTCTTTTTTTGCCTGTGAAACGTGTGTTGGAGACCTTTGAGAGCTACGCTTGGGCTGAAGCCCTCCGCCCACTTCTCACCGCCCGACGACCCCTGCCACGCCACATCGGGTGGGTTTCAGCTGCTAATGCGTCCTTAAATCCAGAAGAAACTTTTAATTTTGAGAAAATAAGTCCCGGTCTGGGAACAAGGAACATTAGTATATACAATATTGGTATTCTTGGGTTCATTTTAATAATAAGAGGTGGTGCTCTAACTTAATGTTTTCAAAAATTGTCGCCCTAACATTATTTCTCGAACAATCCACCGCTGGTGGTTCGTAACGAGCGTTCGGTTACAATGTCCTGGTTGTGTGCAACGTGTGATACTCGCGACAAAGACAGCTGCGTCCTGCCACCTCCCGGCAGAGCGCGCTGGGCGGAGAAGACAGGAGTGGGTGAAGAGAAAGATACCACGCAGTTCCAATGAGTGGGGGCGTGCGGCCAGTGTGGAGACCACTTGTGGTCTCCTCCTTCGGAGTCCCGTTCCTCCCACAGTTCCAGCCCCCTGCCCTGCCGTCACCCCCGCCACCCCGCATCTGCCCCGCACCTCACTGCCTGGAACCCCGTCCACTGCCGGGATCGGTGCCTGCTGTTTACAGATCATTTAAATTCCCAGCTAACTCTCCATGTGTGTCTGTCCCACTGCACCAGCTCTCCAAACACTCAATCATTTCTATCACTTCCTCCATGTGCCTCCCTGCAGCCGGTGGCGTGAGGGAAGGAATTGTCAAGGACAGGCAGGAAGGATCAGGAGCGGGGCTCAGTCACTTGAACTCTGTCAATTTGCTGTAACTTTGACATAATTGGGATATTCCAGTCCAGCGTGCACCTCTTAAATTGGCTAATATCTTTCTCGCTGTCACCTCCGCAGGGCTCCTGGGTGCCGCTGTGCGCTCAGGAAAACACGGAGGCTGAACCCTGTTGTTCTGCGCGGAGAACAGGCCGTGACGACTGTCTGCACAGGACAGAGCCTCACAGGGTCCAGCTCTCTTCTGGGTGTGCGAGGGCGTGCGCGCACACCACCGTGAGCACATGTGGCACACTCACGCTCACGTCGCACAGGCAGTTTAAAAAGACCGGCTGGCGAGGCATCACGTATCATCTTCGTGTTCCTCTTTGTGCTTTAATGCATTTCCAAATTGAGTTAATAAATAATACTTTTCTAATGAGAAGAGCATCCTGCCTGTTCCTTTTTAAAAGCAGAACGCTGATCTGGAAGCAGAATTCCGTGTTGCGGTGTGGTGTTCGTTTACATTTCTATTTCTGTATCCGCAAGTACTTTGCCTGCGCCTGAAATAATAATGGAAGGGGGTGTGCACGGACGCTCCGCCCTCCGCCAGCAGGGGGGCACCGTCCAGCCCTTTGCTGTGCAAACAAGAGCGGACGGGAGCCCTTCCGGGCCGGACCCCAGGTGGCGGCGTGCCTCCCTCGCCCTCCCTCCGCCCCCTTCTGTCTTCCTCACCACGATCCCTTCCCTGACTAGCTTCCGGAATCTTCTCAAGGCCACCGCCCTCAGCGCTCGCTCGCGGCCCTGCTGTGGAGCAGCGCGTCCTCTCGGCCGCTGACCGGTGAGATGTCCCTGTCTCTGACCCCAGTGCCCAGGCCAGTCCCGGGGCCCCTGCTCTGCATCCCGGGTCCCCCAGACCATGAGGGACAGAGACGCAGGCGCCCGTCAGGTCCGGGCCCAGCGCTCCTGGACTGAGTTTCCTGGTGGGACGTGGCCGAAGACCAGGGGTTGCGGAGCGACTGGCAGTGGAGGAGCTGACCCGGCACCGTGGAGGGATGGCGGAGGAGGCCGCCGCGGGCACCGCCTCTCCACCTGGGGGGGGGGGTCTCCGGGCTTGCTGAGGGGCTGGCGAATGGCCCCTGGTCCTTGGGGCAGAGACCCCCCCCTTAGAGGAAGCCAAGGGATATTTTCCAAAGAGATCTCTGATCCTCAGTGAGAGAACTCCCCCCGCCCCCCAAATGATGCCCATCCGCCCAACTCCCTACACAGTTTAGCACCTCGTGGCTTTTTAAGATACACTTTATTTTAAATGTGAGTGCATTTGCTATCATTTTTAATGTGTCCATTACAGCTGGCGTTCACTCTTATTTCGTGCTAGCTTCAGGCGCCCCGCACAGTGGGCGGACGTCTGTGTAACTTACGAAGCGTGCCCCGATGAGTGTGGTACCCGCCTGACACCACGCGTCGTTGTGACGGCACAGACGGTATCTTTAACATTTTAGGAGCAGTTTTACGTCCGGAGCGACACCGAGTGGGAGGTGCAGAGGTTTCCCGCACACCCTCTGCCCCCCTCATGCGGAGCCTGCCCCCCATTGTCCACCCCCACCCCAGACAGAGCATTTGTCACCCCGGAGGGTCCCGCAGGCACCTGCCACTGTCTCCAGAGTCCGTGCCGGGCACGGGGTTCCGTCTGGTGCTGGGCAACGCGGCTTCCACCGCAGGCTCATTCCGGAGTTGAGTGCAGCAGGATTCCCTCCCATCAGCACCGAGTCCTGCTATGACACAGGTGGACAGACGGACGATCTTGTAACAACTCCCTGAGTTGGAAGCCTCATTCCATTGGAGGGCACAGAGGTTCGTGCTGGCCGCAGAGGGGCGAAGAAAGCGCCCCTCCCCCCGTCACAACACTCTCGATGGTCCTCGCGGGGACCTGGATGGAGAGACCGGTGTATGTGGAAGGGCAGCCCCTCTGTCCCTGCCGCCAGCTCCCCGTGTGACGCGGGCCGGTCACGCAGCGTCTGTGGGCTCCACTTTACATGAAAAATAAGGCCGATCTTCCCCAAATGCTCTCCAGCTTGAACATCGGAGGACTTTGCCCTCTACTTATTGGGATAAAAATAAAATTCTCAGAAGAGGGGTGCCCTACATATGGGTTTGTTATGTCGCTCATTCTCTGACAAATGCACCGTAACGTTGAACGTGCCTCCAGTAGCAGGCTGTCCTTCCCCGGGGGTCCACGGCACAGAGGAAGCCCTGGCTCCCACCAAGGCGATGAGCCACAGCCAGGCTCTTGAGCTGCCTCCCAGCAGCGTGCGGCATCATTACATTGTTACGGAAACCGGAAACCGTGGTGGCGGCCTCTGTTGAGTGTCTGTCTTTTATTGTGCCCGTGGGCAGTTCAGAGCTTCTTCTCTGCACCCAGGAGGCGTGGGCCTACCTAATTACTGCATGACTAAAAGCTGAGTTAAGATGCAAATAAACTGTGGCCAGACCCCCCCGGGGTATGTTAGTTTGCATAACTGGGAAATTATAATATGTTTTACCAACTCGTGTTTACACTTGAAGTTGTCACAGCTGCGTTGGGTGAAGGTTACTTTTCGGTGCTGATAGTCCCTGGGAATCTGCGCGGGGCCCCACGTTAGCTGCGTTTTGTGAACAGGACACAGTGGCCCAGGTGGGAATCACAAAAGAGTCTGTGAGTGACACACCCATTTGTCCCCTGTGGGTTTTGGGAGGGTGTTTGACATGGTATTCGTGTGGGCAGAAGCTTCTTTCTGGCTAGCGCCTCCATCCGCCAGTCCGCACCCCCAGACCGGGGTCAGCATCAGAGCGCATGAGCCAGCCTGCGGCGGACGCCCACCCGAGCAGCACGTGGGGCTGCCTGCGGCTCTGAGCTGAGGTGTGGGGGCGCGTGCACCGGCCCGGGCCCCTGCTCTTTGTGACCTGGGCCCGCAGCCCCGAGCCACTGGCTGCCTGCTCGCTGAGACTCCCCAACACACACACGTGCGTGTCCGCTGGCCTTGACTCAGCGCCGGAGAGTCCGGGCCGGAGCCACAGCCCGTGCGCCGGGCGGCGCTGCAGGAAGCGGAGCGCGACCGGCGCGGCACGGCCAGACTTCGGGGCATCCTGGGAACCTCCGTGCGGCGACGGGCGGAGCTGCCCCGGGGAACCTGTGAAAGGCGATGGCCGATTTTAAACGTTAAAAACAAGTGTGCGTGTGTGATGTATGTTTTCATACATGCTTAACGCATTAAGTATGTTTTACACGTCAGGTGCATGTCAATAACATGCAATTTAAAATATAGCGAACATTATTTAATACTCTTTTCAAGTTATATATTGATACATTCAAATACTTAGCACAGAAATCACTCGCTGTATGAAATATTCATGGTCAATACACATTAGTAATATCTAGTAATACTTAATACGCCCATGCGTGCAGATCTCCAACACACACAGACTGTGAGCGTGCACAGGCAGGTAAACAGACGCACGAGACGCGCGCGCGCGCACGCAGGCTTGGCTCCTCCCTGGCCCGGGGCGAACGGGAAGCTGTGGGTCCCACGGCCCTGGCCGCCGCCAAAACCTCTTTCCCCTGTGCTTTCCCCCGTGCTTTCCCCCGTGTTTTCCGCTGTGATGGGAGACGGCCGTGGGTTGTCAGAGGAGGCGGTTAGGCGTGGAGACGCCCTCCCGCCCCTGAGTCACGAGCACGGGAGAGCACGGGCCCACGGCGCCGGAGACGGCTCTAAACCCCCCCCACCCCGGTGCTCCCAAACGAGCTGCCCCTCGACGCGCTCCCTAGAAATACGGGCGAAGCGTGGGCGGGAGGGCACAGCTAGCACTTCCTCAGAGGACAGTGAAGTGAGGCCCAAGTCTCGGTGTCCCTGCACCAGTATCACGGGGACGCAGCCCTCCGCGCCGGCGCCTTGGAGCTGGGAGCCAGCGGCTGCGCCGGAGCAGGGGGCGGGTGGAGCCTGGAGCATCCGCCACATGGCCCTTCACAGCAGGGGTTTTGCGGCCCCTGGCGCACGTGGTCCTCGGTCGCTGGAGCGCCGGCCTCGCTAAGGTACGTTCTGGATGTGAGGTGAGCCGGGGGCTGGGCCTCGCGCTCGCTGAGCCCGTCTTCGGGAATGAGGCTCACCGGATGGGGGGAAGGGAGGGGGTGTTGCCCACCGGAGCCGAGCCTCCGGACCGCCCCCCCCCCCCCCCCCCCCCCCGCACCTCGAGGTGGGAAGACAATGCGCCCTCGGTGTTGCTGGCGGAGGGTCTGTGAGTGCCACAAGGCCCCGTGGGTTGGCCGCCTGGTTGAATCTTCCAGGTGCTCGTGGAGTTTCTGTCCGGTGGTTCTGTGGATTTCGGGGTAGTGCTGAAGTCCCCACTGTAACCGTGGGTTTGTTCCTCCTGGAGTCTGAGGCCCTATTTCTATTTTCTTTCCACGCAGGATCACGTGACTTACTGGTATTTGATCTCTGTACCATTAGCCAACTTCTTGCTAAAACATTTCTAACTCTTAATCTACCGACTCTCGAGACCGTGGGCAGGTGGCCCACACAGTCCCGCTGAAGGAACAGCCCCAGGGAGACCCGGATGTGGGTTACTTGGAGAGACCTGGTGGTCCCACACTTTGCAAGTGGGTGTGATTGATGGTGGCGGATGGTTTCGGGGTGTGTATGCTTCCTGTGACTGCTGGTGTCACACACTGGGGACAGCTTTGCTTCTGGAGGCCGGGGGTCAGAAATCAGAGGATCAGCAGGGCTGAGCCCACCTCCCCCGGCTCCCGGCCTGGGGTGGGATCCTTCCTGCCCCTTCCAGGCGGGTGCTCCTGGGCATGTGGCCACCCCCCTCTAATCTCTGCCTCTGTCTTCAGTGGTTCTTCCTCTTCTTGGCTGTATCTCTCATAAGGACACTCGTCACTGGATTTCAGGCCCACCCAGGTAATCCTAGATGATCTCACCTTGAGATCTTTGTCACATCACTTAAAATCTTTTTTCCCCCCCAAATAAAGTCACATCCACAGGCTTGGGGGTTTAGAACATACCCATCGCTCTTTCACTCGCCACACTACCCATCCTTCTACCCCCTGCGGGGGTCAACCCCTTGAACCATGGGCTGAGCAGAAGACACGTGTCTACCAGCGTCCCACGTGACCTCAAAGCCCAAACCCGGAGTCCGAGGGCAAGAGTGCCGGGGACGGCGGTGCGGTCACTGCCTCTGTGGCCGTCCCCTCACATCGCCCCCTGCCGTGGGAAACACCGAACTCCAGGGCGGGCCTCCCAGAGCCGGCAAGAGAGAGGCCGCCGAAGAGAGGTTGCAGCTCACAGCTCCCGCGTGTTGCCGTGCATGGTGTTTCGGCACTGCCCGTGGGCAATGGGAGCCCTTACTGTTCCCTAAAAATGTGGGCAAAAAGATGAGCATTATACATGGCAAAATACGGTAGCCAGGTTTTAATTTCTCACCATCCAAGCAAATCTTTTTTCATGAACTGTTCTAGCTTATTAGATTTAGCTCTTTACTGGGGGAAAAAAAAACAATCTGAGTACTGATTGCCTTTAAAAACCAAACGACTTACGGTGTCCTCACCTAAACTGCGGCGAAAGGAGCAGTGGGCCGCCGCCGGGGCGGGGGGTGGGTGGGCGGTGCAAGGAGCCTTGGACCCTCGTGGAGTTGTCACAGACCCGAGATACGACGAGGCACCCGTACGGTACGTGTGAGCACAAAAGCCATCGCGCCCGCCTTTCCGTCTGTCCCCGTAGGAACTAGAGGGTGCTTTTCTGGGTCTCGGGGTCCTGGGGACGGTGGCACCAACCCTCCTTCCTCTGTGTCCGGTCGGCTGTGGTCCGTGCAGAGCAGCGACTTCTCTCCCTCTCTCCCTCTCTCTCTTCTCCCTCTCTCTCCCTCTCTCTCCTCCCTCTCCCTCTCTCTCTCCCTCTCCTCCTCTCTCCTCCCTCTCTCTCTCCCTCCCTCTCTCTCCCTCCCTCTCTCCTCTCTCTCTCTCCCTCCTCCCCTCTCTCTCTCCTCTCCCTCCCTCTCTCTCCCTCTCTCTCCTCTCCTCTCTCTCTCTTCTCCCTCTCTCTCCTCTCTCCCTCTTCTCCCTCTCTCTCTCTCCTCTTTCTCCTCTGTCTCTCCCCCTTCTCTCCTCTCTCGCTCTCCTCTCCTCTCTCTTCTCTCCCTCCTCCCCTCTCCTCTCCCTCTCTCTCCCTCTTTCTCTCTCTCTCCTCTCTCTCTCTGTCTCTCTCCCTCTCTCTCTGCTCTCTCTCTCCCTCTCTCTCCCCTCTCTCTCCTCCTCTCTCCCCTCCCTCTCCTCCCCTCTCTCTCTCCCCCTCCCTCTCCCTCCCCTCTCCCCTCTCTCCCTCCTCCTCTCTCCCCTCTCTCCCTCTCTCTCCCTTCCTCCCTCTCTCCCTCTCTCTCTCTCCCCTCTCTCCCTCTCCCTCCTCCCTCTCTCCCTCCCTCTCTCCTCTCCTCTCTCTCCCCCTCTCTCTCTCCCTCTCTCTCTCTCCCTCCCTCTCTCCCTCTCTCTCTCTCTCTCCCTCACTCTCCCTCCCCCTCTCCCTCTCTCCCCCTCTTTCTCTCCCTCTGTCATGAAGTCACTTCCCCCCTTTAGCAGATATCCTATGTTTAAAAATTTCCTTAAATATGCTGATTCGATTTGGGTCATGGTCTCGCTTTATCTAATTATTCAGTGAAAATTCAAAACTCTGCTAGGGTGCATCCATCAATCCGGCTCACCCCACGGCGGAGGCAACGATGGCGTTTGCATAATAATTCAGTGACTGCGGGACAATTTTAAATGCCAGTCCAGTAGATCTTGTTTTTAAAATACCCAGGGACTTTTTCTGAGTTCCCAGCTCACTTATGAAGGATGCCGTGAACTCGGGCTCGCACGTAATTGACAACTCAGTGACGAATGGGTAGCCTTCGCCCGGCACTTCTTGCCTCCTCCCTCTAACGCGGCCGTGGGACCCGCCGCCATGCATCACTGTGCTGGGTCCCTTGGGTGCCTCCGTCCGGGGAGTGAAAGGCGGATGGTAATTAAACCGTCACTGTCGCTGGCTCGGGCAGGGCTGAGAGGAGCCCCAGTTAATGTGCCCCAAACGGAATTAGTGTCCCCTCGTTCTCACGCCCCAGCCCCTCTCCCCGCTGCGCAGGGGGGCGGTGTCGGAATCCAAGTCCACGCTCCCCCGCGGGGACCCGGAATGCTCTCCACCCAACTTCATGTTTTCCTCTTATCTGTGACGCTACAGTATAAAACAAACACGCAGAAATAATGGACTTGATGTATTCGACCAGTTTTGTGTTTAGAAGACAAGCACAGAAAACACGTCTAGCCCCACGTACTTCCCTCTCCCCGCAGTTCCTACTGTTGCCGCCTCGCCTCCGCGTGGTGTTTGCTACAGTCGGCAGCCGGTGTCGACAGATGGTCACCGACTCACATCCACCGTCGCCGACATTAGGGCCCCGCCCCGTGCTGCCCAGTTCGGTGGGTGTTGGCGAATGCAGGAAGACGCGCCCCCGCCGGGACAGCACCACAGAGAGCGCTGCCACCGCCCTGGACGTGCCCGGTCTACCCGTCCCTCTCCCCCACCACCCCCGGCCACCGCTCGCCTCCGCACGGTGTCCATACTTTTCCCCTTTTCTCGGACTTCTCCCAGTTGGAGCCGTTCAGGACGCAGCCTGTCGGACCGACGTCTGTTTCTTGGCGAAATGCAGTGGCCTTTGCCTCGGGCCGCTGTGTGGCTGGTAGCTCCCGTCCAATCCCGTCCTCCGTTTCCTCGGCTGGAGGCCCCAGTGTGCTTTCCGTCCCGTCCAGATGCCGACAGTCATCCCGATCGCTCCCAAAACTCGGCAACTATGAACAACACCGCACGTAGGGTTTTTTTTGCGTGGACATGAGTTTTCAGCCCACTCGGATAGATACCCAGGAGGTGGATTTCATCGTGGGAGTGCAGTTAATTTTGTGAGACGTTGTCAGACGGGCTCCCCAAGGGGCTGCCGCACGCCGGACTCCCGCCGATGAGCGAGAGCCCAGGTTGCTCCGCATCCTCGCCAGCAGTCGGTGCCGACCGTGATCCGGGGTCCGGCCGTTTTAACACAAGCACAGCAGTGTCTCGTTTTAGTGTGCCCTTTATGGACATGTGGCTTGGAGCGTCTCTTCTCGTTCTTGTTGCCATCTGCACGTCTTTTTAGGTAAAGTGTCTGTTAAAATCTTTGGCTCAATTCTTAAGGGTGTTGTTCCTTTCCTTATTATTGGGTTCTGAAAGAACGTTGCATATTTTGACACTATTCCTTTATAATATGTGTATTTTATAAATATTTTCACCTAGTGAAAACGTTCAGTGTTTTCTGGCTGGCGTAGCTCAGTGGATTGAGCAAGGGCTGTGAATCAAAGCATCGCAGGTTCGATTCCCAGTCAGGGCACATGCCTGGGTTGCAGGCCACGGCCCCCAGCAACCACACATGGATGTTTCTCTCTCTCTCTCTCTCTTTCTCCCTCCCTCCCCTCTCTAAAAATAAATAAATAAAATCTTTAAAAAAACCAGTGTTTTATCTCCACCACCTAAAATATCACAGCTCATGGCTCCTTCTCAATAAATGTTGATGTAGGAAATGCACACGCCTTTCCATTCATTCCACTGTGAGGCTGAAGCAGTTATTATTACTTTTTATGCCTTTACCGAGGTATGACTGATGTACAAAAACGCACCCATTTAATGCATACAATGTGATGAGTTCGGACCTACCCAGACACTGGTGAAGCCATCACCACAATCAAAAGAATAAACACACCCATCGCACCCCAAGGTGCCCTGTGTCTCCTTTGATTGTGGTGAATACATTTACCATGAGATCGACCCTGTCTTTAGTTATCTTGACAGTGCGGTGGTTGTGAGCTCAGTAAATAATTCCAAGTAAAGATGGCTAAGCCAGCGTTCACACATTCTTCCTTTCCAAGTCGGACTTGGAAAGGGAGAATTCTTATTTCTTTTTCTTGCCTAGCTGCTGCGGCTGCTGCTTCTAGTCCCGAGCAGAGCAGAAACGGTGAGCGCAGGAATCCTGTCCTGGACACGGATCTCGGAGCAGGAGCTTCCCGCAGTCTCTCACGCCGAGAGCGGTGTTCACTGTGGGCGTGGCGCCCGTGGCTTCTATGATGTGGCGCTCATTTCCTTCCAGCCTCAGTGTGCTGAATGTGTTTTGCATGAAGGGGTGTTGAATTTTGCCACGTTTTCCTGAGCTACAAGTGACCCTTTCCCCGTAGAGCCCTCCCCGGGGTGGCCCTGGTGTGTTTCCATGTGGGTACAAGGGTGTTTCCGATCCACTGTGGTTGGGGTCCTCTCTGTAGCCCCTCAGGGACGTTTCTGGGCCCCTTGGTGGTCGGTATGGCCACAGGTGGGCACGGGGAGTGGGAGTGTTCAGACCGACATAACAAGCGGAGGGACAAGTGGTGACGGTCAGGCCGGGAGGCGGGAAGCGTGGGAGAAAACCGTGAGCAAACACGACTCCTGCAGTGACCTCATCGCTGTGAGAGAGTAGCCCCTCCTCCTGGACCGATCGCCTGCTCTTTGGAGAAATGTCTTCTCTTGTTCCCGGGCCTCTGACAGGCCTGCCGCGTTTCTGTCTGTCTGCCTGCCATCCCGTCTTTCCTGTGTTACCAGTTAGACGGGGGGAGGGGTGCCGTCGTTTAGAAATCTCATGAGGACCCTGTTTGGGGGGGGTGGGTTATTCCATCCTAGGGAACCAGACTCCCCTTGGCCTCACCTCGGATGAATGCAGTGGAACGTGATTCGGAAACTTGTATGCATTTTTAATGGAAGACTGAGATTGATTTATTCCCTTCCGGCTTATGGTCTCAGATTGAATAAAGTCATTTTTTTACAATTCAGGTTTAAAGGGATGAGATCACCCACCATCCCTAAAACCTAGGGTTTCTTGTGGGGCTTTCTGCTGGTCCTCTGGTAGGGGTGCAGGTGGAGGGCTGGAGGTGCGAGGGGCCCCCGTGGGGAGGGGCCGCTGAGTCATGCGTGCTGAGGAGCTCCGCCTTTAGGATTCGGCCGGTGAAAGGTCATGAACAGTTCTGATCTGGTCTAAGCTTTGTTTCGGGAGGCTCTCTCAGAGAGCACACGGTCAAATTGCTTCATGAAAAGCCACAGCTAAAATAAAGTGTCATAAAAAAACTCATTGATTTTAATCTTAAACCTCAAAACAGTAAATATTTAGGCAAACCACATAATTTTGAAATGCCAAAAGGTCGTGAAAGTAATCAGCACGTAACCTCCGCCACATCTGGCTATAGGTCAACAACCGGGGTCGAAACTCTTTCTGTTCATTTTCCGTCGTCTGAAAGCGAGTGTTTTTGCTTCACGGGTTTATCCCTGCTGGATGTGGAGAGCTCACAGCTATCGATCTGTCCGCTGGGCTTCCCATTAGAACGTGACACCGGCATGGATTTCTAGTTCGCACTTGCTTGGCGCCCCGGCGGAGGACTGAGTCGGCCCCGGGCCGGCCAGTTAGTCCCGAGTCACGGCAGGACGGCAATCAGAGGGGACGCCGCAGGGCCCGGCACATTTTGGCGATAACCCCCGCTGGGCGAGGGGAGCTGGCGCAGGAGCAATGCTCTCCCTTCGGAAGCAGCGACTCGGAAACTCAGAACCCTCCGGGCGGAAGAGAGAGCTCCGAGGCGTGGTTTCGCCTCGGCCAGTCGGGGTCGGGCGAGTCCTCATTTCACCCCTGGTCTGGGGGTGCCATTCAGCGTGTCTCCTCACTCAGGGACCCTGCTAGGACCCTGTTAGGACCCTGCTAGGACACTGCTCGCTGGCGAACGCTGCCTTCATCACGCTGGTTGGAGGCCATGACTAGAAAACATAAGGCATGTGGCACATGAGGCGTGCCGTGTACATTTTGTAAAAACGTGCACGCTCTGAATGTGCTCAGGTTGTGTGGGGTTCTCCCTCTAGCCCCGACGGCAGGGAGGCCCGTGAGGACGTGGAGGAAGCTCTTCGCTCTGGCCTGGGAGGCAGCCGTGCCGAGGGTGTAAGTGAGAACTCGGGGTGCCCGCTATGTAGAATTTCAGAAAACGAGTAATTTATTATTTTTTGTATAAGTGAATCCCATGGTACGTTTGGGGTGTCGTTGCACTAAAAAGCATTCTTGGCTTTACTGAAAATCAAATTTAACTGGGTGTTCTGTACCTGATGACCCTACTAATCAGTTATATTGAAAGACCGTTATTTTTTCCTTTTTTGGGGGGGGTCTCTCCGGAGGCCTTATTATTTTCTCCAGATATCACGCTGTGTTTCGCGGCAAAATGTGAGCCGGACTGATGGTCTGAGCATAAAACACCCCTAATTGCCTGAGATATTCTTTGTCCCCCATTTCCAAAAAAGGGATAATGTACTATCTGGTGCACAGGTTTGCATTTTATCACGGTTCAATGAGTTAATAAGCATAATCAGACTGGAGAAGTGCCCACCACGTGAAAGTGCTCGTGATGTTAATTATTACCGTATTCTCCATTTTTTATGTTAATTTTTTTCATGATTTAAGATTCTTTTTTTTAAGATTTTATTTATTTATTTTTAGAGAGGGAAGGGAGGGAGAAAGAGCGAGAGAGAGAGAAACATCAATGTGCGGTTGCTGGGGGCCGTGGCCTGCAACCCAGGCATGTGCCCTGACTGGGAATCGAACCTGCGATGCTTTGATTCGAAGCCCGTGCTCAATCCACTGAGCTACGCCAGCCAGGGCTTGATTTAAGATTCTTAACATTTGGAAGTGCCTTTATAGTTTACGGGTGCTGTGGGCTGGTGGCCACAGGCCGGCACACTAACTGGTCCGGGCTGTCCCCGTGGTCACCACTTCCACTGTGAGAAGTGCATCGTTTGAGGGGAAAATCTGTCACTTCTTAGGAGGAAATCGAGAAAAACACGAAAAGAGAAACCTTTCTCTTGGAGAAAAGGTGCTCTGGGCTCAGGGAGGGGGGGCAGGCGAGGCTGTCATGGATGAAAGTCGCCGGCACGACGCAGGGAGACCCGTGTCCCGGAGAGGACCGACTGTGTGGGGGCCGGAGGCAGAGCGCGAGGGGCCGGAACAGGAGCGGCAGACGTGTCACCGTGGAGACGTCAGCCGTGAGCTCCTGTGAGCGTGTGTTTGTGAACAGACGCCTGCCCCTGAGTCGCTCATGGACCCGCAGGGTGAGTGCGGGGGAGAAGGCGAGGGCACCGCTGAGCGTGCGTGGCGTGCCAGGTGGGCGTGTCAGGGCCTCGCGCACAGGGACTCGGAGACGGGCCCTCGGACTTGTGACCGAGTGGCTCGCGGGAGGGCACTCAGCCCCACTAGCAGGTTCATCCGGCTCCGAAAGCCCGAGCTACCCCTTCAGTGGTCAGAGGAAGTGAGAAAAGAAATAATTGCATGTAATGGTGGTAATGTCTCCTATTGATGAGGAGAAAAGGAGCAGAGTAACAGACTCTGTGTGGGGATGGAATGAGGATTAGTTATAAGCTAGGCGAATGTCTTTGTTTCTTTAATTAATTCTTTGATTTATGGTTGAAAAAGCTGGCATGGCGGGTGAGAGAACGAGCTCTAGAAGGCGGGGTCCGACTCCTGCGTCCTTTCCTCCTTTCTCTCCCAGGAAACGGTGTGCTCGTCCTGCTCATTCCCTGGGGACGTGTCCCTGCGGCTCCAAGCACGTCGGCCCCGACCACCACCTCCCTCCCCTCCCCCGAGCTGCTGCAGTCCGAGGCTCGCAGCGTCCCGTCCCTGCGTGGGTCTCAGCTCCAGGTTCAGGGAACCCGCGGATGCTTCCCGTGAGAGTCTGAGGTGTCTCTCGGGAAACCTGGTTCTGGGTGCAGTCTGCGATGTTGTGTGTCTTCTGGAAGCGGGAGGCCCTTCCTCGAAGCCGGAAACTTCAGGACGGCGTCACGTTTTGAGCGTCGGAAACGCCCAGGCTGGTTGCCCGTTCAAACAGTGTGGATGGGTGGGGGGGTGGGGAGTGGGCGTTCGAGGCCAAGGAGGTGCCGACGCCGAGTGGAGCTTCACCGGGGCTTGGAGGACATGGTGCTGGCGTCTTGCGGACACACCTTGGTGCTGCGCTGCTGCCGTTGACGGAGCTCATTGCTTTAAAGAAATAAGCCACGGGGATGCCCGCAGGGCAGGGGACACCGTCAGCATCTCCCTAGTGGCTGGGATGCTGGCGAATGGGACCACCGGGAGCTCAGGGTCCCTTTCTGAGCCCCAGTACGGCAACCTGGCGTTTCCAGCAGGGCGTCTGCGAACCTCTCGCTGCACTGGACCCGCTAGACTCCAGCTACCGACTGCGTGGACAGTCGGTGACCAGCTCCCCAGCATCACCGATGGGGGGAAGGGCGACGAGACACTCCTGGTGTGAAAAACGCAGAGGTGAGGACAGCCGTGGGCTGGGAAGGGAGGAGGGGCCTGAGGCAGGTCGTAGAGGTGACAGAATCCCGACAGCGACTGTGTCTCTGACACGCTGATGCTCAGCGTGACCCTTCGGCAGATCCCGAAACTGCAGAGCAAGCTTGGTGCAGACGTAAACCCCGGCGAGAAGCTCACGGCCCGCCTCCACAATGTCTTTTCTTAATGACGTGCCTGCCTTTGCAGACGGCACCGGGCCTGCTGGCTCCTAACTCCGACTCCACTCTTCCTGGCTTTGACACCGACCTCTGACCCAGCAACATAGGGTCCTGCTCTCCGACCATCATCCGAGTTTGCTCAGGAGCCTGGCACCTGTACATCTGTCCTTCACCTCACGGGGCCCAGAGTTTATCCACTTTCTGACATTTGTTTTTCTCTGGAAGTGCCTGCCTCAAAGTCAGCCTCTTGTCGGAGGACAGCTGAGCCTCTCAGGCCCATTTTCATGGCCTCTCGGCACGACCCTCAGGTGATGGAATCCCATCACTGTCTGTGCCGGAGCGAACAGGTGTGAGTCAGGCCCACTCGGGGAGGAAGGGGTCGGGGGGCTCTCGGGGGTGTCTGCTACAAGGACACTAATCCCTCGGAGGAGGGCTCCACCCCCACGGCCGCGTCCCCTCCTGCAGGCCCCAGGGGCCTTGGTTTCCTTCATCTGAATCTTGGAGGGAGGGACACGCACATGGGGGTTACGGTGACGTCCCGTAGACTTGCAATTTTCCCTAGGCGGACACGCTTTCTCCGAGGTGCATGTCACACACACGTGCGTGTGAGAGAGTCTGGGGCTGGTACACATGCACACGTGTACATGCATCTAGCACGTGACACGGCAGCGACAAGCGTCTAAACAAGGCTTCCGGAGATTTAAGTCAGCACACAGCCATCCGCCCGCGCGCCAGAGAGTCTTTCGTAAACACACGGACGTGGGGAAGCAGTGTGAAAACCCACAGAGATCACCGCAAATACGGGAGTGACGGAGGCCCACCTCCCAGCGCTCGCTTCAGAGTCGCGGGTGGAGAAGCACAATTCCAAACACACCGCTTTCCGTGTGACCGTCCCCGTTGGCTCGTTGCACGCTCGAGTGACCAAACAGCCGCAGCCTCACCTCGGACGGCTGACCTGCGTGCGGGGGGTCAGGGGGTCGAAAGGATGTGCCACCCCCTCACAGTGTCAATGCAGTCACTTCTTTCATCATTTCCCCAGTAATTAGACTTTTAAAATAGTCCCTCTGAAAATGTAAAAATTTAGAAGATGCTCGTATTATCCTAACTCCTGAAGGACAAGAGGGCTGCAAGCACACACTTAATGTCCCTGCCAAGCCTCCTGTGTCTGCCAGGAGGTCAGGGCGGGGGCACGCGTGTGCCCTGTGCCTCTGCCGAGGCGGGGGGGGGTGGGGTGGGGGGTGGGGGCCTGCGGTAAGGATCTGTTGAGCGGGGGCATGCCCCAGCGAGTAAAACACCAGTCGATACTTCCAGCTCCCTAGAACGTATTCGAGCCCAGTGTCAAGAGCAGCATTACTTTGGATTTCAACTTTTTTCTTATTTCTTGGTATTATGAACAAAAACAGGTAGCTCTTTATATATATTTTGGGGATAAAAGAGCACACAACTGAAAGACATTTTTGGAATACTGTCGTTTCTCCTTACGGATGTTCGGCTCCCGGGGCAAATGGCACGTCATCGTTTCCATAGGAACAGCCCTGGTCGGAAGCGGAGCGCAGGGAGGGAAAACCGCGCGAGGAAGAGGCCGTCATTCCGCACATCCCTTTGCGCCGCCCACTATGCCGAGTGGAGCATTCATCGCATTATTCATCTCTCCAAGAAATAATAACTGAACTGAGAACATTGAGGGGGAAATAGCTCACGGGCGTTCCGACCGGGTGGGTTTTATAGCGGCGCAGGCTCGGTTCGTCCCCGGGCCCAGCACGGGGCGGGGGCGGAGTTGATCAGGGAGTGGGGGCGGGGTCACAGTAAAAGGGAACCGGCGCCCGCAGGGTGCCCTCAGTGACCTGGGTCTGGGGTCCCCCGCTGCTGATTCCCCCCCCCGCCCCCTCAACTCCGGACGGCGCAGGAGATGCCCACTCTGCTACAGCCCGCTTCCTGGGAGGGAGGTTTTGGCCATTTCTGTGGTGGTTTGGTGTCACGAAGATGTCATTTCTGGCAGGGCCGCGAACGTCATGCATTCGTGGTTAGGAAGCCAGAGACCTTGGGTGCCGTTTGCACGCGCGAGTGTGCACACACACACGCGCACACAAGCCTCATGCTCAGGAGAGGAACAAGGGTTTGCGCTGAACTCTGTAGATCACGCACCAAAGAGAGATGTGAACCTCCCGGTCACTGCGAAGTGTGTTGGGCCCGCTTGCCCTTTCGCAGTGGGTCAAACACAGCGGAGAGACCGGCCTCTTCCCACGGGGCTTCTGGGAAGGGATAAAGTGCTCTCACGGAGGCCGAGCGACTGCGTCTGTGCACAGACCCGGCGTCCGTGGGGCGGCACAAGCTCCGGCAGCTGCCGCAGCGACGGAAAGTCTGTCTCTCGCAGTCTGGGGCCCAGGGGCCTCCTCAGGGCGCGAGCAGGACCCTCCGAAGACTCTTTTCCAGGCCCCTCCCCCCCCGCTCTCCCAGGCTCAGGCTCCATTCACTCCCAGGTCTGCCTCCTCCCCTGGGGCCACCGGTCTCCCTGTCCTGACAGGTCTCCCTCTCCTGGCAGGGACACCAACGGCGGGGGGTGGGTCCCAGCTGCACCTCACAGGGCCTCCCGCCCACGTGATGACCAGAGCACTGACCCTGTCTTCCACTGGGTCCCAGTCTCAGGTCCCCGAGGTCGGACCTGAACACGTCTTGCTGGGGACACACTTGGAGCCCCTGGGGAGTTCCAGATGCCGGAGGGCCTGACTCCAGGAGGTCTGACTGCAGGAGGAAGATGGGAGGGCGAGAGGACCTGAGTCGTCCCTGAGTGTGAGGGTGGTGGAGAGGGGGACGGTGAGCGTGGTGGTGTCTCTGCGTGGGTACCTGTTGTGAAGGTGACCGCACGCACTGGGTGGGCAGCGCCTGTGACTGCCAGTCCCCTGAGAAGGAACGTTAGTACTGGCGCCACTCTGCCCACGGAGGATGAACCTCTGACACAGCGGGGTGCAGGCGAGGCTGTACCCAGGAGACAGTCTTGTTTTCATGCTGTCTTTGCTGCATTGGGCCCAGAACAGCTGGAGCGGGTCTGGGGGGGTTACTTCTACCTTCGGGCGTTTGCAGTGACATCTCCTAAGCGACGCTGGTCTGTAGTTTTCTCTTCGGTACCAGCTGTCCAGTAGAAATGATTCTCTGGCATAGTTCTACTGACTGTAAAGATGGTATTTTGTTCTTACTTATCTCTGTAAGAATTTCCTCTGAAGCTCATGAAATTGCATGAGTTTATATTGTATTATTTTGAACTAAAAGGAGTTTCTTTTGAGGGAGCATTGAGCCAGGATGCAGGATATGTATCCTTTTTATCTTCACTGCTTTGGAGACCCTTTTTATTTATTTCTAATGTATTTTTTGTCCTTTTTATGTGTGTTTCGAGCTGTGAGGTGGGACATGGACTCGTAATTTCCGAGTCCACTTTCCTGGGCTCTTCGCCTCCCTTTCATCCGTGCCGCCCGCCGTGCCTCTGATCTGCTCACCTGGGGTGCACGGTGCGCGCGGGTTCTGGCGCGGAGGAGCGTGGCTTTGGGTGCTGATCCCGAGACAAGGACGGAGTCTCCGTTGCCCTGGTCGGACCGCCTGTTGAATGCTGTGTCTCCCCTCCGGTCAGACTTTCCAGAGAGCCTAGAGGCTCCACCATGAAGGAATCAGCTCCTTGTTTCAGTGAAGTGTTTTGTTTTCATTGTAAAGTGACAAAGAATGAACTCAAGTTTGTTTGAAACAAAATGTACGCACTGGATCATGTGGCTGAGAACTTAAGAAGTTTTGAGCCCGTTCAGTCCAGAGGTGAGACGTCGTCCTGTCTGGGTGTCCCTGTCTGTCCCTCTGCCCTGCAGAGAGGCGAGGGGTATGTCGTGCCAACAGTCAAACAGTGCCCTCCTGCATTCTTTCAAGTTCAAGGACAGCGGGGCAGAGCGCCCCCACGTGCAGGAGAGCCCGGGAAAGATGCTGAACGCAGTGGTGGTTGAGGCCGCACAGTGATGGACTCTGTGGTCCTCCTGGAATGGGAGTGGACCGTTGGGAAGAGACCAGGGACCCAAAGCGGCCAGACCCTTCGAGAGTCACTGTCCTCTCGCCGAGTGGGAGCGGGGGCTAATCAGGGGGGAGCTGCGTTTGGACAACAAAGTGTGTCCGCTGTGAGTTTGGACACATTGGATTGAGGATCGCCTTCCTCATCCCCATCACGGGGGCCTGGGCTCGCACGCTGCTTAACTTTCCTGTCCCCAAGTGCGTCCGTTTTCCTCGCCGTCTGCATTACCGCGAGATCAAAGGAAGAGACTTCGCTCGCACTGCAGACCGAGGTCTGCTTCCCGCCGCTCCGCCCTCCGGGAGCGAGCAGGTGCATCGCCCGGGGTCTTGCTGTGCAGGGGGCTGGGCCTGTCACTCACTCCCGCCCCCCCCCCCCCCCCCGCGACGGGACGCCCCCACGGGTGACAATGGCCCAGGGACCACGCCTTCGCATCCACGGTGTAGGCGGTAATCTAGAAAACGCAGTCAGAGTTGAACTACTTCTAGGAACACGCGCTCTTCCTACGCGGAGGAACCTGACCGCCGAGCCACGCAGCAGCGCGTTGGCGGAGCGCCGACCCGCGGTTCTGCTCTCCACCTTCCGAGCTCCGGCCCTCCCGCTCGCGAGCTCCGCCCGGGCCACGGTCTGTCGATTGACTTTGACCCTGCAGTGTTGAGACTGAGCCTCCCCCCGGGCGGGTTCTGGACAGGGCCCACCGCTGCCACGCCAGCACCGACGCCAGCGATCCTCCACGTCGGGGGTTTTAGCTGCCATCTCCACTCCTCCCTCTCTCCTGCCCACCCCTCGTGCAGGGCGTTGGCAGAGCGAGCTCAGTGCTCGTCACAGGTGTTTACCGAACACTCAGGGACTTTGGTGTTTGTTTGTTTACGGTGGGCGAGGACGCGGGGAGAATGCACAGTCTCTGTGTCAACCCTCACAGTTGCTGCGAGCTCACAGGGGAGGAAATGACCTGGATTGCACAACCAGACCAAGCGAAGTGCTTGCTTCGTGTGGGAAGGGGCACGGACCGCAGCCTGCGCAGGTCAGAGGCCCCAGGGACCCGTCCTGGTGTGTCCACGCGCGCCAGACACAAAGAGCAAGTGCGCTGACCCACTCGTGTAGAATGCGTGAGCTCCAGCTGAAGTTTTTGTTTTTGTTGCTGTTGTTGCTGCTAGGTTGCAGGAAAAGAATCCATCGTATTTCCTAAGCGGTTTCATTGCAACTCTTTCTGCCTCTCAGGTTTGGGGCGACAGGCAAGGGGACCCCAGACTTGCACGGGGAGCCCCCGGCATCTCAAAGGTCAGGCAGCCGGCCCAGGAGGTGAGGGCGCGGCCCGCAGCACTCTGCCCGCGCGCGTGACACCGGATACCTCCCGCGGGGCGCCCCCGGGGCGCATGGCAGCAAACGCAGGAGCTCTTCGGGAAGGCCCCCGCCCAGAGCACTCAGGGTGTCTGCTCGTGACGTTTCTCGGCGAGCCTGAGTGGGCTGAAATGCCCTGCTCCTGTCCTCGGCACAGAGCCGGCGCTGGAAGCGTGTCCGCTCGATTTTCGTTCCTTAAGTGACGGCACGTGGTGGTGGCCGTTGTTGCCGTTCCGGTGAGCTGGGTCACGGAGGCTTCCGTTCCGAGCCACGGGGCCCCTCCTTGTACAGCAGGTTGCTAACGTTCGGGGTGACGCTGGTTTTCAGGGACGTGCCCGGCCGCTGCGGGTGGGGGGGGGGGGGACTGCGCCGGAACCTGAGCAGGCGGCGGGGATTCGCTTAGAGCCCGAGGAGGGGCCGGGCTGGGGAGGGTGCACGTGGGGGCGGGGCTGGCCTCCCCCCCACCCCGCCCGCGAGCAGGCCCGGCTCTCCGGCTGCGCCTGCAGCCGCTGCCCCTGAGTCCGTGCACTCGCCTCCGCACTGGAGTGAATGTGGGCGGGCTCACCCGTTTCCGGGGAAGAACAATGAGAAGCCAGGTACCTGAACGTGGAACTGGGAGCCTCTTCGCGCTGTTCTGGGATCTCTGACTCCTCGCCAGCACCTCCCTTTCCGTTTCTTCGCTGTCGCCTGCCCTCGCTCGGGGTTGCCAGGGTCGTTAGCTGGTCCTTTCTGCTTTCACGTCTGCTGCTGGACAGCCTGACGCGGGAGCCCTGCGGGTCCCCCTTCCCGAGGGCAACATACTCACACTGACGGCGCGATGGGTGCGTCCTCAGGGCAGCCCTCCCCGAGACACGAAGCTCCCCTCCCGGTGCGCGGGGCCGTCCCTGCCCTTTCAGGGCGCCCCGTCCCCTCTGACCGAAGACAGCTGCACTGCGCCCTTCTTAGTCCTGAAGGACCCCCCCTCCACGCCCAGACCCTGCTCCCAACGTCACCCTCCCACGGATCCTCCCCAACCCGTCCTGGCGACCAGGCCCATGGTCTGCACCCTCGATGCCACCTTAGTGTGGTCCTGACGGGGGCTACGCATTCAAAACGTTGTCATCAGCGGCACGTGGGAAACCGTCAAAACAGCAGTTTCTGTTTTTATTGTTCATTGTGTCTTCTCAGTGCAGGAGACGCAGACCTCTGGGGTGCAGAAAGAGGTCGATTCATGTATTATTATTATTATTATTATTATTATGTTATTAGTATTACTTTAGAGGCAGTACAGCACGGTACTACAGTAAAGGCTGCATTCAAAGCCAAGTTGATACTATGAGACAAATCGATCAGCTACTCTGAGGCTGTTGATCGAGTTTTCTGATCTGTAAAACGGGGTTAGTCATAGGGCTGATCTTCAGAGCGTTCCTGTGGCGTGAATACACCTGATCAATAAATGCCTGGCAGCAGTAGTTGGGTTAACAAGTGCAACTCTGACCGGCGCACGGCCAGTAGCGGTCGTGACCCGTAGGAGCCCGCTGATGTTTGTGCACGTGGAGCTGAGGGCGCCGTCCCGGAGACGCCCTGGTCCCCTCACAGCCCGGCTCCGAGCTCCGGTTCACCAGGGCGGGCACCAGGACCCTCGGGGGTGAGTGAGAGCCTGGGGAGGGCGGGCTCTGGCGTTGGTGCTGCCAGACGTGCCCGCGGCATCCGGAGGGTCCCGAGGTCCGAGCAGCGTGGTGTTTCCGTGCTCGGGGCGGAGCCTGCTGCCTCCAGGCCAGAGGGCGTTTCGGGCCGGGTTGCGTGGCGGGCTGACCCCGGGCCTGGCCCTGCAGGTCTGAAGACCATACTCTGTGGGATCACAGGGTGAGCGGGAGCGGCGGTTCTCAAACTCTGGGGTTCCGGGACCCTTTTTCACTCTTTTTTATAATTTTTTTTTTTTAATACTTTATTTATTTTTAGAGAGGGAAGGGAGGGAGATAGAGAGAGAGAGGGAGAAACATCAATGTGTGGTTGCTGGGGGTTATGGCCTGCAACCCAGGAATGTACCCTGGCTGGGAATCGAACCTGGGACACTTTGGTTCCCAGCCCGCGCTCAATCCACTGAGCTATGCCAGCCAGGGCCTTTTTCACTCTTAAAAGCTACTCGGGACCTCAAGGTCATCTCGTTCACGTGAGCTGTATCCGAAGCTGCAGAGGCCCCCTAAGCAAGCCCCCCACACAGAGAGGGGATGGGTAAGGTCTTTGTTTGCCCCCCATGGAACAGAAACGCAGATGTTCACACTAAGGAAAGGAAACTTTCAGCCAGTTCTAAGATGACCTGAGGGAAAAAGAACTGTTTTCCCTTAAAGTACAAAGGCTGCATCTGACTTATCTTTATTCCTCAAGTATTCGGACACCTTTACAGGTGGACAAGGTCTCAGTGACGAAGCCGCTTTCCCAGGAGCGACCGCCTCCTGGTCGCCAGCCCCGCAGGTGCACCACGCACCACCCCGAGTCTCGCTCCTGTGGACCGGCCGGCACGGGAGCTTTCCCCCGGACTCGGTCCTCTGGCCTTCAGGAGGGGGACTTGGCCCCCCGCCCCGCCGTAAAGATAGGACACGGCGATTCCTTCATCACCAGGGAAGCAGACAGCCCGGCTGTCAGGCCCGGCTCCGCCGTCCTGCAGTCCGCGGGAAGCGGCTGCCCCGGTGATTGAGTTACATGTTTCTCTGCCGTTAACCCGGCGCGGCCGCCCCCACACCAGCTGGGGCCGCCGCCTGGCTCCTGGCGAGAGTTCCCGCCGTGCGGGGTCGGGTTCGCCCGTGTCTCCCCTTCTGGTTCGGGACCCTTGTTGATGGAAGACACCTGCAGTTTGACCAAACCATTAAGTTATTTTTCCACACCCCAAAACTGTGTTTTTTATATTAAATTTCCCAAACCGTTGAGCTTCTAAAACCTCATCAAGTCCTGACAAATTCTTAGATTGGAATCTTCTTCCCTGAGCTTCTCCCTGATTCTGAGCTGAGTGGTAAGGGCATAGAAGCCCAGGTGGAAGTGTCTTCTCTTTGCTCGTCATCCTCACCCCTTGAAGCTCACGTCCCTGATGATAAAAGGGGTGGCAGTGCTTACGGGACGGGCTCGATGCTCGGCCGGACCCCCCCACGGCCCCCCTGCCAGTGGGAAGGCCCCTCCATCCCTGGGTGACGGCATCCCCCCTCTGCCCCTGTTGTTCTGCCAAGAGGGACACTCACTGTTCAGACCCTTGTCCACCTTGCATCTCTGGACAGCTCGGGTCCCTGGAGGCAGCGCTTCCCCGGCAGAGAAGCCTTTCGTACTTCCGCCTCGCCCGGGGCTCGACATCCCACCGAGTGGCGCCTTAGGTGGGTTGGCCTTGCAGGGCTGCCGGAACAAACGACCCCGTGCGACGGCTGGAGGACAGAAGCATGTGCTCTCGCAGCTCCGGAGCTCAGGAGTCCTAAATCGGGGTGTCAGCGGGGCCACGGGCCCTTGCAGGCTCGAGGGGAAGGCCCATACCTGCGTCTTCCAGCTTCTGGGGCCCCCTGGTGTCCTTGGCTTGTGGCCGCATCGTCCCAGCCTCCGCCTCTGTCCCCACAGAGCCTTCTCCTCACCACGTTTGTCTCTCCAGGTCCCCTCCTCTCGTAAGGACATCGGTCGTTGGACTTGGGGACACCCCGAATCTGGAATGGTGTTATCTTGAGATTCTTAGTTAGCTACATCTGCGAAGACCTACTTTCCAAGTCAGGTCACATTGTGAGGCTCCAGATGGGACTAAATTCAGGGGGGCACCGGGTCACCATTGCACTACTCAACACAACACACCTGGCACTCATTCCCCTGTGCCCTTCCATCTGCCACTTTCGATGACACGACGACCCTTCCGTAGGCGAGCGCGGAGAACCGGATCCCAGAGATCTCAGGCTGTCACAGTCACAGCTCACCCTGCGTCGTCAGATCCGGAACTCATCCGAAAATCATGTTGGCGTTTGGTTCCCGAGGGCATGGATACACACGCACATTTAAGGGTAAATCGTTTGTTTTTTCCCCACGGACTCCAACAAAATTCAAAAGCAAAGTAAAAGAGGAATGAGAACTGCCCGGAACCGAACCTTCAGAGGTGGTCCTTCGCCGGGGCGGGCCCACACTGCCCTCGGGCCTCAGTGTGCAGACAATTTTCCGGTCGGACCCTGCTCCGGCTGGCAAGCAGACAGCATAGAGATTTTCACATGCACGCGAATGATGCAGACCAGTGAGCTTTGTCATCACTGTTTTCTGCAGGTTTTGAGAGGGTGCCTGGAGGAAAATGGGTAGCAAGTAACCAGAACATGGAAGAGGTACACCAGGCTGTGAAGGTTTCGTCATACAACAACGGTAACACCGGATGGAACGGTGATGACGTGGGCATGCGTGTAGGTCAGCCACGTGTTCCTGCATGACTGAGCTTTACACGCTCAGTGACACAGGGCTGTGCTTCCAAGATAGAATTCACAATCCAAACATCAGAACTGATACACTAAAAAAAAAAAGACAGTGAGTAATGTATTTCACAACAATATCTTTTATATTGAAGGAGCCAGGAGGGGTTAATAGACACCAAATCTTAATTTCTCTTACTAAACTGTCAAAAAAAAACCCTTCAGTGCCAAAATGCTGCTGATCCTTGAATGAACCTCTGAAGGTGAGTTCTGACGTGGAGGTGCACTGAGCCAGATCATTGCTTTCTGCCGGACAGCGGCACAAGGTGGACTTCCAGCGCCTTCGCTACAAGACCGGTTCAACCTGTGTCTCACCTCTCTGCAGAGAGGGTGCGTGGGGGTCATCCAGGGCAGGGCAGCTGTCACCGCAGCAGCAGTGAGCCGTGCTCGCGAGTGCTCGGGTGGGGGGAGGCTTGTCGGCGGGAGATGTTTGTCGCTTCCGGCCTTGGAGACCCGGAGTTGAACAGACTGGCCGGGTGCCGCTGCCGGGAGCAGAGTCGTGAAGACAGAGCATGGCCTGCTGGGAAACGGAGTGAGCAACAATGTGGAAAAGGGGTGAAGCCAAAACAGCCTAGCAAATACCCCAACGAGATGCGTGTGGACATGGCTTCGGGGAAAGACCCAAGAGCTAGGGGGCAAGCGGAACTTGTGGGGACAGGTTCCGAAGAGGCCCAGGGGTTGCTTCCACAGGCTGGCCTGGACCCCCAGCTCCTGTGTGACCAAGGGACAAGGACGTGCTCTATTCTCTGTGCCCTGTGGAAATCCCTCTTCCAGAGATCAGCGAAGGCCACCGCGTTTACCTGGTAACCAGACATAAATGTTTATCACAGCGATGGCTGTCAGAGGATTAGGGATCAGGTATCTCGTAGAGGGTCCTTTGTCTTGGGGCTCTTCCACGTTTGCGTCTTTGTCGGGAGTGTCACAAGGGATGCCCCGTCGTCCGCCGGTCCCACCACCACGAGACACGTGCCTTTGCTTCCACCCAGTGCCGGGAACGCCCACTTTGGTCACGGTGGCGTCTTCCAGTTTTCATGCGAAAATCACTTTTTATCCCTTTTGTAATCAATGAATGTATGGTGGTACTGAAAACTCTTTACCCCATTTCTCATTGCACTTTAATTATTCATTTATTCACATACATATGGACATGTAGTGCCCCATTTTATTTAACAGACTCAAGTTCCTCATTGTCATCATGTCCGACACTCCCTGTACCTTGCGACGGCAGCGCGAGCCCTCCGAGCCAGCTGCGCGACCTCCGACAGGCTCCCTCCCTCTCTGTGCCCTTCCTCCCTCCCTCCTTCCTTCCTTCCTCCCTCCCTCCTTCCCTTCCTTCCTTCCTTCCTTCCTTCTTTCCTTCTTTCCTTCCTCCCTCCTGGCACGACCAGCGGAGGCTCACCTTCCCCCTTCTGTGCCACCCTTGAAGTCAGCCATGTCTCTAAGGAGCCTTGGGTCCTGTTAGTGGAAAATCTTATTTAGAAGCCATCGTCTTGGTGGGTGCAAGACCACTGGGTGGGTGTCACTGCCTCAGGCCCTTCAGCAGATGGAAATGGAGAATATAAGCATGAAGATAATGTACAAATGTGCACACACACACACACCTATAAATACGCCTGACTGCCTGTCTGTCCACCCATCATCTACCTGTCATCTGTCTCCCAGTCTGCCGAATGTCACCCTCGTCACCCACCTGTATTGCAGTCTGGGGGTCACACCGCTGGCACCAACTTGAGTTCAGTGCCACGGTGCGTGTTCTCATCCTTTCTTTCCCCCTTAGAGACTCTCCTTTCTAACGCTGGAACACCTGGGTCTCTTTGCCCCAACACACTGACTCGTGTACGGTTAATGGGATCTTTTCCAACGCTGTCTACCACCTCGTGCACAGCCCGTCTCTCATCACTTCTGACTCCCCTTCTCCCCACACACAGACAGACAGACAGCTGCCCCACCGCTCTGCCTCCAGCCCGCTGCTGCCAGGTGTCCGTCTCTGGGGCTCCGCCCGCCCTCCCTGGCCTCTCCTCCTCCAGGCTGCATGCATTTCTGTGATTGCTGAGCCTTCTGAGCCCGTGCTGAGAAGCAGTGACAATGGCTGTCCTGGGGGAGGGGAGATCAACCTCCTGGGCTGTGCCACACCCCAGCCCCACGGAGCGAGAAGAGGGGGTTACGGCCACAGGAGCCACACAGGGTACTGAGTTCTTCGTGGGTCCGCGGTATCCTGTTTACGACAGTATTTTTACGCAGAAGAGGAATGTGTTACTTAGGTACTTAGAGCTTTGTGCGTCAGACGCTCTATGACTTCTCAGTTTCTCTGTCGTAACAAGTAAAGGCCCGTGAGCACGAGCCGCGTGGAACACGGGCCCCAGCTGGAACTGTCTGGGGCAGGGATGAGGCACGAGCCCGAGCCGGGACCATAGACCCCCCAAGTCCGTTGGCGGGAGTTTCGGTGAGTCACCGGGTAGACTGCAGTCGCCTGGGATAATCCTCGCTGAGCGTTCTGCCTCCTCTCACCTGCTTGTATTTGCTAGGAATCCGTGAGGAGTCTGGGTGACGGCCGCCTGCGGCTCTCACTCAGCGGTCAGCGGTCAGCAGGTCAGCAGGGCGCCGGTGGGCGTGTGCTCCATGCCCCGCCTGAAATAAGATGTAGACAAAACACTCAGCAGAGTTCTGCGAGCCTCGGAGTTCAGACACTGGGAAGTCATTTCGTGTGTAATCATTTCAGTGTTTGCAGAAGACTTGAAAGCCCTTTCGATTTAACTTTTTTCATTTCCTGGCTGAAGAAAGCTGCTCCAGGAAACATTTTCGCGTTTTGTTTTGTTTTTTTTTTAGGTTGAGGGGGAAGATGCTCTTTATCTTTCTGTTTTTATTTAAACTGGACTTGAGGCCGAACAAGAAAGAATGGAATTTCACAGAGATTCATCTTCTCTATGGGACCCACTGGACCTGAGGGCTACACTCGGTGGTTTCGTGATTATATTAGTTACTTTTTAAAAGATTTTATTTATTTATTTTCAGAGAGGGAAGGGAGGGAGAAAGAGAGAGAGAGAAACATCAATGTGCAGTTGCTGGGGGCCGTGGCCCACAACCCAGGCAGGTGCCCTGACTGGGAATCGAACCTGCCACACTTTGGTTCGCAGCCCGCGCTCAATCCACTGAGCTATGCCAGACAGGGCTGCAATCACATTAGCTTTTGCTTTCACAAGTTCTAATACCCTTTCCTTCTAGAAAAGATGATAAGTGTCTAGGATTGGGGGATCGTGATGATCGGAATGGCCTGTCTGCTGGTGGGATCTGCGTTTTACTCGTGGAATGTTCCGGGTGGGGTTTTGGCAGCCCAGCTGAACTGAGCAGCCAGGATCCGAGGACCGGAGCCGGCAGACCCACAAATGGGTCGGTGCCTCTGTGCCCCCGCTCGCCCCCACAGACACAGCAAACTGGGCCCAGTCAGCTGCCCGTTCCGTGCTGACCCCAGGGCTTGACGGCAAAATGATGATGGCACTCGGAGTGTGGAGGGGAGCTAGGATGCACGGCTGGTGGGAGCAGAGACTTCACAGGCTGTAACACAGCACCCTGCACCCAGCACCTTTTGCTGAGCAACGGAGCAAATGGGCGGCAAGTGGAGACGGGAATTGGAGATCTCACCAAATCCGGACAGCGGCGTCCCCCCATCCCGGCACCCACGGGCCCCGCGTGCCCGCTCTCTTTCTTCCCTGCTTAGCCTGGCTGGACTCACACAGAGCTTTGCAAAAAACTTGCTTGTGCTTTCATCGATTTCTCACTATTGATTTTCTGATTTCAGTTTCACTGATTTCTGCTCTACTCTTATTATTTTTCTTCTGCTTACTTTGTTCTTATTTTTCTGGTTTCCTAAGGTCAAAGCTAGAAGACTGATTGATTTTAGACTTTTCTTCTAATTCATGCATTCCATGCTATAATTTTTTTGTCTAAATACTGCTTTTACTGCACCCCCTAAATTTTGAATTACTTGCTATTCATTCTTATGTAACTCAAAATACCTTTTAATTCCTTTAAGGTTTTCCTCTTTGACTCATATTACTTAGACGTGTGTTGTTTAATCTCCACGTGTTTGGGGATTTGCCCGTTATTTTTCGTTACCGATTTTTAGTTCAATGTCATTGTGGTCTGAAAGCAGACATTGTATGATTCCTGTTTGCTGACTTTCGTGGGATGTGTTTCTCGGCCGGGAACGTGTGTGGTCTTCCTTGGCGAGTGTTCCGCGTGAGCGTGAGGCGGATGTGCGTTCTGCTGCCGTGGGAACAGTCTGCAGGCACCCACGGGTCGCGTGTCCTGGTGATGGATGGTGCTGCTGAGCTCCACCCGGTCCCTAATGACGTTCTGCCTCTGGATGCAAACATCCCTGCAGTGCAGCTGTTGAGACCTCCGGCGGCAATTCCGGATCATCTCTCCCTCTTCGCGTATGCATTCGTTTCCCGCACGTAGCTCGATGATTTTTGGTAGACGCATGCACTTGAAGGATTGTCACGTCTGCTTGGAGAACTGGCCTCCTCATTATTGCATAATGCCTCTTTCACCTCTGATAATTTTTCTTGCTTTGAGGGCTGCTCAGTCTGAAATTAGTATAATTCCTCTTGCCTTCTTTCGATTAGTGTTAATACAGTGTGTTTTCTTCATCTATTCTTCATGTATCTGAGTCTTTATATAGTGTTTTTTTTTTTTTTGTAGGCAACATATAGTCAAGTCTTGCTTTTTCATCCATTCTGGCTATCTCTGTCTTTTAATCGGTGCATCTAGACCGCTAATCTTTAAAGTAACTAATAACGTAGTTATTATCCCTTGTTCTCGGTCCCTGTTTTTGCCTTCCACTCTGGTTTTGCCTTCGTAGTTCCAGTTGAGCATTTGGTGTGATTCCATTTTTCTCTTTTCTTAGCATATGTCATAGCTATTTTAATTTTTTTAGTGGTTGCCCTAGAGATTTAAACATAGATTTATATCTAACCCAAGTCCACTTTCAGAAAACACTTTGCCACCTTATAGGTAGTGTGGGCAGTGATAATGACAAGTAACCAGCTCCTCCCTCCATCCGCTTCGTTGGTCTGTCACTCACTTTGTGTACGTATAAGCATACATGAGATGCATACATAAGCTTACAGAACCAAGTACATTGTTGGTATTACTATTCTGAACAAACTACTGCCTGTCAGATCAATTAAAACTAAAAGATCGAAAGCTTTTAGTTGACCTTCACCTATTGCTTCCTCCACGCTCCCCTCCGTGTCACATGAGTCTGAGCTTGCGGCCCACACTTTCTCCTTCTACGGAAAGAACATCTTCCGACGTGTCTTGCCGGCCAGGTGCCCTGGCGAACTCAAGGCCCGTGGACCAACGTGAACGCTTACTTAGAACAGTGAGCTCCGCGGAATCCTCACAGAGAGAGAAACTGGGCTTAGGCTCGTGGAGAACCCCAGGATGAGGGTCACAGACGAACACCAACACTGAAGGGCACCTGGGAAACGTCAGGCTAGAGGGCGAACCGGAAGGAGCGGAGACGGCGCCTCTTCTGACGGCCACTTCAGGGTGACGAGCACCCTCGTCTCGCTGTCCCGACGCCTCGGGGCAAGGAGAGAGTTGGTGAAGTGTGCAGCAAACAGCACGCCGTGAGAGCTAACAGATTAGAAAGTGATCAGAAAGGGTGAAACAAGTAGGGATCCTGGAAACTCTATACACGTCAGCTAGAGCACCTGCCCCTTCCGAGTGTGGACAGGGTCCCTCAGGTGAGGAAGCGAGGGAGTGGGTGGGGTGGGGGGTGAGGGTGGGCTTTCGTCACCTCTGCTCTTGCTGTTTCCTGTAGGACCTCACCTGAGCCTCACCTCCCCTGAGCCTCACCTCCCCTGAGCCTCACCTTCCCTGAGCCTCACCCCACCTGAGCCTCAGCCCACCTGAGCCTCAGCCCACCTGAGCCTCGCAACCTAACGGTGCCGACTCCCCAGCTGCTGCAGGCCTACCATTAAGGGGGAAAGAAGACCGGGTGGTCCGTTGTGGTTACAGGGAACCGAAAGCCAACACAGTACATCTTTCTACAAGCAGAGGATTCCTTAACTCTTCTCAATGGCCCAAAATCAGACTGTGACAATGTTCTATAAACAGAATTTCTTTTAAATATTCGAAAACCCATAGAATTAAACAGTTTAAATGAATGAACTTTAGGGCGTGTAAATTATATCTCAATAATGCTGTTTTTAAAGGCATTCCCTTCTAACTTTGCCTTTTTGCCTTATAAAGGTAAGGGGGCTGGGTACAGGGGACATTTCTTAGTAGGATCTTAGGAAAATGTATTGTGCTAAAATAAAGATGTAACTTTATTTTCTAAAATACAGTGCTTCTCGATGATGTCAAAGCACGCCTGGAAACAGTTCTTGACGGTTTTTATGAGTAGCCAGCAAGTCGTACTTTGCCGTGGCGTTCTGCAGGTCTCTGAACCGCTCCGCCCCGTGAGCGCCCCTCCCGCGGAGGCTGCTTGGGACTCCGCACAGCCGCCCCCCCCATCATCTAACGAGGCCGTACCTCCCTCCAGGGTGGGGGGGCCTGGCTCCTCCTTCCTTTCCAGTCTCTCTCGTGAGCTGCTCCAGTGGGCTCAGTGGTTCTGTTCATTTAACACGACTCATTTTCAGGATCCTCATTTTAAAAAGACTGATGTGCAGTGGAGTTTATTGGAAACCGCTTCAAGGTGTGCCAGTTCCAGTTTTCTGCTGCTTACTGGGAAATCGTTAACGAGCACCCAGAACTCTGAAATAGCGGGAGTTCCCATTAACAGCGTTTTAGAAGGATGATGTGTTTTGGAGAGAAATGTTTCCCATTTTATTTTTCCCCTACGGTACGCTTGCCAACACTTACTGAATTTCAAAACGCGCTCGTGGCCTGAGCCGTGGTCCGGCCTCGATCCGGGGGAGGTCTGGTCTGTCGGCACCGAGCTTCCTGCTGGTCTCCGGAAACGGAAGGAAGGGGCAGCACTCTCTCACCACCGAGGGGACCCGAGGAGCCCCCGAGGAGCAGTGGACACTCTGACTCCCTGGGAGGGGGGAGGGGGAGGCCCCCAAACGCCGGGGAGACCGAAGACCCTCTCCTGGTGCATTCTTGGCGCCCCGATAGTCAGACGCGTGATGATGTGCACTCACACTGCAGGCACTTCATTATGGAAGTTCGTGTAGAGACAATTAAACCAATTCCACCCACTCTTTGTGTCTGTAAGTGCCCTGAGGACTCCTCCAGGGCGCCCTGATGTGCTGACGGTCTCTGCTTTGGGATGATCGTTCAGTTATGAGCTCACGGACGATAGGAGGTTTCAGTTATAGCTCCAAGCTACTGAAATGTCATAATTCCACGAATAAATTACTTTGAAGGAAAAAATTTTTACTTTTATTATATTTTATTTTTTCCAGCACCGTGTAGTCCCCTTACACCCGCCTCCCCCCGCAACCACCACACTGTTGTCCGAGCGCACAAGTGCTCTCTCCCTTAGGTTCGCACAAGACTGCGTCACCTGGTTTATCGTGTTACTTGTCACAGTTACGCAAACACAACCTGTCCCGTCTGTGCGATGTGCTAATGATGCCGTGCGGCCCCGCAGGCGGGAGAGGGGTCCTTCCTAAGCGGGGAAGGGTTTGGGGGTCAGGGTCCACTTCAGGCGCACCTGCACTCCTGATGCACGAGCATCCACACCGTGATGTGTCCACCAGGTGTGACTGCCACGTGCGAGCTGTCCCTGCGTCTGAAATGCTTAGTGCACTGGGGCCCAAACCGCCAAGACCGCGACGGACGCCTTGCAAGCGTGAAGTTCTCACACTCGGAGCACGTGCGAGCGACGCCTCCTCCCGCCTTTTCAAAAAGGAGCCTTCCGCCGCGACTGGGAGTTCCGCGTCTCGGTGGCCGTGGGTGGCTCTCCACCTTGAGGAGCTGCCGCCCCCTCCTCTTTGGGCGGATCGAGGGTAAAAGTGAACTACGACAGCGTACTTTCGATCGAGTTCTGAATGCATTACACAGACTGCGCATCCGTAACCCCTTATATTATTTCATAGTCCTTTCGGCTGCCTGTCCCCAAAGTTGAATGTTTTGGACGGTTGTTCCTCAACATGAATATCAGCAGCAATGACAATGGTGACATAATAAATACCCAATTGTCTTGTTAGAGAATGAATAGTGTGTATTGTGCCTTTTGCTCCATTTAGAATCAGTAGTTGATCCGGTGCTCAGATGAATCCGACCTTTCCCTGGGGTCTGCGGGAAGTGGGGGCGGCAGGGAGCCCGGGATCAGGAAGGCTGGGCGGTAGGGGTCGCCCCCGCGATTGCGAGGTCAGGGGAACCTGACCAGACTGCCTGACATCCGAAACCTTCGGTTGCGATCGCTTCTCCTTCTACAGACATTCTTAACAACAGTATCGTGTAGGGTTGCTGTAAAGGTTAAACCAGAGAAATAATGGACCTTGTCTCTTTAACAAACACAAACGTAAACGTTTTACTTCTTTTACCCCTGCCTTCCCTCATCACGGCACTCAGCACCTCGAAACAGTAACAACAACAACAGCAACAAACAATAATGATAACAAATCTGCCAAAGCTCCGCGGTCAGTTACAAGAACCTCTCTCCAGGAACACCGTCACCCTCTGGGCGCGGAGACCCGAGCGCCCGGCCCGCGCGCTGAGGTCGCGGCTGCACCCCGCTGACGGCAGCTCCCCGGGAAGCGTGGCCTTTGCGTGGACACAAGGTGACGAGGGTCAAAGCGAGGGCCTCCCAGACCCTGGGAAGAATGTCCGGTATTGCGCAGAAGGGAGCCGAGCGAGTCTGGCCGTGGGGCTGGCGGACGACAAGGCGCATTATTGCAGGGACGGAGCCGGGACTAGTTCCCACGTGTCGTGCGGGGGAGACGCCAGGGCGGGGTGCAGGACGGGGTGGCTTCGCCTGTCAGGGAGCGAGGACCCGCGGAGGCAGGCGGGGTGCCCGCAGGCGCTGCTGCCGGGAGTGGGTTTCCACAGCTGCGTGGCACGCGTATCGTCTTGTGCACGTCCGTTGCACCCGCCTGTGCTTGGGATGAACGCGCAGCTGAAATTCAGTAGCGTTTCTGAATTTCCACGGTGTACAAATTCCTCGCGGGTCGCCCGAGGGAACCTCCGAGCACTTTTTTCAGCTCGCGCGCGGGAACCGTCCCAACCTCCAAGGCTGCTGTGTGGACCCAGCACTCCCGCGCTGGGGTTCACCCGCCCCGCGTGCTTCCGCGCGCTTGGAAGTTTGATGAAACTCCTCCGTTGGCTCCGCTCCCTGAGCTCCGCCCTCGCCGGGCACCGCCGAGCTGAGCGAACCCAGTGGCGCCCCTTGGCGCACGAAATCCCGTGTAAGGTCTGCGGACAGGAGCGGTCTGGGCGGGGGAGGGGGACCGCTCCAGGGGGCTCCGGGAGTCGGCTGACGTCACCGTGGAAACCCACTCGCGGTTACAGACCATCCTCCCGTGCACTGTGGCGACATGCGCACCCACTCCTGCAGGCGTGGGGGTCGCTCCCTCCGCTCGCAAACACGCAGGAGCACAGGCTCCGGACCAACCCTGTCCCATCCCACAGCCGCGGGCCCACTGTCTCCCGAGCTGGTTTTCTGCGCGGACTCTGGCCCAGCGAGCAGAGGCCAACGGGGATGAACTCCCCACGGGGCACCACCCTTCCCTTCATCCGAGCGAGGAATTCCCTGCGTGAGTTGCTGTGGCTCTGCCCCGTGAAAAGCCGCGTCTCTGGCCCACGGCAGCGGCGGCCCCTCCTCACTCACGGGGGCGGAGCCGCGTGTCCCAGTCCCGGCTCAGCCCCAGCAGCCGCCCTGCCCCCGCCCCCCGAGGCGGCCGAGGACCAGACCTCCCTGCAAATGAGTTTAAGAGACTTCCTGTTGCTGTTGAGTGGGTCTCCGCGGTTAAATGGGCATTAAATCCCTGTTGTCCGGAGCATCCTGGAGCACTTGACCTGGTCTTGAACCTGGGGGGTGCAGGTGGCTGCCCCCATGACCTCTGAGGCAGCAGAGGTCAAGTGGAGTGATGTATCTCGGGAGCAGCAACGTGGGCAGAAGGGCAGCTGGAAACTGCCTGCTTTGGTGTTTCTCTGGATGTCTGACTCTGAACTGAGTGGAAGCACAGAAGTGCTGTGTGGCCGGGGGTTGTCAGTTAAGGGGGAGGGAGTGCCTAGCGCCCAGGATCCTAAGACCCTGCCCCCCCAAACGCCCCTCGGCCCCTCCTGGCCTCCAGGCCCCTCGCCCCTCAGCTCTCCCATGCGCCCACGCTCCCGGCTCTGCCCCTGTGGTTCAACCAGGTGATCGCTTCCGTGTGGGTCGGGATGGGGCTCCAAACTCGGGCTGGATGGACGCCCAGGCCTTTCCCCTCGGAAGGAAGTGTCGGTAGGAAGCTCATGATAACGTAGACTAAACCAGAAGGAAAACCTGCTGTCCTTCTCCAGGGGTCGGCCAGCCTCACTCTCGGATTTAAACAGGTAACGCACCTGTGGTGAAGGGTGCTAGCGTCTTGACCAACAGCGGTAAAGGTGTCCCTGGTCACCTGCAGAGGGAGGGCAGGCCACGGGGGTGCCACTGTCACTCTAGGTCCGTTCTCCCGGCTCACTTGCTCCTGGGTCCTTTCGAGTCTCTGCCCGGACACTCCCGACGAACTCGTGCAGACGTGGGCGCTCGGCCGTGCTCTCTGGGAGCGTGACAAAACCTCACACGCACCCGAGTGCCCCGCGTTGCCGTGCGGGGCAGGGAGATGGGCAGCGTGCGTCTGCTTGGCTCCTCCCAGTCCTTCCTAGCAACACGCACCCTCTCGCTTCCACCATCGAAAGCACCTCATCCAAGCCCTGGCTGGCGTAGCTCAGTGGACTGAGCTTGGGCTGTGAACCAAAGTGTCACAGGTTCGATTCCCAGTCAGGGCACATGCCTGGGTTGCAGGCCACGGCCCCAGCAACCGCACATTGATGTTTCTCTCTCTCTCTCTCTCTCTCTCTCTCCCTCCCTTCCCTCTCTAAAAATAAATAAATAAAATCTTTAAAAAGAAAAGAAAGCACCTCATCCGAGCGGTCGTGGGTGCCGGACTCCTGTCGTGGCCGCCCGGGGGTCAGGTTCAACCGACAGTACTGCTCCCCACCCTGCTTTCTGTCGGCGAGAAGAGGTCCTGGTCTTCTGACTACGCTACTGAAGTATCTTCAAATGCATCGTGCTGTCGTAACGATTCAGGCGAGGGTCCTCCGGTCCGTTCTTGAGAAAACCGCGTGCGGGCGTGCTGGGCGGACGAGGCCCGAGTCCAGGCACGGAGCGGGCGGGCTCGCCGGCACCAGCCGTTCCTAGGACGCGCTGCTGGGGCCAGCACTCGCCCCTTCTGGGCCGCTGCCTCTCCCAGCGGAGCACTTGACAAGGCGCTGCGCTGTGGCGCTGAACGTGCTGCGCCCGGGCAGCGGCGGCTTCCGTGCAGACGAGCCTGACAGCTTGAAACACTCATCCCAAGCCCTCGGTTACCGTGATGGATTAGAAAATACGGGTGCGATGTTATTGAAATTATTTTATGAAATGCATTATGAATAGAGAAATATCTTAGACCCTTTCTTATAACTAAAAGCAATTTACAACGGCACCTAGTGATTTTGTTCTGCAGAGCTTTCCGCCTGACTGACGGGTGTAATAATGCCGTGCGCCGACACTTGGCCAGTCGGTGAGCGCCATCTCAATGAACAGCAGACTCGCAGCCTCCGTGTCCCTTGGGGGTTGTTTTAGAAATAAAGTGGGGGTGTGTGAGGGTCATGTACCCTTTGCTTAGAATGGCTGGTTTTACGAGCCGTTACTGCAGGTGCATATTTCAGTAAAAAGCTGTGAAATCTGCACTTCGGTGAATGTATCATTTTCTGTGATGTGAATAAAGCCCCTGAGCCCCAATTTCCAGCGAGGGTCAGCAGTCTGCAAGGCGCAAGGGACAGTGGGTGAGCCAGGCAGGGACCCGTGAGGACAGCCACAGTTGGGTGTTCGAAGGGCCGGCCTCCCGGTGTCCAGGATGACCTTGAACGGGTCTCCGGGAGAGCCTGGGGTGACGTGTCTGTCCCCGTGATGTTGCACACACACGGGGTCTGCCTGAGGGCACACATCGGGGAGAGCCACCGGCGAGGAAGGTGTGGGGGATGGGGTGCTCGGGGACCTGGGGGAGAGGTGAGTGCAGCGGGGTGAAGGCAGGCGCTGGGCAGCCTCTCTCCGTGTGGGGTCCAGGGCAGCACTGGCCAAGGGGGCATGGTGGTTGGCGGTGGCGTGGTGACCTTTCTCACTCGAGTGGACACGCTGAGATGCCCTTGTGCACCCGCTGTTTCCCCCTGGGAGGACTGCGGGCCCCGGGACCACTGCGCGGCTCCGAGTGTCCCCCGCCGCGCCTGTGCTCAGCAGCAGGCGTTGCCGAGTGCGAATTCCGTCGCAGGGGGCTCCGCCGGGCGCCTGGGCAGGTGAGCGAGGGGACGAGGACCACGAGGGAGGACGGCTGTGAGGTCTGACTGCGGAGGGTCTGGGAAGGTTATGGGGGGAAGCAGGGCCTGTGGGAAGGGGTGCTGCCCCACGTACTAACTGGGGGTCCCGCTTACCCCCAGTCCACACCTGCCCTTCTCTCCGGGGCCCTGAAGGTGTCTGCAGGCCCCCGAGCAGAGAGCAGGCCCCCGTGTGAGCTTCCACCTGGCCCTTGTTTCTTCCTGGTTGGACACCTTTTTTTGTTTTTTTTGTTTTAAATCCTCACCTGAGGATATGTTTATTGGTGTGTGTGTGTGTGAGAGAGAGAGAGAGAGAGAGAGAGGGAAAGAGAGGGAGAGACATTAAATGGCTGCCTCCCATGGGCACCCTGATCTGGGATGAAACCCATAACCCAGATATGTGCCCCAACCAGGAATCGAACCCTCAACTTCTTGGTGTGCAGAATAACATTCCAACCAACGGAGCCACCCAGCCGGGGTGAGCCTGGCCCTCTTAGTGCTTCTGTCTCTAAGGCACTTGCGGCACTCTGCCACTGAGAATCAATTTTGAACATTGACTTGCCGTTGTCTATGGAAACCGCACCTGAGCCCACTGAGAAGCAGTGACATCCATGAGGACCGCCTGCCACGCTGGCCCTGAACAGCGACTTGGACCGTCATTTCAGCAGGGAGCCCCGGACCCCAGTGCACTCGGGTGAGTTCTGTTTCACGGTGGACTTTAGTGCAGGCCAGGGGCATTCTAGATACCATCGGAAAAATGCGTGAAGAGATCTGTGTGACATTTCTGGCGTTTCGAACACATTGGAGATTGAGCGTCTGAGTCCTTACAGAGAACCGATTTCCCACCGCCTGTATGTGTGCCTTAGTTAGTAGCAATAAGTGTACCTCGGTTATTTGCAGTATAATAAAATCGTGTTATCATCATTATAGGAAAAATGCAAGTCCAGCCTTTTTCATTTGGACGGCAAGCCGCTGGGGTTCTGGGCGGGTCTAATTCTGCTTCTTGGAGTGTGTTCGCCGCCTGTGGGCCCAGCCTGCAGCGCCCAGGGGAGACGCTGGCCAATGGCAGCTGGAGCGCTGGAACCCAGACGACTCTGTCTGTCACGTGTCCCTCTGATTCTGATGCGCATCACTTGGCGTGGAGGGGACGGAGTGAGCGGAAATGCTGGGAGATTCCTCACTTGCTTGTTACAGTTCTGGGAAACTGTCAGAGAGAATAATGCATTTCTCAACAACTACAGAAAAATGCCGGAAGGTTAAAACACCTACATTCCCTGCAGTTGCACATCTCAGGAGACCGTCATCAGAATGACGAGTTTCCTGGGTTTCCTGAGGAACAGAAGCGTGTCCGGGTCTTGCCCACTCTGGGGCGTTTTCAGTTTTAGATTCGGTTGTAACGAATCCTGCATTTCTTTGCCCAGTGCAGCGTGGCGCTGGGCCGGGGCCAGGTTATCCCCCTGGCCCCCCCTCGCCCCTCCCCACGGGCTGGACAGGAGCCCGTCTCCCCCGGGAAGGGCTGGTGTGCAAGCCCCGGGCAGTCAGCCGCCAGGTCCCCTGCGATGCCGGTGGGGGCAGCCCGGGGCAGGGGCGGTCGTGAGGGGAAGCAGCCGGCCTTCCAGGGGTCTGCGGGGAAGCCCCTCCAGAGCAGAATTCCTGCGAGACACACGACGTGTGGTGGAGGCCAGGGCCGCGATGCCCTTTGCCGAGGTCCTGTCGCGTTCCTCATGCCGCTGCGTCACTCACTCCGTGTCACCCGCGAGCCTCGGACCCACGCGCTCCAGAAATCTGATTCGCCTGAGACCGTAATGGAGAGAGGCCGTCGCAGATGGAAACAGACGCCACCAGAACAGAAAGCGCGGTAACCGCATTCGGCGCGCCCGCTGGGGCGCATCGTATGGCAGGTTTGAAAGGCCGGTAGACTTTATTGTTGCAAAATGGAATAATTCTTCTTGCGCTGGCCCATTAGAGGGCACATGATTATGATGTATGTGTAGGTGGGAGGGAGGACAGGATACAGCTCGGCAGCCATTTCTAATAGGAACCAAATGGATGAAGTGGGGCAAGACCCGGGGAAAGTCGATGGGGGGCATCAGAGTACACCGGGGCGGGGGGGGGGGGCGTCTCAGCCCGGCTGCCGGGCAGAGCAGCGGAGCGGCGGGACTCCCAAAGGCCGCCCTGCGGGTCGGTGACGTCAGCGTCTGCGGCTGTGGGACCGGGTGCTAGTGCCTTTCCAACGCTCCCCGGGGGGTGCTGCCTGGGGAAGCACGCGGCACATTCCAACGTCAGCAGCACTGCCACCAGGGTCACCTCAGTGGGGGCCCACCCCGGGGCCCACCTCCCCCAAGGTGAGTGTGTAGGAGTCGCCGGGGAACCTTGTTACGTACACAGCCCAGGGTTCGCCCCAGGAGGGCCCTTCCGGCCTTTCTGGGACGGGACCCTGTCTCACCCCGGAGGGCGAGAGGTCACGGGGTTCTCAGCGGAGGTTCTCTGGAGCATCCTGACTGAAGAACCCAACCATGGGGGGCCGGGCTCGGGTCTCAGAGGGCCCGCGGCTGGGTGTTCAGGAAGGGGCGGAAGCCCGGGGGGCCCGGCGCTTCCCACAAGGAGCCGGGTGCTCGGAAGTTGCCGCGGGGCATGACCCGTCGCATCCCCGAGGCTGAAGAAGGACCCGTCACCCCCCCGAGTGACGAGGGGCAGTCGGGGGTGGCTGGGTCCCACCGCCTCTGTCTTCCCACTTTGAGGTGACTGCCACTTCCATGCCAAATTCTCGGGGTTCCCTGCCTCCACCTCAAACCTTTCCTTTTCTCTTCTGTGCATTTGGGCCAGTTTGAGGTGATCAGCACCCACCGCCCTCCCAGCATACAGGGAAATGCAGGCGAACTGAGACACACAGGCACAGCACGGGCCAGACCCGCTCCGGGCGGGAGCGGACACGGTGGTGCTGGTTTGCTCACCAGGTCAGAACCGCTCGCTCATCGGATTCTCGTCGGAGTTCACGGTGCCTCTCTTTCTTCTTCCTTCCTTCCTTCTCCCCTCACAGTCTCCCCCACCTCCTGTCCTTCTCTCCAGAGGAGGGCGGGTGTGGCGGTCCCACTCACCTGACTCTCTTAAAGGAGGGGAAGTGGGGGCATCGGGGACACACTGAGGAAGGACCCCAGCCCCCGTCTCTGGCGGGTGTCCCTCAGCTCAGAAGGGGCTCGTCCAGGTGGAAGGGGCTTGTCTCCCGCCACTGTCTCGGCAAGTGAGGTGCCGGGGCCCCCCCGGGCCGCTTCCGCAGGGCCACAGCCTCCCATGCTCGCGATGCATCCGACACAGGCGTCTGGGGGAGGAAACCCCCACATGCCCAGCAGGGGTGCTGGGGTCGCCATTCTGTGTGGGGGTTCCCCCTTTGTCTTTTGGGCGAAGCTCTCCACATGCCTGAGCACCGGCCTCCTGTCCTGTAAAACACCAGCTGACGGACACTGGCCTCTCTGGCAGGGGCGAGAGTTCCAGAGAAAGTGAGCATGAAGCACTCCGGGCCGTGCATGGAAACCCCGTGCCCAGAGCGGAGGCAGTACTGTGATCAGCCAGGTGCGTTTTATTGAAGGAGTGGACATTGGCAATGGATTTTTTCCATGGGAAGAAGCTATTCTTTTTTTTTTAAGATTTTATTTTTTAAATTTATTTTTAGAGAGGGAAGGGAGGGAGAAAGAGAGAGAGAAACATCAATGTGCGGTTGCTGGGGGTCATGGACTGCAACCCAGGCATGTGCCTTGACTGGGAATCAAACCTGTGATACTTTGGTTCGCAGCCCACGCTCAATCCACTGAGCTATGCCAGCCAGGGCTTGAAGAAGCTATTCTTAACTACATTCGCCTCTCTGCTTAGACTGAAGACATTTGCTCTGTTATCCCTTCAACCAAAAATAAGGTTTCATGTCTAGGTGTCACGGACCAAATGTTTACATCTTCCCCGAATGTATTTATTGCAGCCCCTGACCCCCAAGTGGACAGCATGAAGAGGCGGGGCCTTTGACGGGTAGTGAGGTGAGTGAGGGCATGACGGCGTTGGTGTGTCCTTTAGAGAGAGACCAGAGACCGCGCATTTCTTTCTCCCTGCATGGCGAGGAGGCAGGGCCTCCCACCTGCACGAAGCCCCGCCTCCCGGTCAGCTGGGCGGTGGTAAATGGGCCCTCCAACACCGCCCCCTCTGTGGGCCTGCGTGCTACAGGTCTCGGGTCAGGGTGCTGGCTCGGCAAGAACTCACAGAAAAGCACATACTTTAAAAAAGAAGTACTTTATTTATTGTTAGAGACGGGGTGGGGGAGGAGAAAGAGAGGGAGAGGAACACCAACGTGCGAGAGAAAACGTCCATCGGCTGCCCCCCTCTCCCCCCAACCCCCGCCCCGTCTGTGCCCGACCGGGGGGCTCTGACCCGCTGAACCACACCCTCATGGCAAAACGCACACTTCAACTGAAAATGTATTTTTTAGTGAGACGGATGGGACTGAAGCTTTCCTGTTTTTCCTTTGATTTTTTGTCATTAATTCACAGGATCGCCCAAACGAGAAAGGGCTCACCGCCGGTTTGCGTCTGGGTAGCAGCGCCTGGCTCGCAGCCCGGGAGCGGCCGCGCTGGGCCTGGATGTCCCTCCCTCCCCCTCCCCCTCCCCCTCCCCCTCCGCTCAGAGACCCCCGCTGGCGGCCCCCACACCAGGCGGTCCCGTGTGCAGCCTGTCGGGTGTGCGCGACCCTCGGAACTCCAGCGACAGCGCAGGAGAGTGACCACACTAAGAGCAGAGACGCCAACCGCAGCCCGGACTCTGTCCAGGCGCACACTGCGAGCTGCGCGCTGCGCCATCTCCGGGGACCGCTGTGCGGAGCGGCGGTCAGAAACGCCCCGGGCGCCGCTGTCTCCTCCTCGGGGCTCCGCCGGACCGCGCAGTGGTGCAGGGAGGGACTGGGTCAGCGGAGCTGGCATTCACCACTCAGAGTCTCCTTCCCGGACGAAAGGCACAAATTGCCCTTTCCTGGAGTAGGATGAGATTTTTTTTCCTTTTCTTTTTAAATCTGAGAGTGCTCGATTCAGTTGTCAGAGACAGCCTCTCAGCGTTTCTATTATTCTGCGCTCCGTTCCAATTCCCTTCACATTGAACTCGGCACATGCGAACAGCCCTTGCAGCTGCACAGGAGAGGCACTCGGACTTTAAATGTCCTCAGCGCATGTGGAGACCTTGCAGACGGCGCCTGCCGAGGGGAGGGGTCCGGGCTGCCTAGGAGGTGTGGCTGACGTCCCCAGGGCCACTTGGAGGGGCTCCTGAGACCCAGGCAGGCGCAGGGCTGCCCTCACTCATGGGGGCGCTGCCTGCCGGGCCCCCCCCCCGGGAGTGTCCATGGGTGTTCAAGGCCCGCAGGCCTGTCTACTCGCACGTGGAACCGTCTTTCCGGACAAACGCCTGGCTGCCCTCCAGCCCCCGAGACGCAGGGTCCTGGGTGAAGAGCGTGGGGACCGTCAGCAGCACCTGCAGGACGGTCCCTGTCATCGTCGGGGACACCGGCTGTCTGGGTGGCGCAGCGAGGCGTGCACCCGTGAAGGCGGTTTGAGAGCCGTCACAGGTGCCTTGTGCCTAGAAGAGAAGTGCCCCGGGGGCGCGGCTTCCAGAGGGTCGTCTTCTCCACGAAGACCCTCCCGTGCTGGTGTGTGAGGCGCGTGGAGGCGCCGCGTTGGCAGGTGCGTGGGGCCACGTCTGTCCTTGGGGGTCGGGGGGCCAGAGTGGAGCTGTCTGCCGCCCTGGTGCTGACCGTCCGTCACCGCAGGCCTTCGGATCGCCGCCCGCTGGCCTCAGTGTCCCCGGCGGAGACGGTGTTGACGGGAGCGGTGATGAGAGAGACGCCAGAGCAGAGCGCCTGTCCCCAGCTGTCTCCTCCCGCACTGGCGCTCGGCTGTTCCGGCCGCGGCGTTTCCAGACGCACCGGCTCATCGGGTCGCTGACTCGGGATGGAGGACGGAATTTCTCGGGGCTCCTGGGGCTCCCACACGCCCTGGGCGCTCCCAGCACACCCACCGCGGGGCCTCCGCCCTGGCCTCAGGCCACGCCTGCGGGGCGGAGCCTGTATCTGCAGCCAGTCTCCCATTGGGTCAGCGGTCAGTGCACCCTCGTCTGGTCTCATTGCCCACCGCCCTGAGAGCCGTGCTCTGGGCACTCGCCGCCCTGGACAGCCTCGTGCGAGGCCGCCACCACTGCTGACCGTGGCCTTCGGGGCGCGGGTTGACTCGCACCCACGTTTCACATCTTGCACTTTTGAAAAGAAATAATATCTTTCCTCTTCTCCGTCGCTGCCTAGAGGTGTCATCTAGCCTCAGAAAGCTTTAAAGGAGACATTTTAAAAGTCAAAACAAGGTGGCATTTTAGTAGAAATGTGTGTTTCTACTGAGAAAACCTCATTTCCGTGTCACACCAAATCAGCAAAGATGTGCTGAACACCTTCTTCTGCTCCTTTATTATCTGGTATATAGTGCGGTTACGGTGAAAATCCAAGAAAATCCCTGCTGAGAACAGCTGAGGATCAGTTCCCAGAAACAAGGTGCGAACACACGAGTCAGATGACCGGCCCTCCCCCCGTGTTTCTGAACTCACGGTCAGTCAGGGTCGCTGTTCCGACACTTTCGCCTCCGCAGTCTGAGTGGAGCGGCTCCAGCAGGCGTCAGGATGGAAGAGGCTCTGACCTAGATTTTCAGAGACCGAGAGTTTAAGGAAACAGACAGAAGGCAGAGGTGCGGCGTGGCGGGTGTGCAAGGTGGTGCCAGGGCAGAGGCGCGGCGTGGCGGGTGTGCAAGATGCAGCAGGGGGAGAATGCTCGTGGGCATTTGCACGGTGGTGAGTAACCCATTTTGGGGTCCTGCCAGGCTGCCTGCAGATCAGGCAAGGGGCAGAAGACGGCCTCGCTTGCTCGCTTGCTTGCTTAGAGAACTGGAAACAAGGGTGAAGGTTTGGGAAGACCCCTGCCCCAAACTCAACATAAGGACTTTCTGGGCTGGACCTGGGGCCAAACGGTGGCTGTGACAAAGTCTCAGTTTCAGTGTCAGCCAGTGACTGTCCAGCCCCACGGAGAGAATCCCACCATCCGTGCCAAGATGCCGCCCCGGGCAGGGCACGTGATACTTTGCGTGGAAGGTCACCTATCTGTCCACCTGCCCCCCGCCCAGTGCTTGTGACAGTGGAGGGGACAGTGCCCAGGAGAGAAGCTTTAAACATGGGACAGTGCTCTTTATCTGATAGAAACTGAGACAGCAACGACATTTAAGTGGGGTGACTTCTTGTTCAAGTCGGTTCTGGGTGGGCACGGGGAGGCTGCTTTGGGGAAGGCGGAGAGGAGTTGGCGAACTGTCACAATATTCGGTAACACACAACACGACACAGATATCTTCTGCAGCCTGGCCATGCACGCTCGCAGTGCTAAACGTGTTATTGCGAGAATCAGGGGCACAGACGTGAAGTCACGTGGGTGAGCTGTGAGCCTCGGGGAGGCACCAGGACAGTCCGGAAGACTCCTGATGACGCGTTGGCACCTCCCGGCGTGCGCTCTGCCTGAACAGTGCCATCACCAGGGGCCAGCAGGCCCGCCCCGACCTCGCCGATCGTGAGCACCCTTCTCATTGGGAGAAGCTGACATAACTTCCTCCCACGTGGAGGTTTATGAAAAACTTTTCTGGCAATGCATCTTTGTGGAATTCAAAGATGGGTGGGCTGCGGTGTGGGTTCCTTCTGACTTCAGCCGCTTAAAATCGAATTTGCCAGACTCTGTTACTTCTGGTCCGAGCCCCTGACCTGCTCGCTGTCTCGTCCACGGGTGGCTGACTCGCCCCTCAGGTGGCTCAGCTGCTCCGATGCCACTGGAGGGACCCACTTCACTGCGCTCCAGTTCCCGGGGAAAGTGGTTCTTAAACACTCAGTTAGTGGGGGCTGGGTGGAATGGGGGGAGGATGAAGAGGGTGGAAGTGGTTAAATACGTGTTGACGGACACCAGGCGTCGGGAGGTGAGCACGCGATGGAAGGCACAGGTGTCGTGTTGTAAAGTTGTGCACCTGAGACTTGTGTGACACTGCTAACCCATGTTACCCCGGTGCACCGAGAACCTGGAGAACATTGAGTGCATCTTTCAAAGGCCTTCTGTTCCTCCCTCACTCCCACCGGTTTTCTGTATTTCTGCTACAGCCGCCCATGCGCCTTGTTGCTGGTTTCCGTCTGTCCCTGGATTTCTGAGTGTGGAGCTGTGCGCCGTGGCCCACACACCCGGTGAGAGGGAGTCCCAGTCCCGGCCGCTGGCTCTCTGGTGGCAGTCGGAACCTCACGTCTAGGCTCACGGGCAGAGATCTGGGGATGCAGCCCCAAGCCGCCCTGCCAGGAGAGCAGCACGCCTCTTTATCTGCTGTGCTGCCAGCCGGCCGGCTCCCCTCCAGGCGTGTGACGCGAACCTCTGGCCAACGGAGAAGGCTGTGGAGGGGCAGGTCTGGGAGGGGCAGGCCTGCGCTTCTCCCGGTGGTGCTCTGCCCAGGACCCCCTCCTGGCTTCGGCTGGTGGGACTGTCTCCCGGTCCCTTGATCTCATCAGCGGATGCTGCTCGTTGCCAGTAGTGCTATCGCTGCCCGCCCCTTCCTGCATGTTCACGGGCGAGGCAGGGAAAGATGAGCCATTAAAAACGAACTCTGACACCACTCAGAAGTTCCTGTATTGATTTACAATGTTGATTTAAGGTGCATTATCTAAAACAAATCTTAAAGTATCCTCCTCTTTGAATCACAGGTCCATCTGTCACTGTCCTATCTACCCAGACAGGTGCACGTGTCCACGTGTCTGTATTTACATGGAGAGAAACCTTTTCACTGGCACAGTAATGCCCACGCTGCATTTCCAATCTCCTGTGCAGTGCTCACCCCCTCCCTGGGTCCCTGGGCGTGGGGCGGGCTGGCTGCAGCCCTGAGCCAGCCGGTGGGTGCAGCCTGCTCCAGCCTCAATCCCAGGCTGGCTCTGCCCCCTGCTGCTCCCTCCTGGAAGGCTTCCGGCCCCCGCTGCAGGACTGGCCCCCGCTCCAGGACCGGCCCCCCCTGCAGGACCAGGACCCCCCGGGGGGAGGCCTCTGTGCCCACATGTCCTGCCGGGCTTGAACCTGCAACTGTGCTTGGTGAGGTACTGCTGCTTGTTTTACTGAGAGTTGTAGGCTGAATGGGGGTTGGAGGCTTTAAAAATACTTTTTATTCAGAAATATTGAACGTATTTGTTTTTTTTTTTTTTGCACCGGTTACCGGAAGCATTATGATGGCATCATCAGAGGTCTGGAAGCCGACCCGCCTGCCTGGCCTGGTCTGTAGTCCCGTCTCTGACGTGGAGAGAAGACTCGGGGTGCTTCTGCGCCTCGTGCCCCTTCTGGGGGATAGAGACGCAGGTCAGGACGCCCCCCTGGTCGGGCTTGGGTGGGTATCGCAAGGGGTCAGCATGTCAACAGCCTGGACAGAGCCACAGCCGACCGGTGTTAGCGCCTACTCGGTGTCAGTGCGAGTTCGTAGGTGAGGTCCGGACAGGTGGCCTAGACAAGGAAGAGGTAATTCCTGGGTGCCCACTGTGTGCCCCCAGTTGGCAGAGACCGCCAGGCCACCCCACACCCTGGGTAAGCTGCTGCTGCAGCCACATCTGCTGGGCGAGGGGGCTGAGCTGGGCGAGTGATCAGGGACCGGGTGTTCGCACCTGTCAGCCAGGGCGATCGGGAGGGCGAGTACACAAAGGTTCCTCCTCACGGAAGGCCCTTCGTGGGCCCTGGAGAACGCAGGCCTGTGGCAAGACTAGTGAATAAGCAGCCGTAACAAAAGCTAAAGTGCATTCTGGCAGGTGGAAGGTGGTATCTCATTGTGGTTTTAATTTGCATTCCTCTGATAACTAATTAGTGACGTTGAGCATCTTTTTGCATGTCCGTTGGTTTTCTGTGTGTCCTCCTTGGAGAAGTGTCTGGTTAGAATTAAAAAAAAAAATCTGAATTAGATTTTTTAGGTGTTGTTCATAAATGTTGGATATTAACTCCTTATCAGATGTGTCATTGACAAACAAGTTCTCCCATTCACTGGGCTGTCCTTTTCTTTTGTCGGTTTCCTTTGCTGTGCAAAAGCTTTTCAGGTTGACATAGTCCCATTTAATTTTTTGTTTCCCTTGCCTGAGGAGATGTATCAGAAAAAAATATTGCTACGAGAAATGTCCAAGACTTTACTGGCTGTGTTTTCTTCTAGAATTTTTATGGTTTTGAGTCTTACATTGTAAATTAAATACTTACTTTGAAGTATTTAACCCATTTTCAGTTTATTTTGGTGTGTGGTATAAGGAGGTGGTATAGTTTTATTTTTACTTTTTTGCATGCACCTGTCCAATTTTCTCAGCACTATTGAATAGCCTGTCTTTACCTAATTGTATGTTCTTGTCTCCTTTGTCAAATATTAATTGACCTTAAAGGCACGAATTTCTGGGCTCTGTATTCTGTGCCATTGCACTATGTCTGTTTTTACGCCAGTACCATGCTGTTTTGATGACTATGGCTTTGTAGTGTACTTTGACGTCAGGTGGTGTGATACCTCCAATTTTGTTCTTCTTTTCCTCAAGAACACTGAAGCTATTTGGGGGCCTTTTTTATTCCATATAAATTTTTTGACTATTTATTCTAGTTCTGTGAAATAGGCCATTGGCGTTTGAATTGCATGCCTTCAGTCTGTAGATTGCTTTGGGTAGTACAGACATTTTAATTGTGTTAATTCTCCCTATCCATGAACACATGGATCTGCTTCCGCATATTGGTATCTCCCTCAATTTCTTTCTTCAGTATCTTATAATTTTCTGAGCACAGGTCTTTTACCTCCTTAGTTAAATGTATTCCTACTTAACTTTTTTTGTGGCAACTGTAAATAGGGTTCTTTTCCTAGTTTTTCTCTCTGGTAGTTCTTTACTGGTGTATAAAACCAGAGAACAGACGGACAGCTGTCAGAGGGCATGGGGCTGAGGGCCGCCGGGCAAAGTCAGCGAAGACGTTAGGCAGCAAACCAACCAACCAACAAACTCACAGACGCAGACGTCAGTGCGGTGACGACCGGAGTGAGACGGCGTGGGGGCGGTAGGGGGGGGAAAGAGGGGATAAACGGTGATGGAAGGAGACATAACCTGGGGTGGTGAACACACAGCACAGTACACCGATGATGCATCCTAGAATTGTGCCCCTGAAACCTATGTGATCTCATTAACTAATGCTGCCCCAATGAGTTCAATAAAAATATGAGATAAGTAAGAATAAAGCGTGACTGGCCAGAATGGCTGACTGACTCTACAGGAAAAGTAACGCAGGTGCCCGGCTCCCACGCAGCCCCACACCCGGGTTCCCCAACAGTGGAGTTTCCCACAGCGGCGCCTGCAGCACATCGTGCGGGAGAGACAGGGTGCATGCACAGGTGCAACGCGGAAAACAGTGTGTTCATCATTCAGTGTAAAGAGGAGCAGACCCATCTGCTCAGCCTCGTCCCCCCTCGGCGTGGCCTCGGCGTCAGGCTGGGGGTGAGAGTCAGTCTCCGAGGAAGAGCTCCTGACGTGCTTCTTCCGAAAAGACAGTAACAGGACAGACACGGAGGAAGCCACGCCCGCACTGATTCACCCCGAAACACCACGGCACCAGGACACCGTCGAGAGAACCCTCGGGGCAGGCTCTGAGTAGTTGCCGTGACCCGTGGACGGTCACGACGGCCCCAAGCCTGGCCGAGGCAGCAGGGACACTGGGACGCACCCACACGTGCAGGAGGCAGAGGCTGACCTCACGGTCTGGCCACGTGACCCCTGAGCAGCCAAGTGGCCTCTCTGAGACTCCTCTTCGCTAATTAGAAGTAATACTATTTACATCCATTCAACAGGACATCAGGAGAACATTATGCAGCCATTAAACTGATGTTTGTAAGAATTATTTTATTGCATGGAAAATGCCACTGGTATATTTTAAGTGAAACGAAAGTACAGAAATATGCACTATATTTAGATAATATAATTATGTAAATAATATGCACAATAATATTCCAACAATGTAAGATAAAACAGGGAAGGAAAGTAAAGGAGAAATGTTCTGTCATGCAATTATTAATAATACCTTTCTTTCTGATATTTTCATGAAGTATATTTTCGGTGTTTCCCAATACAAAAGGAATATCCTTAGGGCCTCTCAGGGACTGACAACTCTGGAACCAGAAAGGAGCGGTCCACGTGTCCTCAGTGTCAGACGTTTCCTTCCGGTGAAGCTCAGCTTCCTCTCCATTCGGCCCAGATGGTCCATCATCCCACGTCCTTACACTCCCCGAACTTGAACTTGCGTGGAAAACACATTCTGAGACAAGCCAGCAGAGGGCGCGGTCACGAGGGTCCTTCCTGATCCGCGCCTGGGATGGAGCGCCAGCTCCCCAGGCACCTTCCATCGGCCCTCTGAAGAGTGGAGAGTCCACAGTTGGGGCCTGTGGGCTCCCATTGCTCAGGGAGCAGCCCACTCTGCTCAGGGGCGCCCCCGTTTGGTCACTTTTGGGTCTGTTCTCATGTATTTTGACATTACATCATCCACTCTTTGTAGAGCTTCAGAAGAGCAGGTATTTTTAAAGGCACCGATTCAATACTGCCTGTTTAAGCATCTTTTGTGCCCTGCCAAGTTTGGGAACACCAAATGCATCATCTAAATAGATGTACGCATCGGGACAGTTCCTGTCCCCGTCACCTTCCACCCCCCCCCCCCCCCCCGAGATGGCAGGGCCTGCAGTTGTTTGAGGCAATTTCCCGAAGCACACACTTTCCAGAGCGTGGGTGGCAGGCCACCCTTCCTGCACCTGCATCAGCTCTGCACCCACGAAGGAAGCACTCACGCCTTAAACACAACCCCTGTGGACCCCTAAAGTGGGCTAGGCGTCCTGACTTTGGGGTGCTGGTCCTTGTACGTGTGCCGGTCCCAGGCGCATCATCGGTGTGGATCCTGTCCTCTCACTGAAATGAAAACGGTCTCCAGGACAGGGTCAGTGTGACTCAGCTGTTCTCTGAATCACAGCCTCTCCGGCATGTTCCAGCACGCCCATCATTTCAGAAAGTGCACTCTCCAGATATTTTCAATAGAGTGGGTGCCACGGAGCTCTCTTCCACACTGGTGTGCTGGGCAAACCCATTTGTGCAGAGAGAAAATAATTCTCTTGGTAATGAGTTTCTTTTTCTCTTTTCACTCTTTTGTATTGAGGTTTGCCTGAAATAGATAAATTTTCATCTTTGATTTGGGGATTGAAGAAGAATAAAGCCAGGATAGGGGACTGGGGGAAGTGGTCTCATAATGTGTTTAATTTTCTCGTCTCCTGCACGTTGAACATGTATAGCACGGGTATCCTAATTTTGAAAGAACTGTAGGTTTTAGCTCTTTAATCTGTTATTTTTTTCTCCCCCCACCTTTGTTAATCATTAACGCCAACCCACGGGACGGGTTTCTGTAGGAAACGATACACTGTTGTATAAGGAGGACCCAACATTACATGAGGAAAGCACATGCGGGCAGAAGGAGGGGTGCAGCGAGAGGTCCCCCCAGTGTGGCATGGCCCTGGGCACATAGCACAATGATGCTTCGGGGGGGGGGGGGCAGGCAGATACCTCCAGACCCTGCAATGGAGGGAGGCTTCATGAAATATTAAGGTGTGTGTGTTGGAATCCACGAGTATGACATGAAGGGCAATTTCCCCAGGAAATGTCCCCAGACAGCTGCAGAGCCTCTGAGAGCATGTTGTCTGCTTGGTGTCAGGGTCAGCCAGAGGCAGGGGCAAGGCTGAACCCTGCAGATGACAGTGCCGACGGCTGCTGGGTCTCACAGTGGATTCTGGTGGGGCAGGGGCTCAGGTGCCCCTACACCTGTAGGTGCTTCCTACAGGGTGGGCAGGGCACCAAGATGCCCACCAGGGCTCCAGGGTCAGCTGATATCCGGTTCCCAAGGCCAGGGAGTTGAGAGCCGGTGGCCGGTGAGTTCGCTCAGTGGGACCTTCTCTGCTGGAGACGGCTAGCATCGTGGCCATGTTCTCCCCCAGCTTCTCCTCTGGAGCTTATCCTATTACGGCAGCCTGAGCAGACCGAGACACCAGCAGAGCCACACAGGTCTGCCACCGGGCCCTTTTCGGAAAAACGTTTACTGACTCCTACGCTGGAGAAATGAATGCAACCAATTCCCAAAGTGACACACACAATTTGAAGGTATTTACAGGTCACGTAAACTTTGTCTCCTGACGCCTGTAAGAGTTTAGAGCTGAAGTCAGCAGTCCTGTTAGTAGGAAGAAAGCGCTTGTTATTTTCCCTGGCAGTCGTGATGACAGCATCACAGACCCACCTCCACACTGCCCCGTGGGGGCCAGCTGGTGCGAGGGGACACATGCCGAGGGCCCCGGCTCATGCACCTGGGACCTGCCACATATTCATGCTCTTCTGTTAAGCTCATTAATAGATATTCTTAATGCTGATATAAATTCTGTTATACAGTCACAAATATTGATCAGGGTCAAATGTTTTCCAACTCCTTCGGAGCTTACATAAATTCAAAACTTTGTTGTTCTTGATGCCTTTGGAAATTCAAATGTTTAATCCTGAATTATACGAGTTAACAGTTTTCTGTAATTAAGTTGACAGAGAAAGACACAACCAATGACCACATGTCCTGGCCAGCGCTGGCTCCACACGGAACTGGGTATTGTGATCCTGAGCACCTGTGTCGGGAGTCTGCCGCTGCCCACGCTGGAGAACAAATGGCCCCTGGTGCTCCGTGGACAGGTCTCCGGGCTGCAGGGTGGTGGACGGCATGGGGCTCGGACGTCCGCTCCCCCCGAAGCGTCTGGGGGTCCGCGGGGGGTCCGCTGGCCCCGCAGAGCTGGTCTCCCTCGGGGGCAGTGACTCCAGAGCACGAGACGTCCTCACCTTCCCCCTGGCCTCCCGTGAACAGACCAACCCCAAGCGAAGAAAGGGGAGGCGAGGGTCTCTTCTCCAGGCGTCACGCGGCGGAGGGCACTGCCCCTGCGAGCCGGTCCCCATGCGCCAACCTCGGCACGTGGTTGCCGATGGCCGCCTTGGGTCCACGCCTTCGGTTCAGTCCCGGAGGGTGGCGGGGGTCTGTTATGGTTTCCTGGCCGGCGAGGACGCGGCGCAGGGAGACGCCCGCGGGGGGTGCTGCTGCGACCGAGTCCGCGTCCCCGACTTGGACCGTCTCTCGGGTCCCGGGAAGGAGGAGGCGCCTGTGTCCCACTGCGACGCCTTCACGCCGCAGCCACGGAGAAGCTCTACCTCCACAGCACTTCCGGCCAGAAGCTCTGCCTTCACGGCCCCTTCAGTGGAAAGCTCCACCTCCTTAACGCCGTGAGTAAAAAGGTCTGTTTTCTGTTTCCCGCAGAATGCTTTCTGCACGCGTCTGGTAGAAAGGGCTTGCTGCGCGCGACACTTCCGGCAGGAAAAGGCCTCTGCGCACGACACTTCCGGTGGAGAGGGCCTCCGTGCACGACACTTCCGGCGGAGAGGGCCTCTGCGCACGACACTTCCGGTAGAGAGGTCTCCCACTTCGTAGAACACGGGCACGCGGCCCGCGCATCCGGGTCTCCCCGGGAGACGCCCGCCCGCACGGCAGAACCCGCACCCACGCACCATCCCAATGGATTCTTCCTGGGCGAGGCTCGACCGATAACGAGAAAATCGCTAGTTTTGTGCTCGCGCCCGGGCACAGCCCGGCGAGCGCCTTCCCTGCGGACCGGGGGGTTGACCCACGGACCGAGGGCCTGGGGCCTGGCTGCCGGTCCGAGGGGAGCGGGCGAGGAGGCGGGGGTGCGGGCACGCCCGTCTGGATTAAGCAGCACAGGGAGGCCTCGGCTCCTGGGAACGGCGGCGCCGCACGAGGACCCTCGCGGAGGCCTCGGGCCCGAGGGGACTGTGCCCCGGTCACAGAGGTAAGGGACTGGAGACGCAGCGCGGCCCGGGCCTCACGCCCGGCCTCGCGGCCGCCAGGGGTGGGGCCGGGGCTGGCGCCAGAGCCCACCTGCCCCCGCACGTGCCCCCTTCGCCCTGCCACGTGCTCCACGCGCCGTGCCACTGACCCGGCTGGGGCGGCAGCTGGGGTCATCCCCCCGAACGTGTGGAAATGCACAGTTGTCAGTGGAATTCACTGTCATGGCGTGAAACGGCCCATGAAAACCGCCCTGACCACAGGACGGCTTCGCGACGCCTGGCCGATGGACACGGTCAGGACGTGCCTGCCCGGGACGAGGGCCTGGGCGGGGGAGCGCGCCGCGCCACGTGGGGGTCACTGCGGCTGCGCGGACGGCGCCCCTGAAAAGCCCCCGCGTCACTCTGCACCGGTGGGAACAGAAGGGGAGGCAGGTGCACTGACCCGGGAGATGGACCTTGTTTGTACGTTTGGCCCCGCAGGACTCGGGTGACAGACGGGGCGGGGAGAAGAGACGGCGGAACCTGCGTGCCCGCCGCCCATCCGCGACGCCGGTGTGGCGCCGCTGCTGTCCCATCTGCGCCCCCGTTTGGAGACACAAGGTAGGGGTTTCCTTTTCTGCGAAATGAAATTCGTGGGACGGCTTCCAGCGCTGGTGGCGGCTGCGGCGATGTCTCCGTGCATGTGCTGCGGGCGTGAGCGAGGGCACTCCGATGCCCGTTTTCTTATTCTCACGAAGGGCGGCCACCCCGGGGTCAGGGGTCGCTTCGTCCCGGGGTCAGGGGTCGCTTCGTCCCAGGGTCACGTTTCCCGGTCCGTGCTGCCTGCCTTGGCGGCCACGGGCCCAGCCTCTCCCAGCGGGGATGAGCGAAGTGCGGTGCGCCATCTTCTCTCGCCCCTAGAGCACTTGTCAGTGTCCCCTCATCTGCTCTCCTGCTTGTCCCGGGCTGACGGGGGAGCGGCTGCGGGTCTGGCTCTGCGGCGGCTCCGGGAGGACCAGACAGAACACAGGGCCGACTGTGACCCCACAGTGTTCATGGGCGGAACTGCGCAGACCCCGTTTCTTGGTCCGTCTAATGAGTTTCCTTCCCTTGTAAGATGGTGATAATAATGACTAAATGATTGACACTTCTTAAAACTCAAATTAGGTAGCCTGGAAAAAGTGCCTGGAAATATCTGGTTCATAATAGGCAGTGGGTGAATTTGTTTTCCCCAAATTACTGCTAACTTCTAGATACAGACCGAAGCTACTTAAAACGTGCCATAGAGATGGGAACGGTCCAAATTAAACACCGTGAAAAAGCATCGCACGTGTCCTGAAAGAATGGAATCCCAGGTCGCCTCACGAGTAAATGATTGCCGCTTCTCGAGGGCCAAGTCCCGTGCGCTTTCTCATTACGGAGAGTGTGGCGTGTGCAGTAAATGAATACGGAAGGGGAGGGTTGGCACGTCACTCCTGGAAGTAAACAAAAAGTCATTTCAATTCATGTCGGCTTGGGTGTTTTCCTGACAAACGGATGTGGCCATACAGAGTCGTGTTCTGAAGAAAACTGTAATGGCCTCTTATTTAAGTAAGAATAATGTGCCACGTGACCATCAATCTGTTTCATCGGACACAATAATTGGGCGTTCACGGACACATTCTTTAAACTTTATCTCCTTGTCTGTGCTCTCCATCCACACAAAGTTTCTGAAGAAATACGGGAACAGATAGCCAGGACCCCATTAATACCCAAAGGGAAGGCGAGAGAGGCATCCCATCTCGGCCTCCCCGAGCTCGCAGACAACACTATTACCTGGAGGACAAAGTGATAAATCCAGCCAACTTTTCAATTACCGCCCTTAAATAGCCGCCGTATAAATAATCTCTAATCAGTGGCGCTGGAAGTGACTTAAATGATATTTACCACCACGCAGATCAGTTCATCTTTGGGAGAGGAGAAATGAGACGCGTACGTAACACTTTCCGTAGATGTTTTTGTGTTTAGGTGATTTTTAATGTTATTTTTTGAGTTTCCTTTACCATTATATTTTTCTAAAGTGACCTTTAAGACAGTTTAGTAGCAGATGTGTACATGAGCCTGCACTCTGTATAATATTTCATTGACATTTCCCTGCCGACCCCCGTAAATTTAATCCTAAATATCATGACACTTTATCAATAAATTATTAATCAGATGGTTACTGATTTGGTCCTATAATTTACGTCCCACTGAACAAAGATAGGGACCGAAGCCGGTCCATTGAGTGAAGGTCTAGAGTGAGACCCCCTTTCACTACCAGAACCAAACAAACAGGGAGGACAGGATTGCGTGTACATTGAGAGAACCTCCTGAATAAGGTGGGTCACTGGAGGAACCATGCCCCACACATGGCACACTTACAGGGTGCCCGAGAGTCCTGGCCGTTGAGGATGCAGGGAGGAACGGGAAGGAAAGCTCCCTGGAGCTCGCTTATGCTGTAATGCACTCACACAGTTCGAGCGAAGGCTCAGGAAGTGGGAAGTGGGATAACGGAGTCGTACGGGGAGAGGGTGACTTGGGCCTGAGCGACTGTGGAGCAGATGCCTGAGCTGAGCTTTGAGCGACATGCCGTCAGCAGCTGGGAGAGACCTGGGGACAGTGCTTCCAGGAAGCCCCTGACGCGGGACCGAGCGTGGAGTGCTCCCGGGGCGGAGAGACGGACGGAGAGCAGCAGCGGCTCCCGGTGGCCGTGAGGACCTGTGCATCTGGATGCAGACTCTCAAGGCCGCAGAAAGGGCCGACACGTGAAGTGGGGCAACAGTGAGGGAGACGGCCATTCTGTACCCCAAGAGTGGGCTGGGAGAAAGGCCCACGCGGGGCACCTGGGGCACGTCGGGGTGCTCTGTCTTCCGAGCAGTCCCGGGGACAGGGGTGTGGAGTCTGACGGCGCAGGAGCAAGGGAGCAAGTGTTAGGTGGAACAGTTACCTGAGTGGTCAGGGAAACCCCGTTATTAGAAAATGCACATCTTACAAGTCCTACACACTCAGTGTCATCATTTCATGTGCTTTAAGTGAGTCGCAGAAGTTTTCTTGAAGATGCCGTTTCCCTAGACCTGACGTCTCAGGGCCGGCTATCGGCCCCAGACAAGTGGGGCAGCGAGATGTGCACCTTCCCCCCTTTCCTTCCCCTCCCCTCCCCTCCCACAGGGCCAGGGCGGCACCTTCCTGCTCGTGCGGCAGCCGTCCGTGAGTTCTGCCTGACAGTTAACCCGCCTTCCTTCTCAGACAGTCTGCAAGCGAGGACTGTGCTACATGACATGCAGAAGACTAGCTGGATGAAGACAGTTTTGAAACTAAAATTTTCATATAAAAACCTCATTTTATATAATATAAATAATGAATATGTAGCACCCTGCTCTCTGGACTTAAACGTGTTTAAAACATCTTATCCTTTTGACCTCAGTTATGTTGACTAAGATGTCCTGACATTGACCTTGACGTTCCTGCCTGTGGCTCTGGGTGAGTGGAATGTTCTGGACTTCAGTTTGCTGTCTGTCACAGGGGGTGAGTTGGCGTCATTGGCTCAGAACGGTGCTCTGAGACTCGGGTGAAACATCGTAGGGTTCACCTTGGCCCAGCGTGACCTACTTGGGTCTCGGTGGAAAGCATTTCTTTCATGATTTGCAACAAAAAAAATCCTCATGCTTACTTGCAAGGAGCTATTTCCAGTTACAAGACTGTAGCTATGATTTTGCTCTTAATGCTTTTCCGTAACCAGCCGTTAAGTTGCAGTGATCGGTTAATTCACGGAACACACGGTGATGAAGGTCTCTGTGTGAGCCGACACGGTGCTGCCGAGCTGTCTGCGGAGAGACGAGAGCTCTCGGGTGGGGTTGGGCCGGGCCCTGCAGCGGCTGGGGAGGGAGGCGGTGGCCCCAGGGGGACTGTCCTGTGACTGCGTGAACGGGCCCTGAGTCACAGCCTAGCCCCCGCCTCTCAGACGGAAGCAGTGTCTCCTTTACGTATAAATGTGAGGCTCAGGGAGAGTGTGGAGCAAAGGGATGCTCATGCAACCCTCTGCCGCGTTTGAGGAAACTCGTAAGAAAAACCGACTGTGCAGAATGCTCCTCAGCCACCTGCGTGAAAACGGGATGGCAGGAGTGGGTTTGTTGCAAGTATTCCCTTGCTCAGCCAAGGGAAGTGGAGAGTGCCGATCCCTGGGGAAATGTAGGCATTTTCTTTTCCTGTTTTTAAATATTTGCGGTGATTGTGAGCCACTTTTTGGGGAAGAAACTGCATAACAGGTTCAGGTCGAGTCTTGCACCTTCACATTATTCCGATGCAGTGATTTATTCGACTTTTCAGATCTCCTTCGAGTATTACCATTTTTCAGGTCTGCACAGTGAGAAACAGTCCTTTCTTTCTTACAATTTAACCATAAAGGAGTTTGAGTTTTGCTTAAAGAACTTTAAAAAGTCCATAGAAGATTCACCGCTAGTTTTTACTCGTGGTTAAAATCAGGCAAGCTGATTAAACTGGATGGTTGGCACGAGACCCCTCACTGGGAACTGGGGAAGGAGGGGTGCTCATCCTTGCAGCAGGCGCCCCAGGCGAGGGCAGCCCGGGCGACACCGCAGGGTTCCCCTGCGCTCCCCTCCGCCTGATGGGGCGGCTGCGGCTCCGTGGCGTCTCTGGCCAGCCAGCCGGCCACAGGGAGGCACTGTAGAGTGTGCACAGCAGAGCCGCTGGCGGAGGACCCCAGGATCCCAGTCAGTCCATGCTCTGGGGGGGAGAGGCCTCCAACGGGCTGTCTGTCCCGACGGGTGAAAAATAAGGAGGAACCAGCTGGAGGGGCCTCGAGGCGGTAGGACTCCCTGGGGTCCCAGCAGCGGCGCTGCTGGTGCGGACCCGGGGGTCAGTCGCTGCAGGCCCCCGTCCACCCCTCCGCACCTGCGTCCACCCCTCCGCACCTGCGTGGACGTGCGGCGCTCTGGCCCCAGAGCCCCTCCAGCCAAGTGAGCCGTGCCCAGACCCCCTTCGCCGTGAGCCCGTGACTGCCCGCGGGACTTCGCACAGACCGCCTGTCTCTGTCTTCACGCAGCGGGGGCGGGGAGTTGGTGTGAGTCCCCCTTTCAGGGTCGGGAGGTCGTTTTCAACTGTTGCTTTTTCCCACTACAATCGTAAGGCCCGGGCCACCTGCGCACTTGGGACGTTGCCCACGTGCTCCCAGAGCCTCACGGAAGGAACCAGGAGCAGGCCTCTGCTGAGATTCCGGAGCTTTCAGGGGAGAGCGGATGTGCACGGTGGTGAAACCGGAAATCCCTTAAAGCTTCCTCGGTCCTCAGTCCCCACTGAAAATGCTCCGCCCCACCCCCCACCCCCCACGTGACAGAAATGCCACAGCAGGAGGGACGTGAGGCTGCTGCCGAAGCAGCCGGGCCTCGGGAGTTGCAGGAATTTCAGAGCCGCCGCGCCCTGTGGGAGGCACCGCGTCCCCCGGGGGGGGCGGGGGGGGTCGGGGACGGCAGTGCTTGCCCCTGGGCCTCCGGGGCGGCCAGGGGCACCGGGTCCAGGACCGTGTCGCACAGCGGCACCGACCGGCAGGTGTTCCGGCGTGGGGGCCCCGAGTCCCCGCCCTCGCTGGCCGGAAGCGCTTCCTGTCCTCGCCGTGGACGCACGCTGACTTCCAACAGTGACCAGCACCCGGCCCTCCCGAGTGCTGGGGGTCTCCCTGAAGGACACGATGAACAGACGGCGGCAGGGAGACGGCCTGATTATTCCACGCTTCTGCTCCTGTCATCGGAGACATGAGCGCGGGTCACCCTTCCAGGTGGCCCGCATGTGTCCCCGAAAACTCACACCTGTAAAAAAACGTTTCCATTAACTTCCTCTCCAAAACCATTTAGTGTGAGTTCTCACGGGTATGTTCTTCTTTACAAGAAGTATCGGTTTTCAATTACTTTCTCTAACAAGTTGGGTGGCTCTTACTGGGGCTTAATGTGTGCATTTATCTTCTGTTGCTCAGGTGTGGTTAATCTCCAAGAACGGGGCGCCCGGGGGTGCTCGTCTGCCTGACAAACGGCCTCCCCCACCGGAGGGCCGGTGGGTGCTGGGCGCCGGCCGGATGCTCCGGGGCCGGGTTTCAGGAGGAGCCGGCCCCGGTCCCGGGAGCACCCCTTGCCTGTGAGCGGTTCTGCGGGTTTCAGGAGGAGCCAGCCCCGGTCCCGGGGGCACCCCCCCGCCTGTGAGCTGCTCTGCTCCCAGGTGCAGAGGAAGGGGCAGGCACTGCGGCTGGACCAGCTCCCCGTCCTCCAGGGGAGGGACGGGGTCTCTGCACACAGCAGCGCCGTGGCCCCTGGAGACACGGGCATCCCCCTGCCCCCCCTCCCTCGCCTCACCCTCCCTCGGCCTCTGTCACCGTGTCTCTCAGCCTAGGTCCCCCGAGGTATCCCCGCTGCCAGCTTGACGCCGTCTCCTCCCCCGGGGCAGTTCAGGGCCCACCTGTGCAGGTGTTCAGGTGTGAGCTGTCCTGGCCGCCGCCTCCACCGAGCCCCAGGCAATCCGACTGCCACTCAGCACCCTGATGCCGCTACAGCAACACCCTGTCCTTCGTCCGCTGGGAAGTTCCCAGGGGGCCACGCTCCTCCTGCCACTCCACCAACAGGGTCCCAGGGGCCGGAGCGCTCTGGTCCCGCCTCTCCGACCTCACCGGCTCCACCTGGTGTTTCCCCACAGACTCCGCCCCCAGCCTGCGCGTCCGGAAACACGCCAGACCCCCGGCCTGGTGACCCTCGAGTCCCCGCCTGAGGGCTCTGCCTGGGACCTGTGCTGCCTCCTGGCCGTGACCTTGCATTTCGGCTCCCTCCTCTGTCCCCAGCAGGGCCGGGGCTGCCCCCACAAGTGGCAGAGTGCACCCCTCCCCGTCCCCTCGCCCCGTGTCCCGTGCCCCGCAGCGTCTACCACCTTCTGACGTCATCGTGGTGCCTTGCCAACTCGTCTCCTGGGCGCTGTCCTCTGACTGCCCCCCTCCTGACTGCCCCTCACCCTCCAGGTCGCTCCCTGGGCCTCCCGAGGAAGGGCTCCCGGTTCAGAGCTGCTCCTCCCGCCGTGGCCATGCGGCGTTGCCCACAGACCACGAGGAACATGGGAGACGCAGACCAGTAACCGCTCGGCCTGCTCCGCTGGTGGTTCCGCTGTCTCTGGGAGAGCCCAAGAGTGTGTGACGACTGGGCCGAGAGAGCTCGTGGCGGTCAGACGGGAGGGGTGCGCGGGTGCGGGTCTCGTGTGGAGTCACCTTGCACGTCGTCGTGATCGCGAGGACAGACGCGTGGCCGGCAGGCTGTGCTGGCGGGAGACGCTCCCGGTCGCCAGGGGGCCCTGAGACGAAAGCCGGTCCCAAGGAACCTGTGTTTCCATTGCGTTGGTGCCACGGCTGTCTCCACCCCGCTCTGCCCCTCAGGTGTCCGTCCCTCATGCTCGGGCAGAGACCAGAGCGTCGGTGGGGTGGGGCTGAGGGCAGGGTCGGGTCGGGTGGGCGTGCTGATCCTCACGGGGGGAGGCTGGGCCCCCATTTGAAGGCACCGGCCCCACTGCTGTGAAAACAGTGGGTCAGGTCATGGTCCCCCCCCCCGTCCTGTGCTGTGGGAAGGAAGTGGGCGCCAGGACAGCCTGACAAGAACCACCCACCCGGCCAGCCACACGGCCGTTTCCGTGGGAACCCAGAGGCGCGTCCTTGAGTCCCTCTGCAGGGTGGCAGTGGTGAGTGGCCAAGGGTCGATCTCCCGGGTTTACCTGCAGGTTGTTTCTGTGAGCCCCACGTGGCTGGTCCGTCTCGGAGTCCGGCCCCTCCTGCCCTGCCAACGGGCTCAAAGTCCATCGGGAGGCGGCCGGGTGGGGCGGGGTGGGACCAGGGACCGTCCTCTGCACGCCTGCAGGGCCAGACACCGCCCGGCCGGAGGTCGGAATTCTGTGGCTGCAAGTTCACAGTTTGAAATGATCCATAATGAAGTGTTTATTGGACTTGGTGGGCAAAGAATTTACCGAAAGTGTGGGAGAATAAGCTCCTTCCCTTACTGTATTAGATTTGAAAGTGACAAGGTTTTTAAACCCACTTTCTATTTGGATTTTATTCATTTTAATTTAAAAAGTAATAAAATGCTTCACGATAACTATGGAACACAATATTGTTGAAATCCATGCATCTTACTGAGAGAATTGTATTTACTTACCCAGCGTGGTAATTAGATCTTGGCTAACAGGCACCTCCGTACCCGGGAACAGACTTCAGTGAGCACCGGGATCACCGCGGAAGGAAGACAGCCGAGTCCCTGCACTCACGGAGTGAGCCTGAGTTTTCATGCTTAGTTACTGATTCTTTTCATAGGTGTCTTCTTTCTTTCTTTTTTAAAGATTTTATTTATTTATATATTTTTAGAGAGGGAAGGGAGGAAGAAAGAGAAAGAGAGAGAGAAACATCAATGTGCGGTTGCTGGGGGCCGTGGCCTGCAACCCAGGCATGTGCCCTGACTGGGAATTGAACCTGTGACGCTTTGGTTCGCAGCCCGTGCTCAATCCACTGAGCTATGCCAGCCCGGGCCCTGTCTTCTTTCTTCTTCATTCCCAGGAACTCTGTTGTTTCTTTTCCTTTCAGAATAGGACGTCTGGTCACTGTTGCCCAACATTCCACGGGAAGAGACAAGTGCTGACTCTCAGAATATCACAGGACAATGCGATCTTTGGCAGACGAGTGCTTGTCGGGGAAAACAGACGTCGAGCCGAGCGGCAGGGGGTTTTCCTGGGTCCGTGTCTATGCCAGCCCACGGCCGCTCCCACGCAGACTCACAGCAGCGCTGGGTCCAGCCGTCGTCACCCTTGAAAGGACAGTCACCTCTGTCTTCTCTCGGGGGGCTGGAGTGTCCAGCAGGAGGCTCGGTGCCCTGCCGGCTGTCCCGACGCGCAGGCACGTCCTGCAGCCCCAGCGCCCAGGGGTCGCTCCCCTGGGAGCCTGGGTCCTGCACACAGTGTGGCAGCCGCTGTTCGGGCTGATGCCTGATGAGCCATCCGCACGGCTTCGGGAGGTGCCACTGGGGACGCTCCTTTCCCTCCTCACTTTGCCCCCCGCCCCTCCTTACAGCTCTGCAGGTGTGGGCTCTGCATCTGTGCCGACTTGGGACTCTGGCCTGTCACAACGAGCTCATCGCTGCAAAGAGCAGGCAGTGGGGACCACAGGCCGAGTATGCTCGGCCCAGGGAAGGTGCCAGGGAAGCCCCTGGGGCCCATGTTCACTGGGGAGCACCCCACATCTACGGGCTGTGGGTGGTACTCGGGGAGGGGGCTGCCGTGCCGCAGCTCTGGAAGGTGGCACTCGGCACGGAGCTCGTCAGCTGGCAGGGCCTGGGCATGTGGCGAGCACTCCTGGGCCGGTGAGGGGCCAGCTGGACACAGGCGACAGGCTCCCGGCCTGGCCACCGGCAGGAAAGGGCTGCCACGTCCTGGAGGCCCAGGAGAAGCCGGTGACTGGACGTGACCCCTGGGCCCCCGGAGGAGCAGCTCCAGGGCGCGCGGCCCTGCGGACACACGCAGGCCGAGACCCGAGCCAGACTCGGGGCCTGCAGATGCTGAGCCCGGAGGGCGCGTGGCCCCTGACGGCGCGGGGCCTGCTTTCACCCCAGTAACCGTCGTTAGAACCCGCGGTCCTTGTGAGAGTAGGTGCTGATGCAGACGCAGTAGTTCCGTGCAGCCAATCGGGGACTCGGGTTAGCCTCAGACTGCGGGGGGCAGGGGGGGACTGAGTCTGAGACACGGGCACGATAAAGCGAAACATTGTTTCTTAAAGCCTAAGTATAAAGGAACACATGTATAAATGAGGTTAGAGTCTCACTTTCACGCAAACGCTGTGAAAGCGTAGATCTGCGAAGAATGCGGATCGGCCTAGCTTCTCCCATCACAGACCTTCTGGCCCGCACGGTAGCCCCCATCGGTCCGCCGTGTTCGTCCCAGCAGCTCCGGCTGGTCACCACGTGGCCCCCAGGTGTTTCTCCGTGTGCGTCTCGAACGGATGAGAGCGTTCAAAGTGGGGCCACCCTGCCGTTGGTGCACCTCCCCGAAGAGAACAAACAAGCCTTTCTATCGAACACCCATGACAGTGCTTTCCCGTGACCGTACAAACGCCCGGGACAGCACGCCCCTCACAGTTGTGCCCGAGTCGGTGTCATTAAGATGAGTGTGCACTTGCACAGGAAAAAGGGATTGGGAGACAATAAACATGTTAATAATGGCTATTAATTATAGCCATTACACACACACATTTTTTGTGTATGCACACACAGCCAATGCACATGTTTTACTGAGCTGGTTAGGAATGGTGTTAAGCTCGTTAACTGTAAAGTACACAGGGTGACGGGAGTGTCATTGTTCAAGTGTGAGTGGGTTTCCTGTGCCCGGAGCACCCCACGTGCACACGCAGCGAGCTCCGTGTCTGGGCGAGGGGACGTCTGCCTGCTGCGCCCGTGTGCCCCTGGCTCTCCCGCTGGGCAGGGCTGCTCCCTTCGCTGTAGCCACCAGTGGATGGGGGGCGGGGCGGGGGGCAACGGCAGGTCCGTCCTGGCGCCTCGGGCATGAGAGGCTGACGCCTGCAGCGCTGTTGGTGGGGGCCGGGTGTCGGCAGGGTGGGCTGGGGTGCTGCGGGTGGAACAGCTGGGCCTCGGATACCTGGTGATGTCCACCCCCTGCTCGTGCAACACGGGCCTCCAAACAGTGGTCAGCGCGAAAGCGAAGCGTCCCCCCGACCTCTGTTTCTGAGTGATCGGCACCAAGAAGCTGCGTGACGTTTGGAAGGGAAACTGACAATTTTTAAAGCATTAGACGTTGCAGTTTTTTTTTTCCTCATCGGAGTTTTGCATTGTTTCCCAAGTGAAGAACATCCTGAGATGATGAGACTGAGGCGCAGAAATGGGGAGGCGACCCGACCCGCAGGAGGATGGTACCGCGGGGGAGACGAGACTCGACTCGTTACTTACGGCGCGGACTCCGGCTCATCGCCCGCTCGTTTCCCCGAGCGACGGTGCGGCTCGGCGGAGCGCTCTGGGTCCGCTCGGCGGTGGGTTCCGGGAGCGCTAATGCGTGCGCCCGGCTCTCCGCCGCGCGGCCCTCACTCCTCCGAGGAGCGCGGATGTCGCCTTCGGGACCCGCTCCGGCTCAGCCGCCGCCTCGGGCGACTCCCGGTTTCCTCTGTCATGGGTTGCTCATCTGCAGAATGACGATGCCGCGTTCCCTCACACCCAAACACAAACGGCTGTCTGCATGGCTCCGAGGCACCGCCGCACGGAGAAGCAGCCGTTCCAGATGGGAACGGAGGGAGGACTGAGCCTGCGCTGTGCTGTGCCTGGTGGGCCTGCTCGCCCCGTCCCCTCCTTGCCCGGTGCTCGCGCTGACGACGAGCGTGGAAGAGCACACCCACGGCAGGTGGCGTTTTGCTCCCCTGGCCTTCTGGGTGTGGACAGTGCCTCTGTAGGGCCCCCCACCCAGGGGTGCCGTCCATCACGGTCCCCAGAACAGGCCCAGGACCCGCTGTTCCTCACTGTGGCACGGGCGAGGCTGTGAAACCCTGCCCGCGGGCTGTGGGGTTCTCCTGGAGGGGCAGAGCAGGCGGGCGAGCCCAGGCCGACGCCGGGCTGGGGCAAAGGCAGCTGGAGTGACAGTGAGACACAAGCAGCCACCGAAGGTCACAGTCACTCGGCGAGGGCGCAGGAGGCAAAGTGACGGGAGGGAGGAATGAGGAGACCTGGCGAAAACCTTTCAGACCTGCAGAAGGAGGAGGAAACGGGGGGGGGGGGGGGGGCGTCCATTGAAGGGGTTTGTGGCTGGGAAGCCAGCAGATCTGTGAGGACACAGAGGGCCCGCCTGACACCACACAGTTCAAAGCCCAAGTTGACACACGCAGAGGAGAAGTCACAGTAGCGGTGACAGGCACCTCGCTTCACAGCAGCCAGGGGTGCCATGGGGCCCCCCCGAGGGCCCCCCCGCCCGCCGACGGCAGGCTGGGCAGGACGAGCACGCGGGGACGGGCCCTGGTGGGCTGGTAAGATACAGTTCGAGCTCAGTGAAAACTAGGTCTGTGAAGTGAACTCTCCTGAAAAGCAGTTTCTGTAGAAAATGCTTCTGAAACCGAAAGAAGCCGGTGGAGTGAGAGGCCCGGGACGCAGGAAGGAACAACGGGAAAGGACGTGGCGGACGGAGAGGCGGGTCTAGACAAAGGTCCTCTGCATGGAGCGGGCGCTCTGCCTGGTGCGGCCCCTGGTGTGAGAGTGGGGGGTGGGTGGGTGGTTCTGTTTCAGAGGAAGGACAACGACAGTTGCAGACCATCTCACTCGTGCCGAAACGGCGGGGCAGCTCCCAAACAAAACAGATGCGGCGTGTGACCCCCAAACCCGACAGGTGGGAGAGGAGACAAGGTGACCCGTGGTGTCAAAGGAGGCACGTGAGCGTGGGACGCAGCAGAAAGCAGGGCAAGTAAGAAGCATGACACAGGGCTGTGGACCCATCACGTGATTCCCCAGTTTCCAGTGCACGGCCGAACCCCAAGTCCCTGGGCAGGGGGGGGGGGGGGGGGGGGGGGGGGGGGGGTTGGAAGCAACTGTGGTGTGCACTGCGGCGAACGAGCCCACTCACTTGCCCCCCGATAACGGAGGTCGGACGGACAGCCGGCAGCCAGGTGGCCGGACGGTGCCCGTCTGCAGTGTGTGTGGCTCGGAGACGTCAGGAAAATCGGCTGCGGGCGGGGGCGGGGGGGGGGGGGGGCGGAGGGGGCACGACGGCTTCGGGAGAAGGGCGGGTCCTGCTGCCTCTGAGCGGAAACGCAGCCGCCTCTCCTCCGAAATCCTGTGAAAGGACCGCCCCCTGCTGGCCTGAGACGCAACGGAACACACTGTTAGGCTGGGTTTACTTCCAGAAAGATCCAGGCTGCGTCCCAGGTGCTTCCTCGGACTCTCCTAGGCAGCCGTCAGGGGCTTTTCTGGGAACGCGAGCGTGGCGTGCCCGAGAGCCCACGGGCAGCAACGCCCTCGCCTCGACCACGGCTGCAGTTGGCCGGTGGCCGAGCGGTTCCTCCGTGTCTCCCGGGGGCCCAGGGCTGTCACTGTGGAGCCCCGTCCTCAGAAGACAGGGCGGGAGGCTACAAGAGAGTGGCATGTCATCCAATGTCCTTAGTGCAGAGTGTGGCGCTCGTTGAGGACCTACTGTGTTTTAAATGTCCTGGCTAAATGTCGTCACAAGTGGAGGGACCCCTTAGGCACGGCCTGTGTTCTCATGGTCCAGAAATGGGGAGGGGGGAGCCGCGGAAGTCAGGGTGCACCCCAAAAAGCTGCTGCTTACTTACAGAGCGCCTCTCGCTATCAGGAGGGGGTGCCAGGACACCGGGAGGGTGAGCCAGGGCTGCGGGAGGACGGCGGCTTCGGGCCGGGCCCTGACAGCGGGAGGAGAGGGCCGTGCTGAGGGCAGGGTTCCGGGCCAGGCCTCACGAGCACAGTCCGAACGTGGGAGACAAGGTGCATTAGGGTTCGGGGCAACCGGGTGCACGTGAGGAGGCTGTTGTGGATAAGACCAGAAGGCAGGTTGGGGCCGATGCCGAGAGGTGCTTGAAAACCATCCCCAGGAGTTCCAGAAGCTTCCGAGGTCAGCTTGGGCTTCAGTGGAACCACCTCACCAACGGAGCACCCGGGGCGAGCACACCCTGTTCGCCTGGGAACGTTTTCGCCGTTTTCCGCAGCAGCAGCAGCGCCTCCTCCCAGGGGTCAGGTCCCGTCCGGAGGGGAAGGCGACGGGGCGGCGGTGCTCGTCCTGCTCGGACACGCAGTCCCCGGTGGGCGGGGCCTGGGGGCAGACACTGGTGGCCAGGGAGGTGTGGGCGCTGGGAGCGATGGGAAGGGCCTTGGAGGCGGGGCGGGGGGCTCAGGGCACGAGGGCGTCGGGTGCAGAGACTGAGGCTGCGTTGCCTCGGGGTGAGGGTCCTGCCGGACATCCGGGAGTACCTGGGGGTGGCCGTGAGCCTCTGGGGACTGAGTCACTGGGGACACAGAGCAGGGTGTGGCCAGGACTTGGAGCCTCCAGCCTCGGTGGCCCGGAGCCGCCCCAGGGGGACGGCCCTGCACTGGGGTGACCTGGCACTGGCGGGTCGGACGGGGGACAGACAGCACCGGGACCCACCTCTGTGCTGGTGGCAGAGACCCGCAGCCCTTCCCGCCTGAGGCAGCCATGGCTCTTCCCCAGCCGCCTGCTCTGCCTCGGGGGCCACCAGGCTGAGAGCTCCACCGGCTGCCGTCAGCGCCTGATCAGCGCCCGACTAGCATCCGACCAGCCCCATTTCGGGGAACCTCACTGCAAACCGCCCCGCAGGGCCCCACCCCTGCGAGAAGCCGTTGCACCCTCCAGTGCAGGCGCGACACCCCAGGTGCTCGAGCCGGGCGCCCCCTGCTGGCAGTGGAGCAGTGAGCCCCTCCGCGGCCTGGGACCGAGGTGGCGTCGGGGCCCGTCCCCCGCCCGTCCCCCCCCCCCGGGGAGCAGGGGCCGGGCCGCCAGCGGGGCCCTGAGGGCACCCCCGGTCCGTGCGGAGTCTGCCGCCGCCGCAGTGCCCCTTCTGAAAGGGGGCCGCAGCGGTCGTGTGTGAGCCGAGATTCCTTGCAGGGCCAGGAGCACTCGGGGTGGAAAAGGCTCTCTGCGGGGATGCAGGCCCGGGGCGATTTCGGGGAGAACCGCCCGCCCGCCGGCCGGCCTTCCGGAGCGGCGGCCGCTGCTGCTGCTGCGCCTGCGCCCGAGGAGAACCCTGCGCATTCAGGCGTGGCGCCCTTCCTCCACTAGAGGGCGCCCGAGCCTCGAGGGAATCTGAGGCTCCGGCTTTCGGAGCTTTGTTCAAGGATTATCCTTCCACCAGTCCCAGTCGCCTGGTGTTTTCTAACTTGGTATTCAGAAGTACCTTGCTTTTATGAAACCAAGAGATAGAGTAGTGTTAGCATTTCCAGATGCTCCTCCTGATCGCTCGCCTTGTTGCCGGTAGCTGCTCTGAGACGGATTGGCGAGCCCTTCACGCTCCCTTCCTGCATCAGGACCTGTAAATGGGCACTAAATGTTCCAGGCTGTGGAGTTCTCTGGCGAAGCAACTGGCTCCTTAATAACTTAGAAGTCAGCCCCCTCGAAATTTAATGCCACCCCAAGATTGCTTTAAAAATAGCGGTGACAGCATTACGAGACGCAAGAGCCTGTAGGTGGCATGCGAGCTCACGCAGACGCCAGTGCCTGTGAGAGTGCTCACGGCCCTCCGACCTCAGCGGGCAGGAGTGGGATGCGGCCGCGGCTTCCCAGACACAGGTCTTCGCCGTGGACACCAGCGCATCCTCGCGCCCGGCCACGCAGCGGGGACAGTCGGTGTCTGTGGTGTGCGGCGGCGGCGGGGGGCCCCAGCGCTGCGGCGGGAGAGGGCATTTCGTCGGACCGCGGCAGGGGCGGGTTTCTCGTGCGCGCACGGAGCCTCTGCAGCGCAGAGCAGGGGAGCGACCACGGAGCGGGGACACGCTGACACCGCAGACACGCAGCGGCCACGAGAGCCTGCTGCGCGCGGTCGTGCGCCGACACGCGGGAGCACCTGGGAGCAGGGGTGGGCTCCCAGACCCACACGACCCTCCCGGACCGATCGCTCACCCGTGTCCGTGAGCTGGCATCTCAGGGCTCGTGGCCTCCCTCCTCACCCTCTTCTCTCTCTCGGTCTCCTGTCGGTTGTCTCTGCTTTCAGAGCCGCTGCAGGTGGGGCCCACTGGGCTCTTTCTTGGGGCGCTGTGCCCACGGCCTGTGGGACAGTCTGACGTTCGCAGGCCCGCGTCACCCGCCGCAGCCACAGCATGGCCAGTGATCGGGAGACTTATCAGTTCCTCCCACGCGTCTTGTGACTCACACGCAACCACAGTGTCTCAGCTGTCACTGGTGTTGGTTCCAGGGTAACGACGGCCTTCTGCGTTGCTGTTCTCCGAGAAGTACGGGCTCCCAGAACCTCGCCGTTATCGAGTCTGCCCCTCAGTGCCACGTGGACGCCCTTGTTCCGTCCCTCTGACCTCTGTCTATGCGCATGTGGCCGGCCAGCACCTGCGTGTTCCTTACGGCGGGCAGCTCCCGCCAGTGACCCACTTTCCACTCGAGCGAGAAGAAGGCCCCAGCCTTCCGTGTGTTCAGAGGCAAAGCAGAGCTCTGAGGCTCTTGGCCAGCCGGCCGGGACGGCCACACCGACAGGCCAAAGGCAGGCGCTGGCCGTGCCGTGCCGGGGTCGCTGCTGCCCTCCCGTGAGGCGATCCCACGGGCTGGGACGTGAGTAGGGGACGTGTGGTGTTCCTCGAGGCGTGACGGGGCCACAGGCAAACACGAAGGCTCGTCGCCACGAAGGCCACGTGCGCCTCGCTGGAGCACGTGGGGCTCAGAGAGGACACGGACGTGTCAGCTCGCCGCATGCTGCTGACCTCTAAGGACAGTGGCGAACGTCATCTGGCGACTGGGCACTTAGCACTGTCATTTCTCCCTCCCTCACGGCCGCGCCGACCGTGGGCTCTCACGTAATTGCCCGTGAAATTGCCGGGTGGGCTCCTGACAGGCCTCAATAACGTCTCTTTGTTGCCTGGAGGATGATTAACCGCTTCAGGGGGCCGCGGGGGTGCGACGGCTAATCCGCGCGATGCGGCGTGCAGGTAGGTGGCTTTCGTACGAGGCACTTTAAAATATTCCATTTGTAGGTCAGATGTTGTCCGATATGACCTCATTGATTAACTTCAGTCACCGCAGAATCCGGGCAAAACTCAAGCGGTTCCCGGGGACCTTGGGCCCCCCCCCCCCCCAGGGCACGACGTGGATGTTCGTCCCGCCCCCCGTGCATGTCTCGTCCGGACCTCCCTCCCGCTTAATGAAGTTTGACAATTTGTGACAGCAGAGAAAGGAAATTCATTATATTTAGTAATAGAAAACCTATTTCTCATTTTTCATGAACCAAGCGGCCGCAATGAAATTGCCTAAACCACTGCATCACAATTGCGTGCCTTCGTGGTTCTCGGGGTCACCCTCAGAGGTCGTCAATTTCCTTCTGTTCCCAGCTTGGCATCTGGTAACTTTCAGTATCAGAAAGTATAAGAAGGCTATATATTTTTCTCCTAAGGAGAAATATTTCTGATTTGAAAAGAAATAAATCTGTCAGGAGGAAAATATTAAAAATAAAAGGCACGAGTATAATAATCACCTCGGTGTCACAGCCAATCCCGCTGATCCGGCTCGCCGGGGGGACCTCCCCACCCCCCAGGGGACTGTCAGTCTCAGAGAAATGGAATTTTTATTTCAATAACCACTGCGGTTTAAGGGTAATTTATGTATAAGGAAGCACAGCAGCCTCAAGAATCAAATTTCCTTAAAATATTATTTTGTATTCTCTCTGCTACAAAGCTTAGTGAAATTGATAGATCAAAGTGAAGAATGACAAATCTGCTTCTCCGAGTCATAATTTAATGCGCACTGTACACGGCTCGTCCGGGGGCAGGAGGGGAGGGTTGTGCACTTTGTACGGAGACTACCCTGGTGAGGCAGTGCACCCTCAAATTAAAAGTCCTCACAACGTCAGCATTGAAAGTGGAAGAAAACGGGTTCCGTTGACCTCGCCTCCGGGGGGCAGCACGTCCCCCGCCGCCTGGACCCCGCCTCCCGGTCACACACCCGCCCTTTGGCGCCGTCACTGTTGTTCCTGTCGCCAATACGTTACAACACTACATGCCGTTTACGCTGCGTTTTCAAAGTGCAGGTCTCCCTAGAGAAAGCAGGGGAATGTTCAAACATTTAAATAAGCAATTTAAATTCTTCTTTCTTTCTAGAATGATCTGTGACTGTCACTGCAGCCTTAGTGACAGTCAGGGTTTTAAAGACGAGGGAATGAGAATTCATCAAACAGCGAAATCAAAGGCATCACATCTACAGCTCCACGCGGGAAGCAGCCATCTCTCTGCCAGCGGCGGGCCTCTCCCCGCCGCACGCAGGGACTCGAGGTGTGCTCACCGCGAGCGCCGCCGGGAGCACGCCCGGGCCTGCGCGTGTGCCTCACGCCCGCCCACCCCCACTCCGCCTTTGGCCGCTGAGGCGGTGCTTCTGCCGTGCTCGACGCGGCCCCCCAGCTACGGGGTCAGAGGGTCCTCTCTCCGCACAGGAGACACTTGGCTGTGACAAACGCCGGTACTCACAGCTACGGAGGACTGGCGACCACTCAAACACAGTGTATTCCCCAGGAAGTATCCAGTATTTTCTCACATTAAAAAACTTAACGTATGGAGTGGAAAAAAGAACAGGTATTTGCCATTTTCCAGATGACAGATCTCAGAAGGTATGTAATTTTCATCCTAAAACAGACAAAAAATAATGGTTTTCATAATAGTGACAAAGAAGGATTAAAATAAAGAAAACCTCTTCAAACTTCATTTGTGACTCCGGTCACTTGGGGATTAAACGTTTCATTGTAGTTTGGGCGAAGAACAGGGGGGATGAGGACGCATGGGAAAGCGCCCGCCTGCGGGCCTGGGTGCCTGGGTGCCTGGGTGTCTGTGTACAGCGGGCTCTGCTCCGTCGCCCTCGGGAGGCCGGCTCCTGAGCCCGATGGCCATGGCACCGGGTGCCGGCTCTGACATCTGAGCTTTGTCAGCGCTTAATTCTATCAAAGTCTGGAACGCGGGGATCGTTTCTACATTTTAACTTTAAAGGTGTTTTGTTTTTGCATCCTTTCACGGATACCACAGCATCATTTTTAAACTACAACAGTTTATTGTTGTTTTCCCTCCGACATCAGAAGCACGCGGTGCGCAGTAAGTTCTGCTCGAAGAGAAGGGGTTGTTTTTCTGTTCTCCCCTCCGACAACCCTCTATATGAACTCCTCTGACTTCACAGACAGAACGAAACCCTCTCTCTCGCGAGACTGGAAGATGACGAAGGCAGCAAAGCGGAATCCGCAGAGACGTTTGCGGAGGAGGGCGGCAGCGTGGACGGGAGCCGGTGAACAGCAGAGGAGGGCGGGCTGACCCTGCAGATGCCGGTGCCGGTGCAGATGCCGGTGCCGGTGCCGGTGCTGGTGCTGGTGCGGCCTTTCCAGGCGGCGGCGCACGCAGAGGTAGACCAGCTGTCCGCGCCTGGAGAGGGCGCTCCCGGAGGCACGTGGGAATGGAAACACCTGGCAGCGGTGAGCCCCCACCTCGGGGAGCACCGTCCGGACGGAGGAAGGGAAGTGGTGCGCACGCCGAGGGCCTCGTGAACACGCACACCCACCCGAGACACGGCCACGGGCCGCTCTGCGGGGGGCCGAGGACACAGCGAGCCGGAGACCCCAGCCTCCGTCCTCAAGGCGGCTGCTGCGCTCGGAACCAGACTCGTGTGTTTGATTAGCAAAGGAGCAGACGGCTGTTGGCGAGAAGCGAGAGCTTCGGCTCTCTGGGAGGGGCCTGTGTCACATCCGCTGTGTGGTTCCGGGGGTCCGCCCTCTCACCCGCCCGGGGCGCACCTCACTGGGCTCCGGCAGGAGCCGGCTCTGGAGTCCCGGCTTTTCCTGCCCTCCCGTTCACGCCGTTTGCTCCTGCTTTCCTGAGTGCGCGCTCTGCTCCGTCCCCACCCCGTCAGCCCTGTGCTGCTTCCCGAGCTCGGGGACAACTCGAGTCGCCCACACCGGGCGTTCCCCGTTGGTTTGGCCAGGTCCCCAGTCTTGTGAGAGGTCCCCCCTGCCCCCCCCCACCCCCGGTGCTGTAGGTGGAGAACGGTTGGGTGTGGCTCTTTCAGGGGGCGGTTATTTCCATCCCAACTTAAAAGGCTCACTTCTGAGGTTTTCTCCTGCATCGTTGCCGCTTAAACCTGGGACGGCCCTTCCTCCTCATGGTCACCGCTCCTTCCTTTCGGCAGACCCGCGCGGTGGTTTTCGGCGCTGAGCCACTGCGTGACGGCGCCCGAGGGCCGGTTTGCTGACAGTGAGACACGCAGGGCATTGTCACACAAAACCCTCTGCTTCTGGTCCTGCGTGTTTCATTTCTCTAGACTGCGGCCCGGAGAGAGGTTTCGTTTGCAAGTGTAAGAAAAAATACACACACGTTGAAGCAGGGACAAGTGATGAAGTAGAATTTAAGGGAAGGGTTGGAGAGTCGAGTCTTCAGGGAGAGACAGTTCTGCTTCCTGCCTCAAAAGAATGCAGAGTATTCCCGCCGGGGCTAAATTGTGTTCACAGGAAACTTTTGTGCAGGAAGAAGGAGGAGACGTCTCCCTCCCTGCCGGGACGTGAACTAGTGTGTTTACGATTCTGTGGCCAGCTTGGACTGCGACGCCACAAACAGAACCGGCAACGCAGTCCAGGGGAGCAGGAGTCATCCTAGGACCACCGGGAAGCACCCGATGACCTGGAAGCTCTCCTAACTTCTCTGCACTTGCCGTCATCTATACTGACGACTCAATCAACAAGGTCATTCTAAATACCCGTCAGCACAGGAAGGAAACAAGACACACGGTGAACCGCCATCCCACGCTTCCCACGTCGTCTCTGAGACGCGCAGGGACACACGGCAAGGCGTGAAGCCTCAGTTCCAGGCACGGGAGAGAACTGAGATGCTTTGTCCGCAGGGAGTTTCAAGGCGGCTGTGAAACTGCCTCCACGTTGGTCCGTTTTGAGTGTGGGGAGCCCAGCCCTTCCGAGCACCACCTGCGGTGACCTCCTCCGGGGAGGACGCAGCCCCGGCCCATGCCGGTGCCCGGGGCCTTGCACGGTTGTCGACCAAGGTGGGAGGAAGCCCCCAGGGGCGGCGTGCTTGTCCTCCCTCCCTCGTGGGCGTGAAGTCGGGGAAACCATTCATTTCACTCAGTTACCAGTCACATCTACTTGTTCGACACGAACTATTATTCATTCTGGGACCATGGATGAGTGGCTTTGTCCAAAGCTGATTGTGTGCAATAAATGCCACATTAATATTAGTAACTTTATAATAACGCAGCCATCACACAATGCGTGTGAAGCCAGAAGACACTCATGTTTAAACGATCCTGGGCATGGATGAGGATTCCTTGGGAGTGGGAGGGACTCCAGTGGGGAGCGATCGATGCTGAGACAGAATCGGAAGGGAGACGGCGTCCGAGAAGCTAACTGCCCTGGCCAGCCCCGAGAGCAAGGTCATCAGATCGTTAGTGAAACTCCAGAACCTTCTCTGTGAGGCGAGAATCCGCTGTTACTGGCCACCACGTTCCTTGCGTTGCCTTGCCGACCCTGTACATTTCCAAGCTGTGGAAAACGCCCAACTCACTGCGTTTCCTGGCATTTAATTCCCTGGGATACTGTATTTCCAGGAGGAATAGGAATTCAAGTCCACACCACAGTGGGACACCCAAGGGCACGCCTCTGTTGGAAGGAGACGCAGGAATCTCTTCTTCCCGGCACCCTTACGGGAGAGAACACCCGGCAGCCGCACTGTCGGCTTGGGGCGCGGCTGCCCGCTGGCGGGCTGGCGACCTTGACCCCGGTGCCCTGGGCCCGGCCCTGGGAGGCAGGTGGACCGCACAGCCAGGGAGGGAGGCCGGTCGTGGACCCTCTGGAGGGGACGCGCCTCTGCTCAGCAGCAGTCAGTTGCCGCTGCCTTTCCTGGTTTTTTCCAAAGAACACAGAAATTCAAATTTCCTGTATAATGTATTCTCTTTTTTAAGTTTTAATTGTTAATTTTATTTTTTAAAGATTTTTCCTGGCTTTGTTGAGTCATAATTGACATAGCATTGCATAAACTTAAGGTGTACATATCGTGATTCCATACGTGTGTGTGTTGCAGAATCACTTTTACAGCAGGGCGAGTTAACATGTCATCTCACGCAGCCACAGGCTGGTATCACGTGGCGAGGACTTTGGACACCTGCTCTCTCGGCGACCGTCTGACGTCCCACCGTGGGCCATCGCCAGAGCTTCCCGCTCTCACGCGCGGACGCTTGCACCACAGTGGCCACAGTGCCCGCCCCGGCCCCGGGGACCACCATCGTCCGGCTTCCACACACAGGGAAGGCCACAGGAGCGCCTGTCTTTCTCTGTCTGGCCTGCTGCACCGGGGCGCACTTGGACTCAGGCTGTCAGGGGCCACCCGGGTTGTCACAGCGGAAGGTCTTCCCTCTGACTCTCGGCTGAGCAACGCCCCCTCGTGGGTGTGCCACGTTCCTCCAGCCGCTCCTGCCGGCAGACGCGCTGAGCTCGTCTCGCCATCTTAGTCACGTGCGTGCCGCCGCGTGGGCCCCGGGTGCGTGCAGGGTCTCCGGAGCGCGCCGACTGCACGTCCCGCGGCCGTGCCCCCCGAGGCGGAGCCAGCGCAGTTGCAGCAGGAACACGGACGTGACGCGCACTGTCACCGGGTAAAACTCTCGGGCAGCAGCGGGTGCGTGTCAGATTCTCGGGTACTGAATGGTGCCGTGTGACTCACTCGCGGCTGCGTTTTAGAAGTTAGACACCAGGTGTTTTAAACACACAACCGCAGCGGTGCCATCTCTTGACGGGGAAACACTGGCAATTCAGGTTTCAAAGCTTGGAGGGACTGCGCAGCCCGGACACGTTTGCAGACCGGTGGTTCTTAAACCCCGCAAGTCCCAGCTCGCTCACCTGACCTTGGCCTGTCCTGGCTCCTTCCACGGAGTCTCGTCCTGCTCGCTGTGGACCCGCCTGCGCGGGCGTCTTTGCGCAGAGGAAATGGCTGTGTCGGTGACGCACGGGAGGAACGAGAAGGGCCAGGACTTGTGTGAGGTCCTGGGCAAGAGCCGCGGGGGCCCTGGTGGCCCTGGGCGCGGTGCTCCTGACCCCGGGAGGAGCCCTCAGAAGGAACGTTCCAGAACCTGCCGGTGCCTTTCAGCACTCCGCCCTCCGCCCCTTCACCGGTCCTCTGCACCCGCTGCTTTGGAGCGTGCACGCTTTCTGTTTGTGTCATCGGTAAAGATGTCACCCTGAGCACCGCGAGGCACCCCAGCTCTGTCGACCAGGGCCCGTGGGCTGTGGCCTGTGTGTGCAGACCCCGGGAGGGCTCCAGGGCTGGGGAGCAAAGGCTCGGACAGGGTCGCCAAGTGCCTCCCGAGTGGACAAAGGGATTCAAGGCCCCACGTCCTTCTGCCTCTCACGACCCAGCCCCGCGTGTCCCCCTGGGCGGGGCCCCAGGGCCGCCTCCCAGACACGGGCGGACGGACGAGGGCTGCCTTCGGGATCCGCGCGCTGCCCACGCCGAGTCTGCCCAGGGAGGGGCGGAGGCGGTGGCTGCGCTTCAGTGACTAATTAAGCGGGGAGATCGCCGCGGGATTGATTGATTGGCTTCCCCAGGCCCGGGTCTGAATCGACCGGACGCGGGAGCGGCCGCGCCGAGAGCTCCGGGTGGACGCCACCCCCGCGCTGCGGTTTGGCCCTCTGGGAAGGGGGCGCGCCCCGGACGGTTCCCCAACAGTCAGACGGAACACGGGCTCCCGGGCGGCGCTCTGCTTGCCCAGCGGCCGCCGGGGGGCAGCGGCGTGACTCGGGGCAGCGTGGGGGGAGGCGGCCTGGGGAGGCGTCCGCCGCCGGTGTCGCTGATGGAGCGCGAGCGGGAAAGAGCAGATTGACTAGGAAAATGGTTTTTAACCTTTATTCTTAGCATAAATCAGGAGGCTCATTTTTCAGTCTATTCCCATAGAATTCAATTAAAGGTCAGATTTGTAATGGAGATCCTAATTATTAATGTGTTGCTATTTTAATTATTAATAGGTTGAAATATTTGCATAATGGATAAAGAAATAACCCAAGAACAACTTTGGAAGCATCTGAAAAGTCTTCAAAATATTTTATCAGCAGACCTCTTATGGGCTTACAGAATTCATTGAAAAGCATATTTATTTAAAATATGAAGAGGGTTAGCACTATCAGACAATATTAACCAAGTTATACCAATGATGTTTCTGAAATATTTAAAACAGGTGATTTATATAGAAATTATCCAAGAAAAAAGTAGTAACGGTGAGTATTGTCTTATACAATCCTACTTATTTCTAAAGACTACTTTGATTTAAGGTATATCTTAAGCACACTCAATGTTTTTCTATTTTATCTGCTAAGGCATTGAATTAAATCTGTTAGTGAAGGTTTTGAACAGTAGTAAACATGTCATCACATATTTAAAATTCTTTACTGGAATTAGCTTTTCTAAATGCAATTTATTAGAACCTAGAAATATCTGTTTCTGCCCCAAAGTAATAAACCTAACAAAACTAGAGCAAATAAATGATCGATATTATAATGTTTAAACTTTAGCTCAAAGGAAAGTTGTTTCCTAGTTGTTTGGCTTTTTTAAAGATGGTGTTATGATAAGGTGAAACTTGTCTTTTAAATTTGAAATGCCATTTAAAAATTGTATTATCAGTATTATTTGACTGATGGAATTGTAAAACTATGTGACCTCAAATATCAAGAATAATTTTGTGTTATTTATATAAACATGTAAGGTTACTGGCCCTAACAGTTAATCAAACCCCGTCTTTTCAGAGGACAAAAGAGCAAGAATCTTTTAGCCCCAGAGAAATAATTTATTCTGGGATGTTTGAGGGCAGGATTAGTGTTACTGACTAAAATGAACTTTCCAATAGCTTATGTGATATTTATTAGGGCTCAGTTTAACCAATGTTAGTAATTATAAGAGACACAAAATTCACTATTAATTAGCTCCTCATCAATTATTTAGAACCGGGCCGTGAAAGAGTGGCCGCTCCCAGCCCGTGCTCTCTCTCTGGGGTGGACTTTGGGCACGCATTTCTTCAACCCCTCGCCCCTGGTGAGGGGGGCTCTCCTGGTTTCCAGCAGCTCTCGGGTGAAAGCGGGTATGTTTTCCTGGAGACTGATGGCAGAGCGTGAGTTCTTTATCTGGGGGACTGTGATTCAGATTTCACCCAGAAGAGCCTGCATTTTGAAAGAGAAAAAACTTTAATAATGTTCTACGTGCTCCCGGTGTAAGTGACCCTCCTTCCGATGGACGCGGAGAGCCTGGGTTCGGGGAAGGGGGCCCAGAGGGTTTCCCCTTCCAAGGCGACTGGAAGACGCAAGGGACAGGCCGCACTACGAACTCTGACCCCCTGAGGCGGAAGGTCACGTTGAAGGTTCTGTTTCTGGTGGACAAGCTCGACCCAATAAAGAACAGGCCGGAATGTGCACGGGGAGGACGTCTGTGTGGTTAGACTGTGTTTACGTTGTTTTTCTCATTCCCCAGCGTTATGGAGATACAGGGGGCGCACGGCATTGGGTGCCCAGAGTGGCGGACACGACAAACCCAGGTGCCGCCCCCCCCCCCACAGTCACGGTCTTTCCTTGTGGTGACCCTTGAGATCTGCCCTCTGAACAACCTCGGGGCCGACACGGATGGTGAACTGGGGTCACCACGCCGGACCTCGCACCCACGACTCACTCATTTACAAGGGAAGTCTGCACCTTTGAAATCCCTCCGCCCGTCCCCCACGGCGTCCAGCCCCTCGCTTGCAGCCTCCCACCTGCCCTCCGTTTCTGGGAGTTGGTTGTTTTAAAGACTCCACGTGTGAGTGAGACCGCACGGTGCCCGCCTTCCTCAGGCTCCCTCCACCGAGGCACGACGCTCCTGGTGTTGGTCCGTGGTGTCGCACGTGGCGGGATGTCCGTCTTCTTTATGGCCGCACGATGTGATGTGTGTGACACGTGCACCGTGTGTTCTCCACCCACTCACATGTTGATGAACACAGGTCGTTGCCACGCCGTGGCTCTCGTATGTGAGGCAGCAATAAACTCGGGGGGTGGGGAGCTGTTAGCTGTTAGAGACACTGATTTCACTTTCTTTGGATGAGTTTCCAGAAGTGGGAACTCATCCGCGCTGGGTCCTAGCGCGGTTCTGTCTGTGATACCTTGAGAGACCTCTGCACGGTTGTCCACAGTGGCCGCACCGACTGGCACCCCCACACGCGGCGTGCTGGCGTGGCGGGAAGCCCGTGTCGCCGCCCGTGCCCGCTGGTCCGCACGCCTTCATGCGCTCACTCATCCACTTGCTCAGCTGCCTGCCGAGCGCCTGCCTCACACACGGCCCCACTCGGAACATGCTCCGTGTCCACAGACACACAGCACACGACAGGAGCATGGCCGATGCCACCGTGGCCAGCGTCGGGGAGAGCACGGCAACAGGGACTGGAGGGAGCGTGGTGGTGGGAGAGGCTGGCGGTTGAAGCAAAGCGCAGTCCCCATCAGCATCGCCAGTGGGTAAAACGACTCACGCACGCACCGAAGGCTCACTCGAACCGCCCACGTACAGCACCCTTCTGAGGGGCACGCACGCACGCGAGCACACGTGGACCGGCCAGCCCGCCCGCGGCGGCGGTCCCTGCTGGCTGCTCCTCCCCGGAGCCCGGGGTCCGTCCCCCATGCCCCGTGTTCCGCGCCGCACGTGCAGACGCCCGGCCCCGCAGCGGTGCGTGAGCGGGGTCCCTCCGCCGTCTCCCTCCGCACACGGCCTCAGAGCCACGGGCCTGTCCTCTGTTCAGGGGGGGAAGGGGCTTTATTGCAGCTCCAAGTAGCTGGCAAACCGTCAAGGGGGCCAATCCCGTTAAAACAACGCCCCTCACCGAGTTACTCCTTCTCCTAGAGTTTCCACCACGGTCTAAAGGCACCGCCCCATGCATCGCGCAAACTCGCAGTGAGCCCCAGGGCGTCCCAGCTCCCTGGGGAGGCCCCCCACGCAGATCAGCGTTGCCCCCTGACCCGGCCTCACTCCCAATAACACGACACGCCAAACGGAGGGCGCGTGTGACCCATCTCTCCTGTGCCTCCCAGCATGCCATTAGCGCCGGAGACGCGCTCGGGCCCCAGGCCACTCGGGGGATAGAATTCCGTGGTTAGCACAGCCGCAGACCACAGGGGTCCTTCGCTGCCACGGCCTGCGCAGGGGTCAAGGTCAGGATGAGCCGCGGCAGTCGGGGGAGGACAGAAATTCTCCTCCAGAGAGGGAGGGAGGTTGCTGACGGCAGTTCTTGGCGGGTTTGATGGCAGCTGTAAAACTCAAATCCCGCTCGGGGTTGCTGGGGGGAGTGAGGAGACGGCGCGGAAAACACCGAACCAGAGGTTCAGAGTCTCCGGCGACCACGCCGTTTTGCCAGCTGTGTGATGCACCTTATAAATGCTCGCTTCACCCTTACAGAGTCGCGTCAGTGAATAAACACGCACGTGAGATGCCGCGTGTCCTCACTCTTCTCACCCGCTCGTGTGGAGGGAACCGGGGGGTGGGGGGACGGCCGTCCGCACCCTGACCTGCTCGCGCGCCTCCAGGGCTCTGGACTCTGCGTGGGTCTGACGGTCCTGGCAGCCAGCGGTGCCTCTCCCGCCCCAGGCCCAGCTTCCGCCCCACGGCGGGCTCCCGCTCAGTGGCCGCCTCGGTTCCAGAGCTTGTGGAAAGTGGGGCCCGGCCTCGCCGCCTGGGGCAGGTGGGGGCCTCGGACTGCTCGAGTGCGGCGGGTGCCGGGAGAGGAGGGGCGTTTTGGGTCTTCCCGGCAGCCTTTGCTCAGCCCCCGGAGAAGAACGGAGACTGGGGGACCGTGTGGCTGGGACACGGGGGATGCTCGGGAGTGCGCCCGGGTGGGACTTTGGAGTCCAGAGACGCTGGGTGGATCGCCCTGGCAACACCCTGCACTTTGTGGCTGCGGGGAGGAGAGCCTGGTGCCCACCAGCATACCCGGGACGGAGGCCCGGGGATGGAGCCTCGTCTCCCCGCCCCCCCCCCCCCACCACCACAGGAGGGTGGGCAGGGATCTGGGGGCGGACGGAAACAGTGACTGACTGCTCTGCGTAACCAGACGCGTGAAGGGGAGTAGTGTCCGAGTTAGGAGGGCCGAGCCGTGGGATCGTGCAAGCACGGCTGTTGGATTACTTGACCGTGCAAATCACAGTCGTCATGCGAACCATACGGGGTTTGGTAGCCGTTCCGCAGCCACAGACACAAAGGAATTAATTAATTTACAGGGCGTATCCACCCTGCTCCTAAGACACTTCGGGGCATCTGAAAGCAAAGTCCTTCCCTCGTGTGAACCCATCGCAGCACTCAGGGTTCGGAGTGCCGGCGGGCCCTGCACCGGGACCGCCGTTCTGCTGGGCCGAGGGGAACTTGGGGCGGAGCGGAGGGCGAAGGCGCCGCGCTCCACTTGGATAAGAAGCCGCGTCTGATACCTCCTCCCCGCTCCGGCACGGCTCTTCGTCAGCGGTGACCGTGCGTGTGTCTGTGCTCACGTGCGTGAGCGAGTGCAGGCGTGGCACGTGTTCCCCCCCCCCCCCCCAGTGCCGGGCCCCTCTGGAGACGGTCCAGCCAGCAGGGCGGTGGGATTCCGGGGCTGTCTCCGGAGAGCGCGCGGCTCCGCCTCCGGCCTCCCCCTGGGGAAGCCTGTCCCCGCCCTGCGGGGGCGGAGCAGGCCGCGGGCCTCACGGCTGGAGGTGCGCGGGGGCGGGTGTTAGTTCAAGGTGGCGTGCTGGTCTGAGGCGCGAGACCCCCCTTTGTGGCCCCCGGGCAGTAGTTCCTGAGGCCGAGAGGGAGGCTCGACTTGCGCGCTCCAGGAGCGGGGTGTGGACGGGGTGGGGTGTGGATGGAGACAGAGAGAGGAGCAGCGGTGGCCAGGAAACGTCTGAGTATTCCGGGAAACAACTTTATACAAAAAGCCAGTGTCGTGGTCACAGAAGCCGACGTACAGGAAATTGTAACATCGTCAGCTCTCATAGGCCCTGGGTCACAGGCGCGCGCGGGTAGTTCAGGGTTCCTGGGAAATGTCTGTGCTGGGGGACGCGTTTCCCCCAACAGAGCCAGTAGCGCACCTGGGAATATGTAAAAATGGGAAAACGAATTTGAAATGTTAAAGTGTACATTTAATGTAGCATATTGAGAAAATTCATTTTCCTTTTGAAATTAGCCTCCATTTAAGTAACTCGTTTAAATCAAAGTAGGTTTGAATGGTAAATCCTCATTTTAAAAAAGTGGAATCATATGATTTCATCTTTGGAAAATAGGCAGAAATTAAGATCAATAACAAATCTTCCAAATCCAGGAAGAAAAGAAGTATGCTTTCATCAGATATTTTCTACTTTACTTAAGCATTGGTACAGGTTCCCAAGAAAAGCATTATTTATTAATAAAGAGAAAAAGTAAAAAAATGAAATGTTAGTTATTTTTAGTTAAAAATAAATTAAATATTTAAAATGTGTCCTGAACTCATTCAGCATGTGCTTTTCTTTATGAGGAAAAGTGTTCAGAATTTCGACACTCGATGGTAGAAAAGTGTGTAGTATAAAGTAGTCAAAATATTGTTCTTTAAAGTATTTCAAAAATTAATGGCCTAGGATATATGCTGTGAAAATTGAAAAAATTAAAATACTCTCTTGAAGTTATACAAAAATTGGGAAATTGTCCTTAAAAGTGAAAATGAAATTTTAAGGTACTTTTTGGAGATGAACTCATTTGAGTGTCACTTAGCACTGGATGGAGGAAAATCATTGCCCTGTAGCAACAGCTTGTGAAAGTGCAAGAAGCACATGATCGTTGTTTTTTCCATTTTATAAACCATTTTTAAAAATGTAACTTGAACTGAAAGGGAGGAAATATTTTGTGGGTTAAGACCGTCTTTTCTGGAAAAAACAACAGGTTCCCAGCTCCGACTAAGACACAACAGAGTCGGGTAAATGTCGGCAGTGGCTCCCCGAGTGAGTGCCCGTGACGCGCGACCTTGGCCTTCGTGGGCGTCCGCCCGGGACCGTGGGCTCGGGCTCCCCGGCGGGGCCTCGCCCGTCAGTCAAGATGCTGCGGGTGGACCGGGGAAGGAAACGCTGGAAGGCGTGTGCTCGGGTGTCAGTCGCGGGCAGGAAATTACTGGGTTTCGGCCGGAGCCATCCGCGCGTCGCGGAGGAGCAGGAACCGGAGGGAGGACGCGGCCGTGCGCTTGCTTCCCAGAATAGAAGCCGCTCCGAGCTGGAGCAGAGAGGCGCCGCCCCGGCGCGCGGTCAGGAGGAAAGGCCCCGCGAAGACGGAGCGCTGAGCCGGGGCTGGCAGAGTGTAATTAAGGACGGAATCCTCTCACTCCCGCACAAAGTGCAAATTAACAGGGCCACGTCTCCGAAACGCAGCGAAGATTGAAAGCCCCAGAGAAGGTCAATGGAGGCAGTTACAGGAGTCGCCAGGGACGAGTTTCATTTAACTTGGAAACAAGTAGCCTATGGAGGCCCGGGAAATGGTTACAATGTGCGTTTAATTAAACGGGAACTGTCAAGTCGCTCCCCAGATGACGAGCGGGAGCAAACTGGAGATGCGGAACTCTAAATATTAGTCTTAACTAACGCCGCACATCAGTGTGTGCTAGCGCCGCTGCTCTCCCTCGCGCTGGGAGCCGCCGGACCGCGGCAGGGGCGCCGCGCGGGGAAGGCGCACCGGGCCTTTGTCCTGCGGAAGGTGCTGCCAGCTCCGCTCTCCCAGCCACGGTTTCAGAACAACGCGCGAGGGCATGGATTTCCACGGGAGGAATGAAACCGCTTCCGGGAACTCTGGCCGCTCCTGGGCTGAGCCACGGCCTGAGTCCCGAACTCGGGTTCAGATGGGGGTTGGGGGTGCGCGAGGAGGGGGAGACCCTGCCCGGTCTCGTTGAACTGATCAGACGGGAAGCGTTCTCATGCAAGTGCTTATTTTTCACTGACTTATCCACCGTGGTATTTAAAATAGTTCTTACCTAGCTAGCAGAAGGACCCTGTGCCCCAGCGTGTTATTTACAATGACATTTTAAACTTGGACTCGCGACTGTTGGGCTAGTGTGACTCGGACCTTTGCTAAACCAGCAGTTTGCAGGGGGAGGCGGGGGAGGGGCCGACTGGGTGGTGAGCACCCAGCACAGCACACAGGTGATGGATTCCAGAGTTGCGCACCTGAGACCTGTGTAACTCTGTTAACCAACGAACCCCCAATGAATTCGATAAAAAAGTCTGCAAGAAATACAAAAAGAGAGAATTTTGCTTTCCCAAGAGAGCTCTGAGGGCCCGTCACCAACGACCCCCTTTCTGGGGAGTGAGGAGCAGTGGTTCCCCCGATGGGGGAACGGGGTGAACATGGCGTGTGGGGCACCCCGAGGCCGGGCAGCGGCGCTCTCTCACCGCTACTCAGGCGATCCGCGCCCTTCTCGGGGTCACGTCCGGTGGGGGGGGGGGGTCGGCGGACCGCGGGAAGCCGGAGCACGTTTCCCTTCACAGAGACATCGGCCGCCACCCTCAGCGCTGGCCCCGCGTCCTCCGAGAGTCGAGAGAGTTCGCTGTTTTGTCTCAGTTCCTGCAGCGTGTTTCCTGTGAACGCGGCCTGGGTGTTGTCGAAACCCTGAAAGGCAGCGTGGGGGATCAGACGCCTCCTGTCCGAGGTCGTAGGGTGGAACAATCCAGAAAACTCTGGAGACTGGGTGACCCGGCCCGCACAGGGACGCAGACGTCCTTGCGGGTCGTTGCTGCTTACGGGGGAACGTCCCTGATGCCGTAAACCCAAGCCCAACAGAGGAAAACAAACGTAAGGACAGCGCTTACACTGGGTAGGAACCGGCACGGACACAGACGCTCGCGTGGGAAACGAAGGCCGGCCCCCCCACATCCTGGCCGCACAGAGACGCCGGCCCGGCCCACGGCAGCCTGCAAAGTCCCGCTTCTCCGGCGCAGACCGGGAGCCCGAGGCCAGAGGGGCCACGGCCGCGCGCACTGGAGCCCGCTGGGCCCTTGGGAGGGGCCCTCGAGGCCCTCGGTGCGGCTTTCCTCGGAGCCCGGCCAAAGTTGGAAGCACCTCCACGCGGGCAGGCTGACCCCTGGTGCGAGGGGCCCACTTCGCCCCTGCCTCGATGAGGGTGTCCCCACCTCGGGGGGCGGGGCAGGGGGCAGCTCCCCGGAGCAGGCAGAGCAGCGGCCCAGCTGGAGCTGAGAGTGGGCCGTCCAAAGGGAGGGCTTTAACCACTCTCCACCCAGCCTCAGGACGGACACCAGGGGAGGTCTGCAGAGGACGGCACGTGGCTGCGGGGGGAGCTCGGATGAGACCTTGAGAGTCAGGCACTGCGGTGGCTCATCGACGGGTGTTCCGGAATCTCCTCCTTCCGAGCGTTAGAGCAGCTCCGTGGTGCCGAGCAGCCACGCCCCGTGGAAACGAAGGGCTTGAGCCCAGGCTGCTCGGTCGCCGTCTGTGAGACCGGCCTGTTTCCCATGGGACCTACTAAGTGTGCGCGGGTGCCCGAGCTGGCCCCACAGGGGAAGGCCAGGTGCTGCGTGTCCCACAGACACTGGTGCCGCCCCTGACGTTCACACGTCCGCCACGTGATGGGGAGCACGCATGGGGTAAGCGTGTGGCGATGACGTGCAGGTTGGCGCCGTGTGTCCCGGTTTGGGGACGTGCTGCTGACACTCCCAGTGGGGGTGAGTCACAGAGACGGGGGGGCCAGTTGCAGGTCCTGGAGCAGGTGAACGGGCCACCCTGTGCCTCTCAGCTCCTGGGACAGAACCCCAGCGAATCGGTCACCCTGAAGCCAACCATGAGTGTAACTGACCAGGCGACAGAACTAGGAGGACGGCACCGAGAGAGAACCACCCCTCAGAGCCGGCAGGAAGAATGGTCGGCAGAAATGGATAAAACCGGTGCGGGTGGGAGGGCGTGATGCCTGAGGTCAGGCCACTGGTTCCGGCCCGTGACAGGCCCCGGGACGCTGGCACGTGAACAAGGAAATTAGCACAAACAAAACACCGAAGGCGGAACAGCCAAGAAGAGACGGACTGGCCCCACTTTACCAAATTGACCGTAAGTGAGGCCTGCAGACAGGGGCACGGGTGCTGGGAGGGAGGCGTCTCCACACTGACGGTTCGCTGTCACGGAGCGAAGTCGCTTCAAAGTGCAAGTGCAATCAGGCTGCCCCTCGGCCGGGGAGCTGATTCCGCCCGGGCTGCCGAGGCAGGAAGCGGCCGCGCATCTGGAAGGGATGAGCTGCGGGCGTGTGCACGGAGGGGCGTGGGCGCCCTGCTGCGACCTGCACAGCCGCGGGGCGCGAGCGAACCTGGGTCATGCGTGATGAGCTCACAGAAGCTCTGATGACGATGCGTCCTGGAATCGGACATAGATGTTGTCGGTGAAAAACAGTCATGTATTTCTTTTTTTTAAAATATTTTGTTTATTTGTTTTTAGAGAGGGAAGGGAGGGAGATCGAGAGAAAGAGACAGAGAGAGAGAGAAACATCAATGTGCGGTTGCTGGGGGTTGTGGCCTGCAACCCAGGAATGTGCCCTGACTGGGCATCGAACCTGGGACACTTTGGTTTGCAGCCCGCACTCAATCCACTGAGCTACGCCAGCCAGGACAGTCATGTATTTCTTGACCATAAAAATCCTCCCAACAGATCCGCCCCATGGTTCAGAATGTGAGCCTCACGGGTCTGAATTTCCACGTTCCACGCCAGGCTTTGTGCTTGGGCTCCCCCGAGGCCGGGGAAGGCCTACAGTTGGCAGAGAGAAAAAAACAACGCAGGAGACAGACTTTCTTCGATGTGACCTCGGTGTGTGAGCCGGTTTAGTGGAAAACATCCGGATGCAAATTGAAATTTGGGGAACGGAAACACCAGAGAGGAAGGCAAGGCTCCCAAGGAGGCCTCGGGGTCAGCGGGGCCTGGGAACACGGCTGTGCTGCCCCTGGTCAGTAGGTGTGCGTGCTCTTTGGCCCCTGGAGAGACCTCCGCGGCGCCTCTGCGGGGCCCGCTCCGCTGGCGTTGCGAGTGTCTCCCCAGCACGCGTGTGGGACTCAGCCTCTGCTGCCGAAAAGGTGACCTCGCCACAATCGTGACGCCATTCTCGAGCATTCTCGGCTGAAACGCAACGGTCTCTATATGGGTCTCCAAAGCACGGGGTCCACGCAAGCAGAAAAAGGGACCGAACCTCTGTGGTCCGGGAACGCGGAGCTCGGAGAGCAGGTGCGCAATGGGAGGAGCCAAGCCTTATCGCCTTGCGCGGGGCAGCTCTCCCCATGCAGGGGGCCCGAGCTGCGCTTCACGGAACATCCACCAGAGGGCACCGGCCCCAAGGTAAGAGGAGGGAGGCCTGCACACCCTGAAACATTTCAACATTTAGGATAATTTACACGTATATTACCGAGGTGCCAGTACGCATATTTTAAAATCTAGAAAGTATAATGACTTCATTGTGTGTTTTTTTAATTCCTGAATAGGGGCCACTAAATACCAGCTTTGATCGGGAAAATATCACGTGTATTTTTAGCTGTGAGGTGACGTTGTAGGTACTGATGCGCGGGAAGAGAAGGCGCCCCCACGGACGTTTCCCAGGAGCAGCTGTGGGTCCCTGGAGGCTTGGGAGGGCTGCGTTCCCAGGCCGACTCACCTCCGTGCGCGTGCGGAGGGAGCCAAGGAGCCACGCGCCTGCGTGCGGAGGCCCAGGCGCACCCTGCCGTCCGCACGCGGAAGGTGTGCGGGGGGGGGGGGGGGGGGGGCGGCACCTTCGTTCCCCCAAGCTCAGGGCCTCGGGCCGCCGGCAGCAGGACCCCGGGGGGCTGGGAGGACTGCTGAGCGCGCACCTCATTTCCCCAGGGGTCTTGCGCAGGCAGTTGCCATTTACCGTTTAGCACTGATGTTTCCGCCGTGGGCAGACCCCCCCCCCCACCTCCCCCCCAAAGAAAGCCCCGGGCGGGACCCTGGTGAGTCAGGTGATTCTGCACGGGGCTCAGGTCACACTGTGCCCCGCTGACCCACCGTCACGCGCGGGTCCGTTTCTGACCCCAGACGAATAAACAAACCAAAGGGCCTGGCCGGCGCGGAGAAGAGGGGAGGAGTCAGGGGTGGGGGTGGGGGTTGCCCGGTGAGGTAGGGGAGTAGGGGAGTTCTCAGGGGTCCTTCTAACTCAGCCGTAGTTTTCTCATTCAAAACCGCCCCTACTCCCTGCAAAGGATTAGCACAGACCGGCCAGAAGAACGGAGGAATCACACGGGATCTCAGAGCTGCTCATGGACAGCTCTCCCGGAAGGGGCTCTGCATCCTTCCACCCTGGATCCTTACATCCCTCCTGCTCGGGCCGACCTTCGCTGGCTGACAGTACGGGCAGTGTTTTTCACAGCTGGCAGGTGCCAGTGAAGAACACCGCCCCCCCCCCCCCCCCCCCAGATAGCGCGGACGCCTTGAGGAGTGCGTCTGGGCCGGGAGCCTGGCCCACGGGCACCTGGAGCCTGGCGGCGCTGTGCACGGCTCCGCCCTCTCGCTCGACAGAGCCGGCTTCCCAGCGCTCGCCGCTCCCAGGGGGGAGACGAGTGGTCTCGGAATCGCAGGCCTAGTGAGGGCGCTAGGCCAGAGCCCACTCGGCTGGGCGACCACACGGCCACGAGGCGGAGGCCGCTGTCGCCGCATGCAGGTGTTGTGTCTCTCCGGCTGGAGGACGCAGGGACGCACCCCGACCTCACCCAGAAAACAAACACACGCGGCCTCCGCGCGGGTTCAATCCATGCCACCAGCTTCCACGTGAACTCGAGGTTAAACCCGACAACGTGGCGCGGCAACGGAGAGAGAGACGGTCTGTGCTCACACGTCACATCACTCGTTACTCCCTTTAATGGGCTCTTTCCGGGGCGCTTTGTCTGCGGTACGGAGCAATTCCCAGGACGCCTGTTAGAGGGCTTCAGACAAGGTCACCCCACGGAGAGGCTGCAGACTCCGCGGGTGTCGGCTGGGGGAGGGGAAGATGTGACCTTGACCCTCCGCGCCCTGTGCTCGGCTGGGATGGGACCCGAAAAGCACACACACAGACTCTGAGAACCTACGCCGGCGGGAGAAGCAGCCGCGGGCCGCAGAGTGAGTGCTGTGTGAGGACGGGAGGGACGGGCGGGAGGCCTGGGGCCCAGGAAGGCACGGCGTGCCCAGGTCGCCCCCCGCCCCTGGGGACCAGGAGTGTGGTCTTTTGGAAAGAGCATCGTTGCAGGTGGGATGGAGTGAAGACGCGGCAGGGGGTGGCCCCGCTGTCCTGCGCCCCTGGCCGGGAAGTGCTGGCGTGTGCACGCACAGAGCAGAGATAGGACGGTCCCGTGGCGGTGGAGGCGGAGACTGGAGGGCGGCGTCTGCGAGCCGAGGGGCAGCTGGAGCCCCCGAAAGCCAGAGGAGGAACGCAGGCTACCCCTCGCAGCCTCTGGCGGGAGCCAGCCCTTCTGGGCCCCGGATTCCGCGCTCTGCTCCCTGCTCCCTGGCCTGTGGGAGGGGAGCAGCCCTGCTCTTTTCAGCGCCTGGGTTTGTGGTATCTGCCGAGCAGCTGGGCTCCCCCAGGAAGGGCAGGGAGGACGTCTGCCTGCACCTGGGGGCCCCGTGCTCCCCCAGGAGCCTGGGGATGCAGGCAAACTCAGCGTCTCCCACCTGGAAGATGTAAAGGAGGTCTCAGATTGGGGGTTGACAGGGAGCCTCCACGGCATCTCCCCAACGGGCTCCCGAGGATTCTCAGCAACCCGGAGACGGGGACCTTCGGAGAGGTCTGGGTGGAGGGACCGCGGTCCGCCAGGAGTGGAGGAGGGGAGGCAGCCCACACCTGGGAGGGAGAGAGCCGTGTGCAGCAAGAGCTCCGTGGGCAGGATGGCCCCCTGTGGGTGGCCAGGCTTTGCGGCTCACACGGAGGGTCGGCCTGAAGCCTGGCCCTCCGGGCTGATCCCCGCCCCCACGTGGCCCTCAGGCGGCGGCGGGAGGCCCGGGACACGGAGCCCCTTCCACGCCCAGCAGGCCTGCCCGTCTTCCACAGGCCCTGCCGCGGGGCACGGCTGCACACCGTCCCTGATTTTACCCCTCCTGGCGGGGGGTGCGGGTGGGCGTTCTCTTCACTGACCAGCCCCCCCCAGAACCTGCGGCTAAAAGTAAACAGGTCGGTGTTAGAGCCGACAGGGAGACGCCAGCCGCCTCTCGGCTGGTGTGGCAGGGAAATGAGGTCGGAGCTGGAGGGGGTTTCTCGGGCAGGTGGCCGATCCGCCGGGCGGGCGGGAGGGCGGAGCCCTGCCCGGGAGGGGTGTCCTCTCCCCTTTCCCAGTGCCCACCCCCAGAGACCACGTACAGGGGTCCGCACTCCCTCCGCGGCTTTCGCTGCCTGGACCCAGTGTCCGGGCATTTCCCAGGGCCACTGTCTAAAAATAGAAGCAGCGAAAAAGGAAAATGGATCGATCAATTTGAAATTGCAAGGCAAAGCTGCTGTGACCGGGGAGCGCAGCGAGATCCCCCCGGAGCGCGAGGTCTTTATTCCTTTCTCGGCATATCTAACCATCTTCATAATTAATCTCCATCTCCAGCATGCGGTTTGTAGCGGCCGCTCCCATTCCGCCTGACCTCTGTGGAGTGGCGGGCGGGGCGAAGCACTTCTAGGAAGGCCGGCGGGGAGAGAGCCGCGCTCGGGTCCAGGAGCCCGTTTCTCCGCCACTGAAGCGCTTCCTCTCTTGCCCGGGTAATCACCGCAGTAACGGGCTGAGGGGTTTTTCTTTCTATGGGGTCAGCGGCCCTCCCACAGTTATTCAAACCCCCCCCCCCCCCACCGCGCAAACCCAAGGGGCAGGGCGCAAGCTACCACGTGGGGGCCACCTGCTGCTTGCCGCTCTGCGCAGGCGCCGCCCCGTCCCACCGCAGGCCGCACCTATGTCCCCCGCCCACACACACACACACCGTGACCGTCACCCGGCCGCAGGGCCTCGGAGCTGCGCGGCCCACCTCGTCCTCTGCCCTGGAGCGCGTCGCTCTGCGGTAATCACCCGACCGCAGGCGCAGGCTGGCTCGCCGTGTTTTTGCCTGGACGGCTCCTTTGAATCGGGTGTCGGGCACGTTCCCACTAGGCCGGGCCGGCTGCGTAAACCCGCAGCGGTGTGTGCGGTTGCAGCCCCGCCCCGCCCCGCCCCGCCCCGCCCCGTGTTGCAGCCCCGACGGCGTCTGAGATGGGGACTCGGCACGGCTGCCTCCTGGCCACACGGGGGTGGGGGTGCGGGCGGTGACATGGGGCCCGTTCACCCGTTTGTAAGTGGACACGGTGCAGGCGTGTGGCTCAATTCGCGCCTCCCAGTAAGGGCTTCGGAGGTGCCGGACCCTTTCCGGTGCGTCCGCGCCCCCGGCTCCCAGGGCGCGGCGGGCGGGCAGGCGGGCTGTGGCCCCCGTACACCAGCGCGGGGGCACTCGGCTGCGGCGCCTGCGGGGCCTTCTCCGGGCTTCCCGGGGTCGCTGAAAGGGGCGCTGGGTGGAGGCTAAGGGGGAGCTTTTCATCTTCGGAATTGCGCTCGCTCGTTAGGCGCGCCGCCAGTCCCCGACCCGCTGTAAATCATAGCGCGTCGTCGTGGTTCCGGGAGCCCACCTTCTCCCAGGCAGCCCTTATGCAAACAGTGATGGTGGTGTGTCATGGCGGCCCGTGGGCCGTTAATTCTCGAAATGATCAATGGGGCGTATGTCCTTTCCCCCACATCTGGTTTATTTATGTGCTCCCATTAATTATGCCTAATTTTCTGTTGGCACTTCTCTCCCTAATGTAATTCAATTTGAGCATATCTTTCCGGAGACTTATTAATAGGCAGGGCCATTTGTATTGTGTAGCACAAATATTTTATAATCCACCAATCTTGACAAAAGGCAATGCCTTCCTAATAAAAAATGCATGAGGAGTAATGGCCCCCCATTAATAACTTATTAGGTCAGATCACACAGTTTGAAGTGTCTATTACACTTTAATTTTATCAGATTCCTTCCCTCGGAATTGGCCTCGCTTCCTTTATCTCTTGGTTTTGGTGGTTTCTCGAGTCCACCCGCCTCCGCCGCCCCAGACAGGCCTCCGGGCTTTGCTTTGTGGCCGGAGCGGGTGGACGCCCGTGAGACTCGACCCCACGGCCCCGCGGGGCTCCCCGAGGGAGCGAACCGGCCCCATCCGTCTTGGGTGCCTCCTCCTCCTCCTTACACGAGGTGTTAGAGACCGATGGGCCCTCAATGACGCGGGGTCCGCAGCCCTCTCGGACTCTGGCGACAGCAGCGGGCGCTGCCCTTGGGCGAACACAGGCCAACCCAGAAAACGCAAACCCGGTTCCAGAGGATTCCTGCACGCCGTCCAGTGCTCACCCGTGGGCTTCGAGCGGGGGTCGGGGAGACATGATGCGGGCCCTGCGGTTACCACGTACTGTCTGCCCCCTACACAGAGATAACGTAACCCGGGCGAGTGCGATCTTCCAAGATCTGTGTCACCACCGAGTTCTGACGTGAGAACATTTCATTCGCGCCTGTAAATTCTTCGACCCCGACTCAGCGTATTGCTGCTGAATGGCAGATGCCTCCGCAAGGCCCCGTGAGGGTCCGCCGCTGCGCTCCGGGGGCCGCGCCTCGGAGGGCGGTGAGGCGCACTCGGGGGAGAGTGGCGGCACGTCCCAGGCCCCGCGGCTGGGGAGTCCGCGGTCTCCTCCTCTGTGACGTGAGGACACGGACGGAGCTGTCTGGGAGGTGGCTGGCACCCAAAGCATCTGATGAAATTGTGCCAATGTGCACAAGGAGAAAGTGACAACCCCGCTCCGGTGAGTGGGGGCGGGTGGAGAGAACCCGTGGTCCAGAGACGGTCCCCGGGGCGGAAGGAGCCGGGGACGTTCACCGCGCCCCGCGTCCTGCGGCGGCTCCGCGCTGGGGAGGCCGAGGACACCACGGCCTCGGACTCGGTGACGTCACGGAGAAGGAGCCGTGAGTGCTGCGCCCGGAACCAGTGACCGGGTTCGGATCTGTGACCCTGAGGGGGGCGGGGTGGGGGGGACCGGGTAACTCAGCTGCCGCACCGGCAGGTGTGTGCGTTAGGGCACTCGGGGCCGTTACCGCAGCTCGAAGGACTCAGAGGCTTTGGCTCTGAGAGATCCACAGAGCACCAGACCGGGTGGAGGTAGAGGCATCACATTCACGCACGTGACTAGTGGTTCCTCGTGGGGCGCTGCTCAGGGAGACACGGACGTTAAACTTCTCAGGAGAGCACATCCCACGCTCGCCCTTACACGCTAGGTCGACTGTTTAAAAGAAGAACCACAAGCAAAACTTTATCTTATTATTAAATTCTGCATTATTTAAAGATATTTCATTTTTATTTTCCTTAAAACCCTCAGAAATACTTTTCTCACCTGCTTATTGCTGCGGTTCATGTCATGAGTGTAACATCTACCTGTCCACACACCTGGTGGGTTCTGGAGAGTCACCCAGTGGAAGAAGTTTGGGTCCTGTTGTAGTGTCTGATAGATGATGTGTTAGGCAGCACAACGAGCTGTTTGTCACACGGGAGTTAAGTGTGCGTGTGCTCCCTGAACACGGCTGAAGTCCGGTGTTCCCCCGGGACACCCGGATGGACCCGACTCTGAAATTCAGTTCCTGTGGGTGCCGCTCGCAGGTGCTCGCCCGCACACCCACTCCGCGGGCGCTCCGCACCGGGTGGGATGATGTGGGTTCTCAGTCCTGAGAAGAGGGTCCCGCCTTCCGCCGGCACGTACTCTGTGCTGAGGTCCTCCCACGGGGGACCGCGGAAGGGCCTTAGTCCACGGGGGGACGTCCACTCCTCGCCCCAGGCGGGAGGGGCACTGCAGGGGACTAAGTCACGCACTCGGCTTCACGCACTCGGCTTCACACAGCGGGTGGACAGCAACGCCGGAGCGCCAGCCCAGACAGGCCCCGACTGAAAACCCCTACCCCCTCAGGTGAAACGTGGAATGACCAAGTGGCCATAGGTCAGAACACACGCTGGGTGACAGAGGGGGGGCTGGGTAGGCAGGCTGGTAGGTTACCGGGGACGCTCCCACCAGACCCCGTGGCCAGGGCAGGCGTCTCGGAGAGGCTGCGGGGCCCCGGAGCAGGCAGGAGACGGCACTGAGCCAGAGCGGGGGTGGGGTGGGGGTGGGGGGGGTGCCGCACCCCGTCCCTCCAGGGGAAGGCACAGCACTCTCAGGAGGCAGAGAGGGGGAGCATGCCCTGTTTGTGGGGGCCTGAGTGCTGACCGGGCTGAGAGGCTCACCCGGTTTTCCCTGCGAGGACCCGTCTCACGGTGGTTTCGGGAGCAGAGTCCTGCGTGGCCACACCACATGGAGCCGGCGCATTTCCAGGGATCTGCAGGACGGACTAACCGCGAAGATGCCGGCGCGGCAGCGGCAGCAGGCCTGTGGCAGGCGGGGCCTGCTGGGTGCCGGCCCGGGGAGGGCCTGGCCCGGGGGGACCTGGCGAGGAGATGGCCCGCTTGCTGGAGGGGGGACCTGGAGGGCCTGGAAGCGCGGAACCAAGCTGACGAAGGCACGGCCCGGTGGCGGACGGGATGTCGGAAGCTTCTTTTGGAATTACACGGTTGGAGAGGGAGGTGGGGTCGAGGACGAGGTGGGGTTCGGTTTCCCGTGTTGGGTGTGTGGCCCCTGCGGTCACGCCCTTCCGGGCTGACGGGTCTCTCCTCGAGGTCCCGCCAGCTGGTGACGTGGGAGCCTCGGCTTTGCTGCCGTTTGCGTCGAGGTGGCTGTTTGAATCTTCGGGACGAACGACTTTTCTCCTGCAAAGAGAGAGTAAGTACGTGAACCTGAAAGGAGGGAGAGAGCAAGGGGCAGGTGGGGGCCGGAGGGCAGCAGTGAGAGCGCCCCGGCCTGGAGCGGCCCCCCACGCTGAGGCATAAACGTTGAGCAGGGCTGCCGACCGGCTTGCTCCGTGATCCCCGGGGACTCTGGGGTGGGGGGGTGGTTGGAGGGAAGGACCAAGAGCCGGGTTGGATGAAGCTGAACGTGCCTGCCTGGTGCGGACGCGGAAGCAGCGGGCATGGCCGTCCGTCCAGGGCAGGAGCAAAGGTCCCCCGAGGCTGGGAGACGCATTTTCTGTGTTTCCCCCGAGTCTGGGAGCCAGAGGGCTTTGAGGGGAAACGCGGGCCAGGGAGGAGGAAGGGGGAGCAGGAGACACACTCACCGAGCGTCTCTCAGACCGTGACGACGCGCAGAGCGGGCCGAAGGGACGGCGTGTCTGTGACGGTCTCGCTTCTGCAGTGGGCACAGCCGCTCCTGCGCCGAGGCCCGCGGAAGGGCTGAGCTCCCTGAGCTGGGCGGGGACCCGAGTTAACACAGGGTGGGGGGGTCACACACGCCCCCCACGGCACCCTGAGCCTCTGGGGGTGCCAGCGGGAGCTCCCCGCTGCTGGGAGAGCGGGCTGACTCCCTGCGGGCTTGGATGGGGGGTGGGGGGAACGTTCTCGGGACCACCGCACAGCACAGACCAGCTGGGTGGGGGGCGGGGGGCTCGGCCCCGGGGGGCTCGTCACGCTTTGTGGAGAGACGTTCTGGAAGGCGGACCGGAGACCACAGCTCACCGAGGGCTCCGCAGCGGGTGTTGGTGCCACGTGGCCCAGATCGGGGTGGGGGCTGAGATCCCGAACGCTGGCCAGTGCCGGGCATTGATTCCGTGAACAGGACAGAAGTCAAGTGGGCCCCGGAGCCCAGGGCGTTATCTAGGGCGTTATTTAACGGGTTGATTGCGGCATCCGATTGGTGAGGAATCTATTACGTTTAGCGAGTGCTTCAGCGTTTACAAAGCACTTACACACCCTTTGTCTCAGAAAGTCGAACAGGACTGTAACGGCGCCAGCAGGCTGGGCGGTGTGCGGTGAGCTCGGGGGTCTGAGAGCTCAGGGACCAGGGCGTGGACCCCTAAGGGGAGAGAACCCAGGGGCCGTGATGGGTGGGAAGTCCTTGAGTCTGAGATGGCGGGTGGACGGACGCGTCCCGCTGGGACCCAGCAGGTGGACCAGCCCGTGCTTGGGTGTTACGGGTCCTGCTTGGGGAGCCTGCCCACAGCTGCGGAGAGCTGACCCAGCCGGCCACCGGCCAGCGCCTCCTGCAGTGTGAGCAGGGAGATGCGGGAGGCCCCCCGGCGGCAGGGTTGGCGCCGACTGCCACCCTCGGGTCCCAGTGTGGGGGTGGGCGAGAGGAGAATCCGGGCGGGAGTCCCAGAGCCAGGCCTCCCATCAGCGGCACAGGCCACCGTTGGGGGATTGCCTCACTACCGGCCCCTGGATCTGGGGCTCGCCCAGCGACACCGAGACGGCTCCAGGTGCAGGGCCCAGGGGAGCTGCGTGGATTGTGCGTGTGATCCCCGTGAGCATCCGTGTCGGGGTGTGTCCCCAGCGCTGCACCACGAGCACAGGGGACGGGGCGTGGACAGAAGTCCCGGGGAGACCTGGGGGGAGAACAGAGGGGGAAGCAGGCAGGTGGCAGGGGCTGCGGTCACCCAGAGACCCCGAAGGAGGGGCCGAGGCCGCATCAGGAGTGGGCGCAGAAGGAGCTCAAACAGCCCACCTGCGTGTGCCGTTCTAGGACATGGGAAAGGGGCTGTTCAAACCGGCTCGAAGGCACCACCCTGCCTCCTTGCCCGTGCTGGGTGCCCCCGCGGTCTGCGCGGAGATGCTGCGGGCGTGGTGAGTTGCTTCAGACAGCGATGGTGCTGGAGGGGGCCACGGCGAGCACCCCCACAGGCAGAGAGGCCGGCTTCCGAGGCGCGCGGTCCCCGCTGTCGCTACGAGGGAACCAGCGCTGAGTTCGAACACAACCCTCGCACCAGCACGCGCTCTTCAGAACGGCCTTCCGGTGGGTGCACCCCCGCGGCGACTCTCCACATCCAGGAGAATCCTCATTCAAATCGACCATGAAACACGCCGTGACTCCTGATGACGTCGACCACCCAACGTGTCAAACAGCCGGGGCGTCTCGCTGCGGCTGCTTGTTCTTCACGCGATCGATGTCTGAGGACACGGCTGTAACATGGGAGAGGCGACCTTCCCAAATTCTAGGGGCAGGGGTCTGGGGCCTTCCTGATAACTTTTACGCGGTCAGTAGTTTCACCGGGTCACTTTATGCCATAAAAACCTGTCGCTCATCGCCCCCGTGGGGACTCGGGACTGCGGTGCGCCCCTGAAGTGATGAGGTACCACGGGGACCCCACCGCACATCTGCCTCCGTGGGAGGGTCTCCCCGGCACCACCGCGGGCTGCGGACCTCTTCCTCCCGGCTGGGCTGTCCCTCCTCCAGCCCCAAGCTGGTTGTCCGGGCCGGCGCCCTAAGCAACGCCGCCTGGCCCCCTCCCCGCCGCCTGGCCCCCCTGCCATCTCGCTTCCCTCTTCCAGCGGTCAGAACCCGGCGGCCACGGGTGGGCCGACCTGGGACTCTCCCACCCTGCCACCGGCCACCCTCCCACGCCCCGCGGGAGGCGGGACAAAGGCCGCCCGGGTGCGTTTGCGCGTCAGCGGCTGCGGGCTGGCGCCTTTGACTTCCCATTAAGTGGAGGCTGAAGGATAAAGACAGACCCCGGCATTTGTTGGAAGCTGGAGCCTGTTGGAGGTTTAAGGGTTTAGAAAGTTCGCCGATCGCTCTCCATTGCCGTCCCTGCCCTGTTGCGGCGTGAATTACTCACCGCCGTGCGGGCGGGGGCAGGGCTCTGGGAGGGGCTCGCCGCAGCCCAACGCAGGGAGAGGGGCGATCAGACGATACAGAAACTTAGGAAGTGGCTCAACCTGACGCAGGAAGAGCACAGCCGTGGTGGCATGGTCACCGGAACGCAGCTCCGGCCACGAGTGGCCGGTAGACGCTCCGAAAACATTTCTGGCCCCGATGCACTTAGCGCATCTGAGCAGAGCTCCTTTCCGTGGTCGCTGTGACCCTCAAGACGAGGTTCCCCGAAGCGCCCTGTCGGTCCAGCACGGCCATCTGCACCCCTGCGTGTGCGCACCTGCACGTGCGACACACGGGGGTGGGGCACACCAGTAACTCCCGGCGCGTTGTTAGCGTTCCCTGGTGGGAAGTCTGCGCGTGGGAATGAGGAAGACCGCAGCGGACCCGGTGCCGCTGGCTAACCGTCGGGGGGCCGGGGTGAGCCTTGCCCCCCCCCCCCCCGGTGTGCGGTGGTTCTCGTGCGAGAGTGAACAGAACGCGTGGCCGTGCCCACGTGTGTGGTGGCCAGCCTTACATTGACTCTGTCAACTCTGAGAGTCATGTTGAAGCTTATGTAAACACAAGGTAAAACATCTTATAAGTGTATTGCCTCCATCTTAATGTCTGAGCAACATTTAATACGAGATTGAACATGTCTATGCTGAAAGGGCGGGCCACAAGTAAGAAGATGCGTTTTAAAACTAATACCTGTGTATTTCTCTCTGTAAGCCTATGTGGCCACTAAAAGACATGCTTTCCATCCTAGCAGCATTTAGATGCATCCTGTCTCTTAAAGGTCTCCCAATCTAAGTCGTCAATAATTGATATATTCCTAACTTTGTCACTAAATAAATTAAATGCGCGTTGTCTGAAGTGTTAATGAAGTTCCCCACTAGAAAAAGCTGGTTGCTCCATACTGAAACACATTCTGAAATTTAAAGAAAAATGCAGTTTCAGGATTAAAGTGCACTACGATTTTTAAAAAGGAGGCCAGGAAGTGTATCTTTCCTTCACGCTGACGGACGATGGTCCTTGTTTGTTGATGACAGCTCTGCAGCCTCCCGTCCCGTGAGCGCACACAGAACAAGGGAGCCGCCGTCACCAACGACCTTGGACAGCGCCACCGGCCCTGACGCGCGTTTCCGGCACCGAGGGAGTTGGCGGGTGCCCCGCCGCGGCTGCAGCCCGAAGCGCCGCGCACAGACGCGGCGGTGGCGAGGGAGAGACCCTGGGCAGTGATTTCCTCGGTGTGTTCTGCATTACACGCGATAATTGATGCGGGTCCTAATTAAGGATGTTATTGGTATTGTTATCTTCACCCACAGCCCCTGCGCGGTTTCCGCCTGCAGCGGCGAGGGCAGGCCCCGAGGACGGGATTTTCCTAGGAGCCTGCTCCAGCGCCCGCCGCCGCGTCCCCCGTCGGAGCCTCCGCGGCCTCCGCTCCGGAAGGGGCCGCCGCGCCTGTGCGCGCGGGGCGGTGCCCAGCCCGCTCCAGGGCTGCGTCTCTCTCCAGCTGCTGCATCCGAGGACGCGTCTGCCTCCCCGATCGTCCCCCGGGTGGAAGACCGGCCACGCGCACGGCAGCGTGTGTGTGGGTGCCGCAGCAGCATCTCTGGAGGTTAAATGTCCCTTTTCTACCAGAAATCTGTCTTCCCCAAGCACGTTGTCGAAGGACGCTGCGCAGCGAGGCCTCCAGGCGGGGGCAGCATCGCGCCAGGCGGCCGGCGGGCCGGCTGCAGCCGCGGAGCCCGGTCTGGTTTTCTCCGGGAGCTGCCTTAGGACACACGGTCGGCGCCACGGAAATGGCAGAGCCGCAGCCGTGGGATTCGCAGGACAAATTAATCAGCGGCACGTGATTTAACTGAGGAACCCTGTTTCTCATGGCTGACGTAACGATGCAATATGGGTTATACTCTCACCCCAAAAATCACAGTTGTACTCATGTTCATCTTTTTACCCACAGATTAATTTTATGTCTCAGGTAAACCACGAGCGTTCAGAGGAGATGAAAATCCCGCAGCACCGGGGTCTTTACCTCTCAGTTGTTCTGGTGACGGAGGCAACGTAACGGGGGGTACTGAGTTTGCCTTTTGGAAATCCTCCACCTTGTTCTTAGTGCTTAACAGGAGAACTGTATAGGTTGTCGGGGAGTTCATTATATGTGAAGTGATAAAGAATAATTCATGCTGATAAAAAATTGCAGATGTGCACCTCGCAAGTGAACATGAGGTTCGTTGCCTGACCTGCAATGCTTAAGTCACCTGTTGAGACAGAGGCGTGTTTTTGGCTACATATGCTTGCTCTATGCTGAATAAAATGAGTTAAACACACAGATATCTAAGAGTTTTTCTCCAATGAAACATTTTTTAAATGCAATTGAGAGCAAGACAAGTATTACAAAAACAGTCACCTATAACAATAGTATAAGGATATTTTGATTGTACCCATTTATTTCCATAAAAAAATATTTTTGTGTCAGTTACGATTGTCCAGTATAAATAATTAAATCTGAGTGGAAATTAATTTTCACCCAAAGCAAACCGGCTGGTCGGAAGCTGATGTAAGGGCCCAGGTGTCCGTGCCCCCCACGGTGACGCTCCCCATGGGTCCCGCTCCTGTCCGGAGCTGCCCCACCCCCACCCAAGCTCGGGGGAGACAAGGCCTTGGCCCCTTCTTGCCTCGGCTTCCTTGCTCTCCTTGCCTCCCTCCTCCTTTCCCGCCAATTGTATCACCTGGGTCAAGTTCTGGACAAAAGGAGGCTGGAATAAAAAAAATGTCAGCCCTGAGTGCCTTCCTGATGTGCCAAGGTCGCAGGCTCGATCCCTGGGCAGGGCACGTACAAGAAACTGGTAAATGCACAAATGAGTGGAACAATAGATTGATGTCTCTCTCTCTCTGAAAATCAATTAAAATGGGAAAAATTCACTTGCACTCTTCTAGCCCTGAAGAGAAGTCACTGGTGAATCGAGCAGGGGACTCAGAGCCAGTCTGGGCACCGGTGCGGTTTCTGTCCCTGCGTGTCCTTGCTCGGGGCCAGGGGCGCCGGCTGGCTGGCTGCCCAGGGTGGTCCTCCCCGTCGCTGGCCCATGGGGAGCCAAGCACCTCGGACGGGCCGCACGTTCATCTGGGGAGGTGACCAGTGCGGCGTTTCTGAGAGACGATGGAAGGCTTCTGCACATCCCAGCTGTCCCCTGGGCTTGGCGCTGCCCTCCTGGCCCCGGGGGCCACCGCTGGGCTGTGGGGGTCTCGGGCTCGGCAGCTCATTTGGCTCTGTCCGAGGCCCTGGGGATCTCGTCCCGTCCAGCCGGGCTAAGGCACAGGATGGTTGGTCGTAAACGGCCCTCCTCGGTTCTGCTCTGTGCGGTCTGCTGTGCATTTCACAGACGTGCGTGCCTGGGCCTGAGTGCGGGGAATGAGTAAATAGGTCAAGTGTGCACAGAACTGGTCGTGTTCATATCGTGAGGATGACACATCGTAGGCGTATACAGGTAGGATGCATAGTAGGTTATAGACACACAAAAATTACATAAAAGTCTATTTACAAGGCACATGCGTACCTCTGTGGAATATGTTCTGTGCACAGTATGTGTGCAAGGACATCACACATTCTCCCTATGCATGTATACATTTCCACAGGCGTGGCATAAAGCACGTCATGTATACGGTACAGAGTATGCTGTATACTATACATCATCATAATACGATTCTATTAAGGAAGAGGCGTATACAACATGGGATTTGAAACATCTGGAGAAAGAACTCGGACATGCAGTCATTCACTTGTTTATGCAGAAAGTCCCTATTGAGCGCCCGCCCTTTTCTGGTCCGGGAGGCAGAAACTAGTGACAAAACAAAAACCAATGGTCTGTGAACTCAGAGATGAAAACTGAGAGAAACAAATAATGGTCAAATAATTCTACAAAAAATACTTACATTATAATTTTGATAAGTTCCTGTCGTATCATATATTTAATATATAGATAAGAATCCTTTCAAATTAGCAGCATGTTGGGAATATAAATAGCTACGGGCAATTTGACTCCTTATTAGATACTTCAGGTTGCACCTTCAAGAAGACGCACCTGGGTAAGTCCAGCTGAAATAAAAGCAGTGTTTGCTATAAATAACAAATGGCATTTGAGTTTTTTCCACAGATAACGCAGTGTCTGCATAAAATTACTAAATTTCAGTCAGTGAGTCCGATGCCTCAGATTTCAGAACTGCTGGGTGGAGCTCAGTTAGCAGGATCGTGGTCAGAATGTTCTGTTTGGTTGGCAGGTGATGCGTGGTTAAAGCCAGTTATTTATAAACAAGGTTAAACAATCATATTTTATTAAATCTGTAATGTTCTTGCTCGCTCCCTCACCAGTTTTCCTCCCTATTTTTTTTTTAATTTCTTTCTTCCCCACCTGCGCTGCCGACCAGAGGGAAGGTCCTGTCCAGAGACAGGACACGCGGGGGCTCGCTCGTCCCGAGCGTGCAGCGTGGAAATCGCGGGGGCCTGCATCCTCGGTGCTTCTGCCCCCGACACGCCGCCTCCCCGCCGGAGACTGTCCGGGCAGCGCGCCACCCTTGTGCGCCGGCCCTTAATTACGGGGCCATCAGGGAGGTGATGTACGGTGTGTGTGGGGACGCGAGCAGCTGTAAATCTGGGGCCCGGCGACACGGCGTGTGAGGCTCTTCCCGGCTCCGCCGCGGCCCTGGGAGCGGGTCAGATTGCTCTTTCTCGTCACTCTCTTCGGCCACAACAGGCAGCGGTTAAAAAAAAAAAGTGTTGATTAAAAGAAAAAAGCAATGATAACATGAAAGGAGCTTCAAGGTGAAGAGACACAGGCATCCTCCTCGGAATCTGGTGACTTAGGCAGGAAGTGAGCCCCGAGATGCCACTTACAAACCGTGCCCTTGACGTCCTTGTCCTCGGATCAGAGCCAGGGAGCCTGGGCCCGCCTGCCTGCCCTGGTACTTCCTAAGGGCAGTTCCCCCCACACCCCTCCCCACCCAACGTCCAGCAGGGGGCGGGCGGGCGGCCGGAGCCTCCAGTTCTGACCCCCGTCTGCTGCGGCCTGTCCCTCCCGCCCGCTCCGTAGTGGTAACAGGCCCTGATCGGCCTCTCACGTGCTGGTCTCGAACGGGCATCTCGCCGCTCTGCAAGCCCCTGGGCGTGCTCGTTGTATCTATTCCTGCTCCCCCCGGTGCTGCCCTGCCCTCCTTCCGTGGAGCCTCCCCAGGGGCCCGTGGGGCCCACAGCAGATCCGGGGCGGGAGCGAGCCCCTGCCCACGCACAGGCTGCGAGCTGCATGGGTTTCCCGCAAACGAGGACCGCCGCTGGGATCTGGGTGCGGTCTGCTGGTGAGGCTGGATGCGGGGACGGGCCGTGCTGGAGGGCAGGCCGGCAGAGTCTGTCGCCCCCGGTTCCAAAACGCACGTGGGCCTCGGGCGCGAGCAGCGGTTCCCGGTCGCCTGCGTTTCTCCTGTTACATCCGGGCACGTCTGGGTCGTGCGTGTTTTAGGTGTGCTGTCTGCGTGCACCTGTACGCAGGAGATAGTGCTGCCTCCTGTGGTTGTTTACCTGACAGGTAACCCTTTCTATGGGCTCTCCACTTGAAACCAGTAAGTGCGTTTTTCAAAGGTTCCTTCATTTTTTTAAACTTGAAAAAAAATTCCATCTAATTTTTTTTGTCAATAGGTGATTTAAATTTTGGCTTTTGAAATCTGAGAGATAGCACTCAAGTTTGACATTCAGTGAGAACTGATATTGTAACGGTGAGGGGGCCGATTGTAAGTTGAAGGGAACAGGTACATTAATGGAATTCTTATTTCACTTCAGTTGGGGAAAACATGATCTTGATGGGAACGGTGCTCGCAATGCCCATTCATAAAATCATGTCACTGTAACAGTAAGCCGTGTGTCCGCAGCGAGCCTGTGACACTCGACTCGCAGTCCTCTCTCATTCATTAGCGACGTTTTACAAAATTTCTTGATTTCTGTTAATTTTCCATTTCAACTCAGAATGAAAAATCCGATGATAATTGACCAGCTCAGTAAACAATGGACAGGGAGCTTTCAGGAGGGCGATCGATGCGGACGGGCCCTGCCATCGGTTTCCCGGAGCCCCTGTAGGATAACTAATACAATTAGGTATTGATGGGTGTCACATGCTTTTTATGACGGGCAAGGATCTTCAATACTCCACGGCATTTCCTCGGAGTGCGTCTTTCCATTACCGTGAAGAGTTTCAGGAACACGATACCTCATCCGGCTAATTGTCAGCCTCCGACTCGGCAGCCTCCTCAGAATTTCCCTGGCTTCTCGTTCCACTGAGGTGAATCATGTCACGAGGCTGAAATTATCATCTTGTGGTGCACCCCTAACTCCCATTTTCCAGGGAGCACCCTGGGATGTCCGTGGGACCGCCAGTGCCCACCCGGAGCCCTGGGAGGAGTGGGTGTTCAGTGGCCGTGCTGTGCCGGCCGCCCTGCCCGTGCAGGGCTCTCAGAGCCGCCTGGTCCCCGCGTGCCTGGGATCCACAGCCCCGCCTTTTATGGTGGGAAGCAGGCGGGAAGCCACCGGGGCCCCTGGAACTGTGAGAGCAGCAGGGCTTCCACGCGAGGGGTCTGTCAGGAGGGGGGAACTCTGAGCCGGGACACGGGCAGCGTCCACAGTCTGAGCATCCAGACTGACCTCGCCTCTTTCGGCCACACCCTGCACCTGCAGCCAGCATCAGCCCGCGGCCCGGCTTCTAGGTGGGGGGCGGGGGCTGGGGGGGGCACACAGTCTTCTTGCGGCCAGACCATCCCTGCAGCCCGTGTAAGCCGGCCGACACTTATGGCTTCGGGGACAGGTAGTTGGGTGCTGAAGCAGAGGCCAGTGGGGCAGATGGGCCGGGGCAGGTGGGCCGGGGCGGCTGCTCCTTCCGGACCAGAGTCCCTGTGTCCAGCTGTCCAGCGCAGAGTCTGGTGGGTGGACAGACTCGTCACAGCCGACACCCTCTGCTTCTAGGTCAGCGCCGGGTAAGCCTAGCTCCTGTGGTGAAGAACTGGAGAGATGGCATGAGTAAAACACCCAGGGGAATATCTCTCTCTGTGTCCTCCCGTCCTCCTCTTGCCGCTCCCTGGTCAGCGGCCTCAGCTCACTTGTGGTTTGACCACCCGAGGTGGTGGCTGCACTTCCCCCACCAAGAGGGGCACGTGGACACAGTTCTGAGCACCTCGGACCCCTGTGTCTGGGGCTGGGGACCTCGGTTCCGGTGCTTCTGTTGGACTCTTCGCTGGCTCTCCCGGCGGTCAGCCCCTGCACCCCGAGGTGTCCCCGCTGCACTAACCCTTGCGTTTCCATCCGGCCGTTTCCGCCGTGTTGGTGACAGTCCTGTGGTCAACATCAGGGAACACGGCCCCAGGACAGCTGCTCCGGTGTCACTGCTGGAAACCTGTCCGGGAACAGGGGCTTCCCTTAAACAGGGCGGGACCACTCCTGGCGGTGCCGAGCGGTCTCCAGGATTAAAGCAGCACAGGCCCCCTCGTGCCCTCGGGCATGGAGCGTCGCTGGCCTCACCGCACACAGAGCAGCGAGCCGGGGGGCTCCCTCCTCAGCGGCGGGGACACCCACAGTTCCCCAGCACCAGTCAGCCGGCCGGGGCTTCCGTAGGCTCCCCCTGCCTGCGAGGGGCTTGTTAGCAGGGCTGGCAGACGCCTTCCTCCTTCTACCCCCGGTGATGAGCGATGTGTATGGACCTGAACCGCCCCCCACCTGCCTGCCCCCCCCCCCACTGGGCCATGCAGCGAGCAGGAGCGGACATCAGGGCTCCCTTCAGGGAGGACAGCTGGTCTGCTGGGGAAGAACACAGGTGCAGGTGGGGCACCGCAGCCGAGCTCCTGCACGCCCCGCCCAGACGCGTCCGTTCCAGTCCGCATTGATGGCGCTTTCGTGACGTCATTGTTCGGAATCCAGTCATCTTGCAGCTCCTCGTGCCTTCACCGTCCAGAACCAGATGAAAACAGGTCCAGGCACCACGCAGATGCAGCCCCAGACACGGAACCCCAGACCACCTGAGTGTGTCCGACCCTTGAACCTGCAGACCCTCCCACACACCTGTGCCCAGGCCCGCGCCGTAGGGTGGGTGTCTGCTCACCCACGTCTGTGTCTCCCTGTCCCTGCCTTCGAGTCTCGACTCATTTCCTGTCTGTCTCTAGATGCCTGTCTGTGTCTGCAGACAGGTTCTGGCTGTAGCAGTGAGGTGACAGTTGATGCAGGCCCCTCGCTGTGCTTTGTGAACTCGGTCACTAAATCCGGATGTTGTATCCAGGCAGATTTATCATTTTGTTGTTTCAGAACATCCAATATTATTGAACGGCACACTCTCATAACGTTATTTCACGCTGAGGCCTTAAATCTCGAATTTTACCGTCAAGATTTAGCATTAAATCTTTGTCATCTGGTTAGGGGTTTTGTCTGCCTCCCACTTAAATTTCAGTCCACTCAGGGGCGCGCCCCATTCAGCCACAAGCCGATGGGGGCAAACAGAAGCCGGGGCAAACGCTCGCACCTCTGAGGCTCCGGGTCCGGGAGGGGGCACGTGGAGGTGGGGGGAGCCCAGCCCAGCCCACGGATGCGAGGCCTCTCGGGGCCCCGCTGGCGAATGGACGGGCTCGGGCGCACTGCTGCTGAGTGAGGGGCAGACGGCCAGCCCGTGGCCTGGGCCGCATGGAGACAGAGATACGAGAGCCGGGGCGGGGGTGGGGGCGGAGATGGGCACCTGGGGGCTGGCGCATCTCCCCCCCCACCCCCCGGGGCTCGTCAGCTCGCCCGCTAATGCGGGTCCTTATTTCAGAATCTCCACTCCCTCCGCTTCTCACTAAACCACTCGGTCCTCAGGTATTCAGGCGCCAAGACTGTTTCGGCATCTGCCCGGCGCTTAACCACCCGGCCGCCTGCGTGCCTACTGTGCGCCAGCCCCCTTCCCCGAGCCCAGCGGCCTGGGGGACGGCAGAGCCTTTCTCGTTCGTCCTTCTCCCGCGGTCCAGGCAGCGCGGGGCGCCGGCGGGCAGGGTGTGGTCGTGCGCAGTCCCGCCGCCTGACGCGGCCCCTGGGATGCTGGCGGGACAGGCTGTCTGAGCCGCGCGTGGACGGGCCTGTGGCGGGGCTGGCCCCTGAACTTGCGTCTTGCACGAAGAGGAGAGGCCTGAGCAGCCGCGTCCCCTCGAGCACGAGGTCCAGGCTGAGCCTCAGGCAGGGCCACCCCGGCCGGCCGCCGGACGGTGTGCCCCGGCAGCTGGGTTCTTCCATGGCCGAGGCTGCGAGCGCCCCCGGCCTGCCCGCATCTGCCCTTCCGCTCGCGGCCTGCCCGCCCTCCGGCCGCGGCCCGCGTGTCTGGGTCCTCGCAGCAGGGAGGCGGCGGGACACGGGCGGGGGGCGGGGCTCACCAGACCCTGGGTCTGCAGGAACCCAGGGCCCCCCCCCCCCAGCACTGGCGGCAGCAGGGCGCACTGACGTCGCACCTGTTTGTGCCACAGACGCGCCCCACTTGTCCCCGGTTCCTTCCGTTTGCAGCCCGGCTGGAGCGTAGGTCACGTGCCGTGGAGCTGACCCACCTGAGGGGCGCAGCCCGGCGGCTGCGCGTGGATTCTCGGCGTTGGGCCGCCATGGCCGCTAATCCCGGAGCCCCTGGTCGCCCCCAGAAGGAACCGGGTTCCCTGGGACCTGTCACTCTCCCTCGCCCCGCCCCGTTGCCCCTGACGACCGCCGATTTACCCTCGATCTTCATGACTCGTCTGTTTCACATTCCAAGTGCGTGAAAGCGCAGAATATATGGGTTGGTGGGTTTTTTTTTGGTCTGGCTTCCCCACACGCCACGGTGTGTTCCAGGCTCACCCGCGCTGCAGCCGGCGCCGGCCCGCCGGCCCTGTTCACCGATGCGTCCTCACCCACCGCGTGGGTGTGCGGCCCGGGTTTTCCTTCACCAGCGGGGGGCCTGCGGGCCGTGTCCCCTTTGTGGCCGTGCCCCACAGCACCGCTACGAACACGCGTGCGTAAGGCTTCGAGCGCAGCCGTGTTCCTCCCCCCGAGCACGTGCCTCAGGTGCCGCTGCTGGGCCACATGGTGAGACCTCGGTTCACGTTCTGGGCGGCGGCCGAGCTGGTTTTCCGCCGTGGCTGCCTTCCCGCCAGCGGCTCGCAAGGGCTCTGAGCTGGCCGCGTCTCGGGTGTCTCTGACTCCGTTGACTCTCAGGTGCTCTGTCTGTGGGCCGTTGAGCTGACTGAAAAGTCTCCTTTCAAAGAACACGGACAAGAAAAGGGGCCAAGCCTGCTCTCCACAGTCTGCTTCCAGCCCAACTGTGCTGACCGTCCCTACTTATTCCTTTACGTCCCGGACCCGGGACCAGTGTGTGGGTGGCCGGGAGTAGGGCGGCTCCCGAGGCCTGCCTGCCGGCTGGCTGCTCTTCTCCAGCTCTGCATGCAGACTCTTGAGCTCCGGAACAATCATCATGGTGGGATAACTAACGATCATGCAGGTGGGGTAGGGAGCTCTCATTGCAAGAACCTTTACTTGGTCACCTCCCCCTTAAAGAAGTGCCAGAAAGGCCATGGGAGTCATCCTTGAGGGCCCCTTGCGGTTGCTGGTACTACGGCCAAGACACCTGGTTCGAGAGCCCTTTGGCTTCCTGACCCCACCCCTGAGGCCGCACACAGGGCCGGGGCGCTGTGCCCGGGAAAGCCGTCTGAAGAGCCCGCAGGGGCGGCAGGCCAAACTGTGGGCGCGGGGGGGGGGGGTGTACAAGCCCCCAGAGGCTCCTCGGTGGGGTCCTTTGTTGGCAAATGTCTTGTAAATACATCATTTAAAAGGCCGTCTACTATGTCCCTTATCTCCACCCCATTTTAAGCTAATGTCTCCCCTGCGTCTGCATCTCACTGTCAACAGGAAGTGAGTACATTTCACACCAAGTGGGAGAGTCGGGTCCTCAGATTTCTAGTAGTTCAGTAAGAGCCACTGAAACGGGGCCGTCGGTGGAAGAAGAAGAAGAAGGAGGAGGAGGAGAAGAAGAAGAAGAAGAAGGAGAAGAAGAAGAAGAAGAAGAAGAAGAAGAAGAAGAAGAAGAAGAAGAAGAAGAAGAAGGAGAAGAAGGAGAAGAAGGAGAAGAAGGAGAAGAAGAAGGAGGAGGAGGAGGAGGAGGAGGAGAAGGCAGTGTGTGTATGAAAAAGGCATTTTATGCCCATAAAGACGTAATCTCGAGGAGCACAGACGCTGACACGCAGCCTCCGTTCGGTGGGCCTGCAGGGCCCCACACGTGACGCAGTGGGATTCGTGACACCGGAGCTGGTGACACCGCAGCGCATGGCCCTCCAGGGTAGCTCCCGTGTACAGGCCCTTTCCAGTGTGATGGCATTTGGAAAGCGCCTCGGGCCCCACCGGGATCCAGGGCTCTCCGCAAAGGGGACTCATTAGAGCCGCTGTCCGTGCAGCTGCGGACAGCGCTGTCCCCTCCACGTTGCCTTTCCCGGTCGGTCTCCCCCTCGTCCACTCTTCTTCCCTCCGCGGGCGCGTCCTCCGACGCCCGGGGCGAGGGCCGGCTCGGACCCTGCCGGCTGGGAACTCCTGCGCTAGTGTGGCTCCCCGCCCGGGGCTCCTCCCGGCCCGGCGGCCCTGCCGCTCCGCAGAAGGGTGTGTGTGCTCTCTCCCCTCCCCTGGGGTGCACGGGGTGCACGGGGCGCACGGGAAGCCCCTTTCCCGGTGTCTGCACGCCCTGCGGAGCACTCCCTCTGCTCCTCACCATGAGGAACAGCACTCTTTGTGGCACCGAAGGGAGCGGGCGGCCCCCCCCGGGGAAAGCCGCCCCCTTTGAGAACCTGGGGAAGGAGCCCAGAGAGGCGCTCGGAGCTGGCCGGCCCGCCGGTTCCACTCCCCCCGCCCCCCCCGCGGGGGCGGGGAAGGGACCTTTGATATAACGCTTTCTTAAAAATCCTGGGTGAATAAAGCAGTCTGGAGGGAAGGTTCCCAGATATGGATTACCTATAAAAAGAATAAAAGGAATGAACACTGAAGATTTTTCATCACCGTAAACAAATAATTTGTGACGGCTGCGCGCGCGAGCCACAAATAGCGCCAAGAATTGGAAGCGCCCCCAGCTGCCCGGCGCGCCCATACATCACCGGCGCGCGGTAATGAAGATTACCCGATAAAGATCACAATATGACAGCTTTCCTTTGGCCGCGGCCGCCCAACCGCCCGGCGCGGGGCTGCGCCGCGGCCGCTATTGATCCGGCTCCCTCGCGTCGGCGATGCGGTTAATGGGAATTCCACAGGCAAATAAAAGCTCCATTTTGTCTTCATTTTCATCTGAAATATGAGCTGGTCCTTTGTACTCCAGACAGTCATTTATTACTCATTTTCCCTTATTGATGTTTATGAGCTGAAGCATAAAATGATTCTCAAATGTACTTTAATTGAAGCGGCAGTTGACTTGGTGACACGGGCCAGCGCGCCGGCCGCCGCTGCAGTCCATGAATCACGCCGCCTCCCCGGCCGCCTCCGAGGCAGCGCCCAGCACGCAGCGCCCCTAAAAAGCACCTGGGCTGGAGCCGGAGAAACGCGCCGATTTATCTTCATCGGGGCTGGGGGTGGGGGGAGAGGGCCCCCGCCCCCCCACGTGCCCCGCCCCCAGCCGCCGCAGCGCCGCGCGGAGGAGGGCCCCGGCGTGCTGGGCGCTCAGGGCTGGCTTCCCCAGTCCGGTGGGTGGGGAACCCCTCCCGAGCCGCGTTCTCATTTTAAAAACGTTTTGAGCCACGTTATCCTTGTGAAGAAGATATTCGGAGCCGAACGAGCAGCCCCTGAAAGGCCCAGGTGCCAGTGCTTGCGGCCGCGGAGGCCCCGCCGCTGCCCACCGCGCCGGGCGCGGCCCTGCAGCCTGGCTGCCGCGTGGCGCGGCCGATCGATACTGTGGGGAAGTATTTTTTATATGCAGTTATTAACTCATAAGCTACAGTATATCTCATCTCATTCCGACAACAGCTGAGGTCTCCATCTCCCCCCGGAGACCCCTGCAGGTCCCATTATGAGAATCATAAATAATATCTGCTAATGAGATATGAATTGATTATGTTGGGACCGCTGACATTTCCATCCATCATCCTAAATGATGTTTAACAATGGATTACCAGCCGGTAATTCCTCTGATATGAGATTAAATAAAATAGCCGGCTGTTTCGGCAGGCTAGCTCAAGGAGACGGCAATAAATCTGCTCAATTACTGTATTACCAATCCGTTTTTCACTGCTAAGGATATTATTATTTCATTTAGGCTTGTTCATGCATCATAGATTATTTTATTTCAGGCGTCAACGGCAGAGACCGCAGCGTCTCACTCGGCGAGCCGCGGCGCAGCGGGCCGGGCGAGCGCGGCACCTGCCCCCGCGGGCCCCAGCGCCCCGGGGAGAGGGGGTCCGGCTGCCCCCGCTGGGCGGGTGGCGCGCAAGCCACGGTGGAAAAAGACGCATGTGGCTTCCAACCTAATTCTCTTTACTTATCTGAAAAGTCTCAACCGAAGGATACTGCCCCAGAAACGGATCGATCAGAACAAGATTATTAGATCCTCCAAGACGATTCGGTTTTCATCTCAATCCTGTGGTGGGTTGAGAGTCGGAGCAGGGACTATTCTGTGGCTCCGCCAATTGGATTACCAGCCTCTGTCCCACAAAGGGCGGCCTTTCCCCGCGTGCCGAGCACACAGACGACACCGCGCTTTATTGATGAGGAGCGGGAGGGCGGAAGGCAGGGCTCTGGCCTCCCTGGGGTCTCTCAGCGCTTCCGACCCTCGGGGTGAGGTTTGGGCCTGGGCCCGGCCCCTGTCTGGGGAGACAGGGGCCGGGCTCAGTGGGGAGAGTCCTTCGAGTAAGGACTCTGTCAGCCCCTCTCCCGGCCCGTAATCACCGACGCGCTCACTGACTGAGCGAAGACAGGGCCGGCCCCGCTCAGGGCCAGGGCCTGAGCCCAGCCGGGCAGCAGTGCCAAGGTCGCCTGGCGGACAGCTCCACCTGCACCTGCACAGCGCCAGGCCCTCTCCCCTGTCCCGGCCCCACTGCCTCCCTGGCACCGGGAGGCCTGTGGCAGGATGCCGTGAGCACACCCCCGTGGTGCCATCAGCCCCCCCTCCGCTAGCCCAGCCCCTCTGCTCCGACTCCCGGCCTCTCTGTGGGCACAGGGGCAGGCGAGGGCCCGTGGGGCCACCAACGCACACACGGCACAGCAGTGACAGGGACTTCGTGTTGCGGATGACGAGGCTGGTGGTCAGAATCTTTCCTCTTCTGACCCCAGACAGACGCTGAGAGGGGCCCCACGGGTCTGGGTAGGTGGGGAACCAGCCAGCAGGGCCCACCGGGGACGTGCCTGCCACCCCGCCCCCCGCCCCTACTGGTCTCACCGCCGGCTTCCCTCTCCCCTGTGCCCGGGACTGCACCCTGAAGAAGGAGCAGGAGCCGGGAGGACGTGGGGCCGGCTGCTGTTTCTGTGGGGCCCGGACCGAACAGGGTGTGAGCCTGAGGCGCAGAGCGGGCGGCGGGTCGCCGGCCTGGGCAGTGCCGAGGTCGGCAGCTCTGAGGAGCCACCGCTGCTCGCAAGCAGGCAGTGGGCCCGTGTGGAGGCGTGGCGTGGCCATGAGCCAGGATGCCACCGTGGTCACTGCAGTAGGACAGGGCAAGGGGAAGTGAGACGTCTGGGCAGGTGCTCTCGGAGGCTCTCGGGTGGGGCGGTTCCCCAGTGACTACAGGAGGGAGGGTGGGGGATGGGCTGGCTTTGGAAGTCTCGGCTGATGGGCCGGGCGGGCTTCAGGGGCGCAGTCCCAGGGAGACGCTCTGGGAAGACTGGGAAGACCGAGTGTCCACTGCAGTGTTGGAGGATGTCCCACCTCCAGCGGGCGCAGGACGCCCGCCGGAGCCCGAGGCCAGGCCCCAGTGGGCGGTGTGGCCGGGGTGTCCCCGGGGAGTGGGCCGACTTTGAGGGCTCCACCCCTCAGAGAAAACTGGGGTCCTGACATCGGGGTGGATGGAGACACTCAAGTGAGACAGACCTGAGACTCGGCACCCCCAAATCCCTGGAAGCCGCTGAGTTAGGAAGAAAGCTGCCCCCAACCTGCTGCGCCCCCTCGTGGGTGCAGGTGACTCCTGGAGTGATGCCGTGCACCCCAGCTCTGCCCCCAGGCTGGCCACGGCCTCTGGACCCACTCAGAGGGGACCACCTCTCAGCCCAGCCTGTGCCAGAGGCCCGGGCCCTGCTCCGGAGGGAGCCGCTTGTGGGCAGAGGAAGCTTCCACAGGAGTCCAGCTGGGCAGAGTGGGGTCCAGCTCAGCTCAGGCTGCCCGAGCCACAGTGGCCAGTTCCGTTCCGATTGGTGCACCTGGGGCTGCGGGTGGAAGATGTGCCCGGACCCAAGTGCAACGGGGCAGCGCCGGTGAGTGTGGATAACGGCGTGTGACTCCACAGCTGTCCCTCGACACAAGAAACTTCGTACTCCGCACAGCTCACCGCGCTGGGCTGACAACACAGGGAAATGGGCACGGACCTTCGTCCCTGCGTGGACCTGAGGCCCACGGCAGCGGCAGCTCGCCTTGGCGCAGGCATCCTGGGGCGGAGGCCGGCTCTCTGGTTTAGTCGCGCACGAGCCGGCGACCTCAGGCACCAGTAATTCACCGAGTACCGTGTGATCGTCACACATATTCTACTAAAATGACCAGAAGTCCCGATAGGCATGCCCTCCACACCCTGCCAACCTCAGCGCAAGAGACAGATTCAGGAATGGAACCGTGGAAGGTAGCTTGTCCCAGAAGGTGGGGAAAGGTCCTTTGTCTCAGAAACAAACCTTGCCCTCACATCCCAAGTGGTTCTTGAGGGGTGCACAGACAGACCCTCTCAGCTCCTAGCCTTCGGCCCGGCAGTAAGGACCAGTCTGGCCCGAGGACGCCCTCCTCCTGCTCCTGGACTCTCGCCTACTGGGGAGCAAGAGCTAAGACATGATCACCGGTGGGAAAATTCCGCTCGAATCCTCGCAGCCTGTTCGTGGTGGTGAGTGGATTCCCTGTGGAGATGAAGAGGAAGGAGAGGAAGGCTCTGCTTAGCGAGAGGAGTGTGGGGGGGAGATCCCCTCCGAACACCTGCGCCCCAAGCCCCCGTGAGCGTGCACACCTGCAGGCCCCCTGGGGGGCAGGGCTGGCTCGGGTGTCAGCTGCACGGAGCTCACAGATGATGCTGTTCGGACGGTGGCAGGTGCCTCATGTTGGCCGTGAACCACGCGGCAGCATCATGACACGCAATAAGGAGACCCGATAGAATTAACAGGGAGTAACGCAAGGACACGGGTCGCACGAGTGGGCGAGGACAAGGGCAAACTTCCAGGTCAGCACTGGGGGAGGCGTCTGTGCTGACCAAACGAGCCGCCTTCAGAAGCAGGTGGGTGTCAAGTTATTTTCCAAACACAGAAAACCCACACATCATACACGTTCCTACAACATACGTCGGAGGAGGCTGCGCTGGCCTCAGCTCGCTCAACCGTGATCACTTCTGCAAACGTCAGCGGCCAGTGTCGACCCAACTGTATCATTTTATGTCGCTACAGCACTTGAAGAGGCTCAGCATTCAAATGATGAAATAATAGGGCTGTAATCACAGCCAAATTAGCGGATGATATTACCGAATGTCATTCACTGTTACAGTGTGAAGCCGCCACGGCATTGCCCCGTTTCAAAGACAGGAGCGACCGAGGCCAGCGGAGCCTTGGTGCGCGAAGGCCACACGTGTGCCGAATGGTGGTGATTGGACAGGAGTGCGTGTGTTTCTGATTCGCAAGTCTGCTGCCCGACAGCGATTGGTGGAAGACTTGGATCTGGGAAGTCGCTAGACTACGTGTGGTCCAACCGAGACTTTACCCTAATTCACCTCAAAACCACATAGTTCGAATCCCGGGCAGCCCCAGGGCCTCTGTGAGTATCTCTGTGCACGTTGACTGTGAGAGTCCGGGCCGCGGAGGGGGCTGGGCGGCCCCTGCACTCCAGGCGCTCGCTCGCCGAGGTGGGGAGGGTGCCAGGCCCCGTCCTGGGCAGCTCGGGTGAGGACGAGACGCCGCCGGAAGGGACTGCAGCAGCACGGCCCAAGGGCATGCGTGAGGGCTGGCAGAACGCGGCTCGAGAGCGTCCAGCGGTGGCCGGCAGGTGCTGGGCCGAGAGCGGGGCAGCAGGTGGCGAGAGGAAGGCCGCCTGTCACGGAAGCACCCCGGACACGGTAAGTGCGAGCGCCCCGTGTCCTGAGGACCGGTTTGCTGCCTATAGAACCTGCAGTGTCCAGTTCTCTCCTCTCGGCACCTGCCACACGGGACTCCTCTCGCCTCCCAGCGTTTTACCGGGAAGCCGTCTCCCGTCCTTTTACGAGTAACGTGTCATTTCCCGCGGGATGTCTTCTAGGCTTCTCCTTTACATTTCAAACTTTAATTGTCATGCAGTTTGTATGCTTAAGGTGTATCCTACTTGGTGTTTACTTAGCTTTTCGAGTCCGTAGGTAAGGTTTGGTTTTACTAAATGTGGAGAGTTTTCAACTATTATATGTTGTCACATGTATTTCACCAAACTGGTGCACTCAGTTCTACAAATGCATTCACGGTCCACACATTTATTTCCCCTCCCTGCGGGACTCTGAGGAGGGGTACACTGGGCCTTCCGGTGGTGTCCCCCGAGGCTGGGGGCTTCGGTCACGTGTCCTCGGTCCGCCTTCCCTCTGCTGCTCTGACTGTGTGCGCCCGCTGGGTGACCTTGGAGTCCGGTGGTTCTGCCTGTCGCCGTCCTCACCGTGCTATTTAGACCCGCTGGGGGGTTTTCAGTTGGATCATCGTATTTTCAGTTTAATAACTGGCGTGTGCATCCTTTTTCCAAGCTCAGTCTACCCGCTGCCATTATTTTACACTTGAACTTGTTTTAAGGCAAGTGCTCCTTGTTGTTGAAGCAGCTCTGCGGTGCGGCGTGCCTTCCCGAGCACCCCCGCACCACCGCGGCGCCGGGCCCGCCTCGGCGCTGGGGCCGGCTGGCCTCCTCCTCCCGCTGGGCAGCGCGCTTCCTGTCCGTTTGTATCACGAGTGACTTTCCAATACCCGGATCCCTCAGGTAGCGTCTCAGCCGACTGTGATTCCCCGTCAACGTGTTTTTGCGTGAGCCCTGTCTCGTGGTAGTCCTGCAGCGCTCCTGTGACCTGGAGTTCCAACGACAGTGGAATTCTGTGTTCGGAGCCCTTTCGGGGGATTCCGGTCCGAGCCACTCTCCCGGCGAACAGAGGCTTCGCCCCCTTGCGGAGCAGCCTGGGCCGCGGCTGCGATCGGGTGGGAGGCTAAGAAAACCTGGACCCGGGCTGCTTCCTGCCCCCGGGCGGAGGCCCGGTGACGCCGCGCTGCGTATCCATGCACCAGGAGCCCCGGCCCGGCCAGCGCCCCCCTGGCGTCGGGGACCGGCCTGCACCCGGACTCCGCTACCCCTACCGCCCAGGGCTGCGGCTGGCTTCCCCTAACACTGCACCTGTCGGAGCGCTGTGGGGCGGGCGTCCTGCCGGCACTAGGGCGGGCGGGCCGCCCTTGCCCCCACGGGCACCAGAGGGTGGATTTCGCCCCCAGAGGTCTGCCGGGGGGTTGGGGGGCCCCGCCACCATGCTTGGCCAGAGAAAGCAGCCTTGTCCTGCTCTTGCTGGCTTGCTCTTCCGCCCGTCTCCGTGGAGGTTCGGGGGGCAGGCTGCTCCTGCGCCCCCTGCGGGACACTCCCTGCCCTGCTGCCCCTGTCCCGTGACGTCTGTGGGTCTGCCTCCGCCCCACCCGTGACTCCCGTGGAACTGTGCCCAGGAACTCGGTGCTGTTCAGTGCAGACGGGCGGGGCGAGGGGAGGCTGTGCCCCCTCGCTAGGAACGTAGGGTTTTTGCCTTTATATTCAGAATGCCTTTCCTCCATCCTGCTGGGGTGGTTTTTGTTTGTTTGTTTGTTTGTTTTGTATTAGAAGTCAGCAAGCTCTCAGCACCTTTTGGGTGGGCCCTCACTTGAAAGGGAGAGAGAGTGAGTTCAAACACCAGTGACTGTGAGTCAGGGTGGCGAGGCCACCCCCCGCACGGAAGCTCAGGGCGCCCCGGGGCCCCGGTCTCCCCGGGGCAGGCGGAGGGGAGAGAAGTTCGGCTGAGACCCGGGGCCCCGAGGAAGGGGCGGCGCGGCGGGGGGAGCAGGGTGTCCGCAGAGCGCTGGCCTGTGCACGTGACACGAGGGTGCACTTTTCTTTGCTGGAAACTTAGCAACTTTTTTTTATACTGTGGGAGTTAAAGGTATTTACTCTTTAGAGTCCTACAGGCAACCGATTAAAAAATAATGATGTGAAGTCATAAAATCAGAAGCACTATGAAGTTGTCGCGGCTGGATGCCCCTAAGTCGACAGGAACGAGTCAGCAGAACTCGATCAGTGGCAGGGTTATGCGGCTGAAAGGCGGCCGATCCCTCTGCAGGGGCCCGATCCCTCCACCGCAGGGACCCGATCCCCCCGCCGCGGGCCCGATCCCTCTGTAGCGGCCCGCTCCCCCCGCAGCAGGCCTCCCTGGCAATAGCGCCCATACACGACGTTTAGACGTCGGGGTCCTCTGGCATTTTCTTCAGCGCGTCTGACCGCCCAAACAGTTGCTGCCCTATTTTTCTGGGATGGTTTCTCCCGGCACATTACGTGCAGCCACATCGTTTTCCCTTTATTTCGGTGAGCGCACAGCACCGGCGCGGCGCCCCCGGCCGACGGGGGAGGGGGACAGTGCGCCCCGGTCCGTGCGGTCAGCGCCCCGCGCTGTCCCTTTCCCTGAGGTCAAGACAGGCACCAGGTTTAAGGGTCAGCGTCACGGCCTTCTGCTGGGGATGGGGCGGTGCCGGCTGGAAGGCTACGAGAATGCGGCGCCCCTCGGAACAGAGGTCACCGCGGAGGGCGGACAGGCGTCCAGCGCCGGCTCGCCGCCGAGGGCTCCGGGCGGGAGAAAGGCCAGGCTCACGCCGTCTGCAGCCGGTGCTGCTTGGCCATCGGTATTGACTTAAATTAAGTATCTGTTTGCCAGATTCGAGAAGATTAAAAATGTACAAATACCAGATTTTGCTCATTCAAGTTACGGAAAGAGTAGCCGGTCTTAGACCCACATCCAAATGAGTAGAACACGTTTTCGTGGGGCCGGCGACGGCAGGAAGTGGTCAGGGCGCCGCGCTGCGGTTGCACGGCGGCTCCAAAGAGCACAGTGTCAGCAGCCAGCGGGTGGCACGGGGGAAGGACCTTCAGGCGCGCGCGCGCGCGGAGAAAGTGAGAGCTCGGCGGGAAGCTCGTGGGCCTGACTTGCTTTCAGAATCGTGGGTCCGGTGTCTTTCATCGGAGGGCAAGGGCGCCGCCGGGCAGACTTCCTGCCCTCGCTCTGTCTCTCCCGCGCCGTGATCCGCCTCCCAACGTGGCCCAGGGCATCGGGAGGTATGATGAACAAGTCCACGTTCTCCAGTGGGCGCGCCAACAACGGGCGCCCTCTGTCTTAAAGTGTGAAAATAGTTCTACTCCAGTTCGAGCTGGCTTTAGGGTCGTGTGGCAAGACCTGTGCAGACCTTTCAGTTCAGTGAGGACCAGCACCCCACGCCAGGCCGGTCCGAGGCTGCGGCTCTGGGGCGGCTGGGGTTTGTGGGAGTTTGAGTCTCACACAGCACCCAGTTGTCTCTCCCAAACTGGGAAGACTAATACAGACGCAAAAGGGAAAGGATTCGACGTTTGCATTGCGCTTGGTAAGTCAGTGTCCCGCAGCCACGGAGATAATCGAATAGGTGTGTGCCACGGGACTGCTCCATGCTCCAGCCCGGTGGCACTCTGTCTGTTTCCCATCTACAGATGTCTTGGGCGCGGCTAGACAAGTGAAGCGTTACCGGCCGTGAGACCAGGCCAGCGAGCTCCTCGGAGACCAGAACAAAACCAGAAAGAACACATAGCGCCAGGCAACTCAGTCCACAGAGAATGTGGCGTCGACTCTCCCGTGGACGGAAAGGGGGGCTGAGCTGGGTAAAGCTGGGACTTCATGAGATGACTGTTGGCCCTGTGTGACACAAATAAAGTTTGAAAAGTGGGTCTCGTTTGAAAAATGTGCAGAAAACACGAAGGAATCAGAAAGACAGTTAAGTAAAGTGGTCGTAAATGTCCAGGGATCCAAACCGGCCTCTGTGTGGGTGCAGACTCAGCGGACGGGGGGCCCCACTCTGCCCGGCAAAGGTCCCCGTCACACCTCGTGGGACTTCCAGGGGACGCCAGAGCCCGGGAGCCGGCCGACCAGGCCGGGTAGGAGGAGAGTGCGTGTCTGCCATCACGCGGCACACACACAGGTTCACAAGGCGAGGAATCCAGGAGGGTGTATAGGGAGAAGCGAGTTACGGCACCTCGTGGCCCACCTGGAGCCCGGCTTTTGAGGGGCGGTCCTTTCCAGCTCTTTGGTCCAATCCAGTTCTCTGGTTCGCAAAACCCTGTGCAGGGCGACGACTTCTCCATTCAGCTCCCCGAGTGGCAGGGGGACTCCAGCTTCCTTCACGGCTCCCTCCTCCTCTGTTCCCCCCCGCCCCATGTTCCATGCCGGAACATCTGTCGGTCACTCAGGTTTAAGGTGTGGCATCGTGGTAGAGTCACAGGACACCGTGGGGGCAGCACACAGAGGCTGCACCCCCCGCACGGCTGCTCTCGGCCCCCACAGCTGCACTGCAGTCTTGACTCAGGCAAAGCGACACCCACACCTGTCGATTTCTAAAGAACGGTTTTGCTGCTCTGGCCTCTCTGCCCGCCCGTGTGCACTTTAGAACTTTCTGGTCCGTGTCTACAGCTGTTCTCGCTGTGATCTGGGGCCATCTGGGCGGAACCGCCGACCTCGCTGAGGTGAAGGTGTGGCCACCGCGACACAGGTTCCCTCGGACCTCCGTCAGCCGCGCTTTGCGGCTTCCAGCGACAGGTGCTGTGCCCGTGGGTTCGGGTCACACCTGTGCGTTTCTGAGTGATGGAGACGCATTCCATGTTAAATTTTGGTCTTCGCCTGTTCCTTAAGGCTAGGTAGAAGTACAGTTTGTTCTGTGTGCGTGTGTGTGTGTGTGTGTGTGTGTGTGTGTGTCTTCCGTGCTGGGACTCCGCTGAGCTCACTCACTGGTTCTAGGCGAGTCTGTCTGTTCCGACTGGCAGTTATGTGTGGACAGTTGTGGCACCTGGGAATCCAGACACTTTTCTTTTCCCCGATCTGTCAGCATTTTATTTATTCATGCGTCAGACTTCCCTGAAACCTGCAACCTGGGGCAAGGCCCCGGGGAGGCGGTGCTGGGTCAGAGGGTGAGAGCCGGCCTGGCCGGCCCCCAAGCTGCTGGGCCCCGCCGCTGTGCGTGCCGTTGGCCGTGGGGTCTGGTAGCTACGCCATCCGGGTGAGAAGGTCCCCACGCACGTCAGTGTTGGGAAGCGTTTCGGGGTGCACAAGTGTTTGGTTTTGTCACAGGCTTTTTCTCCCTCAGCGGATACAGTGGGGAACCCTCTTCCTTGGTTTGACACGGCCCGAGGTTTATGGGCTGGTTTACTTTGGGTGACGTTCCTCAGTGGCCCCCGACTCGGTGGGCGCCGGGCACACAGTTGTAACACAGAGGCCCTCCTGCAGCCCCTGCCTCACACAGGCGACCCGGGAGACCTCAGGGTGGGCGCGCAGAAAAGGCGGATGTGAGCACCTCTGACGGTGTAAAGGAAACGGACCTGGGACAGGTGCTGCTGGGGTGGGGGAGGGGGGTGCAGACCAGGCAGGGGGCGGGGCCCCGGCAGACTCCGCCTCCTGTTGCTGCTGCCGCCGCCCTGAACGTTGCGCGCTAACCCCGTTTGTAAAATCACACGGTTTTAGCTGTCACACAGTTAACCGCTACCGGCCCAGCCTCCGCCCCAGCCTTCCGGTCTCCTTTAAAGCCGGAACCCAGACCCCCAGCTCCCATCGGAGGCACCGTTGCAGCCCGAAGACCCTGGAAGACGCGCGAACAGCGCCGCTGCTCCTCGAACGTCTGACTGCGTCGGAAACGCGCCGGGTCTCGCATCGCTGCCTCCCTCCCCGCTCCGGTCTGAGATCGCGCTCGCTGGGCTCTTCTCTGCCTGGGCGCGGGCGGCGCCGCGTATGTCCCCTCCTGCCTGTTGCAGGCCGTTGAGCCTGGAGGTGTCTGTTTGGGTCCCCTGGCGGGTGCCGGGCCCGCCTCCCCGTCCCCGGCCTGGCTCCCAGCCACCTCCACACGCAGCGTGGCGTGTTCGCACCTCGGCTAGGGGCGGGTGCTAATTACCCAGGTGCCGGCTGTTACAGAAACGGCGGGGGGAATTTCTTTTCACCGTACCCAGTGAAGCAGATCTTTTTACGACTGTGCCAGTGGTTCCCTGTGAAACTCATTCGGTGAGAGTGCCTAACGCGGTGGGCTGGCAGGGCGTGCTGCTCGCAGGACCGTTTGGCTAGGAGGCCAGGAGGACGGCGGCTGGTGGCTGAGCGTCCCTCTCGGTGTCCCCGCACCTGTGGCCGTGTCCTCATCGGGGGTTTTCAGCGCAGACCCCGCCTGCGGGCCCTCCAGGAGGTCGTCGGAGAGACGCCGCTCCCCGCCTGCTCCCTCCCGGAAAACGGCATGGGAACCTCGCGGAGGAGGCCGCGGGCGAGGACGGACCTGCGTCCGCCCGCAGACGGAAGCGGAGCGCCCTCCCCGCCTCCTGCCGGCGACCCCGCGTGGCAGGGCGGCTCCCAGCCCCTTGCCAGGGTTCGATTTAAAAAGGACTCGGTCCGGGAAAACGTGGGGACGAGCTGTGTGTACAGAACCATCGCCGGGAACCGATTCGGTCTCATCGTTGAGACGCCACCAGCAAACAGGGACAGGGTCATGAGTTTCTCCCTGGTCCAAGACGCTGGACCAGACCCGTGTCTTCTTGTGTCCGGGTGTGCGGCCGCCGGGGTGCCCAGTCAGGGGGCGTGGCCCGTCGCGAAGGTGCCCTGCGGCACAGGTGTGTTGTTTCTAAGGCCCAGGTGCAGGGCAGGCGACCAAGCCCTGACGTGCCCAGACCAGGGAGGCAGCTGACCCCCGCAGGTGCCAGCCGGCCGTCTCGCCCTGGTTCTCTGGGGGCCGCTGGGGCCGGTTTGCCCCGAGGAGACAAGCCCGGCCTCGGTGGCGGCAGAGGTTTCGGCCTCCCACAGTCTGGGCGGGGCTGGGGGCTGCGCACTGGCGGCTCCGCGGAAAACACGGAGGCCCTTCCCCGCCTTCCCGCGATCCAGAGCCCCGCTGGCTCCCGCCAACGGCCACGCGCCTCCTCCATCTTGCAGAACAGAGGCTTGGGAGGAAACCTATTTTCACTGAGAAAAGTAAAGAGTGATTTCCCATTGCTCCGCACCATCACCCCTTCCAACGGAAGAAGCCTCCCGTCGCCTCCTCGCCCCCCCCCCCCCTGGTTTCCACAAGTCACTGGGCCTTTTCCAGTGCCAGAGGCTTGACCACAAAGGCTCTCGCTCGTATGCACGCAGCTGGCGAGTCTCTCCTCCGCGCGGGACTGGCAACGGGAGCCCGCTCCAGGCGGCGTTCCTCCGTGTGACTCTCGGTTCCGTGGGTCCCGTTTCTCTAGGACACACATAACAACCTTCTGACTGGATGTCTTCCTGGCCAGCCCCCTCCCTGCTGCTGGGGTGGCCCGTCTCCTCTGAGGCCGCAGGCTCCCGTGTCGCAGCCTGCTGGTGTAGTGCTGAGCCTAGCGCTGTGATATGTCTGTGAAGAAGTTGAACACGTTGTACCCCAAATCAGCTCCGCCGCTGGATTCACACTGTTCCCCTTTTCTGCTGGGTTTAAAGGTAACCACCTGTATGTCATTTTTCCCCTTATTATTTTCACCCCATCTAGTCAGTCACCATAGTCATTCCTTTTTTTCCTTTTTTTCTCATTTCCATACCTAATCTACTGAAACCCGCAGGTCCTTGGGCCGGTCCGCACGGTCGCACTTGCGACAGCCTGCAGAATCTCACCCGCTGGGGCCTCCCGTCTGTTAACGCAAAGCTGCCGGGCGCCCTGGACTGAAACTCTCCTTCTTCGGCTCAGAGGGACGCCGGGGAGCGGGGAGAGTGTGCAGGCGCGTACTCTGCCCGGGGACGTCGCGTGGCCCCCGCACTTTCTTCTGACACTTTCCAACCTGCACGTGTCCGTGGCACCGGCCGTGGGTCTCGGATGGAACTGCGCGCATGCGCACCTCTCCTCCCCGGACTCGCGCTCAGTAAGAGAACCGCGCCCGGGGCCGTCGGCGCCGCCGCAGCGAGGAGCGCAGGACAGGTGGCCCCGGCCGAGCTCCCTCCGAGCAAACACAGAGACACGGCGTCCAGACGGGCGTGGCTGTGCCTCCCGGGAAGAGCCACAGCCCGGGGCCCGGGACACGCCTAGAGAACGCTGCGGGGGTCGGCGCTGCTCCACTCGGGGGGTGAGCGTGGGTTTGCGCCGACGAGGCAAGGTCACAGCGGCGATGTGTTTCAGGCCTTGCTAAGGACGTTCGGGGCTGTCTTCAGCGCAAGGGAGAAACGTCCCCACGTGAGGAGTTGGATCTTGTCACCTGTGTCGGGACACGTGGGGGTGCCTCCTTTGCAGAGTGGACTGGAGGGGAGACCCCCGCCCCGGCGGTGGGGGGGGGTGGCATTTGGGAGACCGTGGCCCTCGTCCCGCCGAGCGATGGGGTCACCGTCTAATGGGAGATGCCATCCGATGGGTAATCACCGTCGCCAGGAGGCACCCAGCACCATGCATGTGGCCCTGTAAGGACCTCGTATCAGGCCGATCTAGATTACCCTGGAGACCGAGAAAAGGCCCGCCTGCGGAAGCGGCGATTAATCCGAGAGCCGAACAGTGAGCCGGGATTAGCGAGGCGGAGAGACGGCGGAGCCGCGGCGCAGGCGCACGCGCAGGCACTCCTGCAGAGCCGGGCAGGGCCTGCGGGGCCGCGCCGGGCACCGCAGCGAAGCGCACAGCTGGGCCCCGGGGTTGCTGAGTGGACGCGGTCCTGGGGCGAAGGAAGCTGCTGGGGGTGTCGGGTCGGCCGCGGAGCCAGGCCGGGTCTTGGGAGGTCACTCTGGCCTCAGGCAGGGGTGAGAGTGGAGCGGCCCACCGGGCCGAGGGGTAGCGTCCAGACGCGGCTCCCTGGGTGCGCGCGCGGAGCCTGTGTCTCCCTGCGGCGCTGTGCACCCAGGACTCAGCTTCTGAGGAGGCAGACTGACCGGGGTGGGGAGCTGTGGGGTGAGGTGTGGGGGGGCAGGGTAGCTTTAAAAACGACCTCAGAATTCCTGACTCAGGGAGGGTGCCAGTGTTGGGGCGGGAGCGCTCAGAGATGACAAGTGGACCGAAGAGGAGCCTCGAAGCCTCACTCGAACCCCGTGTCTTTCCCAGACGGCGGGCTGCAGGGGCCGGGAGGCAGCTCGGAGCCCAGAGGCGGAGCCGCCCGGCCTCCCCTCCCCCCTTCTCTTCCCTGCACCCCCGTCATCTGGCGTTTCTTGTCGGGACACTTCACGGTGTCCGTGTGGTTTTTCCACGGAGGGTCGCTGTGCATTGCCTTTGAGTGAACAGAACTATGGTGTGTGCCCTGCTCCCCGAGGGCCCCCTGTCTGCCCAGACCCGCACCCTCGGGACTGGCCCGTGACCGACACCGTTCCGCCGTCACGTGCAGTGTGTGCGGACCCGTCCCAGGGCCTGACGCTGACTCGTCCTCCTAGGGACGTTCCCGGCGTCCGAGGTCGTGGGAGGGGCCGGTGCCTTCACTCCAGGAACACCCTCGGGGCGTGCTGCCCGCTCTGGGCTTGCCGCTGACACAGGGGGACACTGAACTCCGTGGGGGTGTCCGCTCCCCAAAACTAGGCCCCAGCACCCAGGCAGGGGACCCCAGGGCCCCGATCCTGGCGGGAGCGCCCGGGGCTCAGGACCCTACTGAGCCGGAGAACCTTGTGCCCAACTGCACGACCGGGCGGTTTCGGTTTGTGTCCCTGGGCGGGGGGGGGGGGGCTCTTCGTCAGGCATCCTCCCGCCCACCCAGGGAAGCCTCGCTTCAGTGATTGGATGCTAGGGGCGACCGTGTCCACCCAGAGAGCCCCCACGTCCCCGTCTCAACGCAGAGGCGGGCCCGCAGAGGGCACACGGCTTCTCTTTGATGTTCAGGAACTGTCAGCTCCTCAGCTGTCCGGTGTCGCACGGAGGCGCCGCGGCCCAGCCGCCACCGAGGACGTGAAAGAAAGAGTGGTCCCTGCCGGGCAGTGCCGTCTGCAGCCCCTGCCCGTGGGAGGGCTGGAGCTGTCCCTGGTGGGTGCTCCCACGCGGGTCCGGCCAGAGGACACTGACTCCTCTTTTGCGCTCAGCCACCGCCACCGCCACCGCGTGCGGGCCCTGCGGGGCTCGATGGCGGCCTTACAGGGCCCGGAAACCCATCGTGAAAAGCCACGCAGACACTTGTTGGATTTCGATGGGAGGCCCAGGAACAACGCTGTCCGTTACAGCCTGGGGCGGGGCCGGCTGGCCGCACGGCGCTCCCCCGCCCCACCCGGCGACCCGGAGACAAAGGTGGCTTTGCACTCGGTGGAAACAGCGTAGCCACTTGACCTTTTATTTTATTCCAAAGCAAGTCTCTCTGGGTCCCTGGAGAGAGCAGCGCCATCTAATCAAAGAGCCAGACAGGATCCAAGTCTTCGGATGCCGTTCCTACCGGGCAGCCCGCCCTGCGTCCCCGGGCCAGGGAGGAGGCCGGCGGGGGGTGGGGGTCGGGGGGGGGGGGATCACATGGGGCGGGCGAGTCGCCCAAGGCTGGGCCGGATCCCTCTGGGCTGCATCCCGGGCTTGTGTCATTCCCCCTGGAAGGGCGGCCAGCCGGAGGTCAAGGTCAAGGACGAGGTCGGGGAGCCTGCGTGTCCCCGCTCCGTGGCAGTGCCTTTCAGTCCGGGGGGCCCTGGATGGAGACCTTCAGCGCTCAGCCACCCCCCCCTCCCCCCGTCTCTTCGCCACACAATCAGCTGACAAGCACAAGCAATTTCCCGTCGCGATCCCTTCCCAGATACGCCGCACGGGGGAGAGAATGGGGGGGGGGGGCTGTGACACACAGAGTCGTCCCTGAGGTGCGCTGCCTGAGGGGGCCTGGGGACCCCAGGTGGCACACACACACGCCACGGGCCCCTGTCCCCCCCACCGCGGAGGTGGTTTACCCCCGCTCCCTCACCCCCGGGGGCGCTCTCCCCCCCCCCCCGCCCCGGCTGCTCACGAGCGACTGCCCACATCTCTTCTGCTCTCCCTGTGTGGTGAGGACCCCAGAACGAGAGATGGACGTTCTCCCTCCCCTCGACCCCGGGCCTCAGCCGTTTCCCACGGACCGACACACTCAGAGGGAACGCAGGCCAACAAGGGGGCGGCGGCTCGTGACGGAGCTCTGGGCTGCGCCCCGCACAGCCGGCCACCCATGACAGAAGGGGTGTGTTGGGTGAGGGGTCGGGGAGCTTGCCGTCGGGGGAAGCAGCAGCTCACACCCAGTCTTCCCGCTCCCATTGGTGCCGCTGCCACCTTTGGGTGGGGGATGGGGACGGGGGTCTCACTACCGCACTGCGGCTCCGAGAGGGAGGAACAACACAGGAGACACCGTTCCTCTCGCGCTGATTCTCCCTGACCCTGGGAGCGCTGTAAGATGGCGCAGTCAAGGTCAGTCAAGGTCATTTCCACCCAGACAGTGACCCCACGGAGTCTGACACGTCCAGGGCCCGGCCCCTGGATGGCCCCCAGCCTCTTAGGACACTTTTCAAAGTCAGAGACAGCACAGGAGAACATTAAAAAGGTAAACATATTTACAGGTTAAGGTCGATAAGAAGAAGAAAAAAGTAGACACCGCAGAACACTGAGGCCAAGGTGCTTGAAGGATGAGAGACAGCGTGTCGCTCATCACAATAAAGACACTTTCATAGACCATAGAAGGTCATGTGTTTTATAACACCATTAGAAACACTCCCAAAGAATACCGCTGTTCAAGAAAATGTGCGTAACTCGGAGACTCAGGCCCCTGTGGCTTGTTTTGTCGTCAAATACGACGGGTCTTGTTTTTATCTGACGGGAGACCCCGTTCAGCAAGACCCCGGCGGCCCTGAGGAGTGAGCGCAGCGTGCCTGGGTGCCAGACACCCGTCCCACGGCCGCGGGCCGGCAGGAACCTGGAGCGCACCTGCGTGATGCCAGGGCTGCTGTCGGGACCCTGCCGCCGCCGGTCATGGAATCAGAGGCGCTGGGGTCCGTTTCCACACAGGGCCACGGGGACGGACGATCCTCCGAACCACAATATTGAGTGAATCAACGGTTCTCGAAACCAAGAGGTGCATGCACGTTGCCCAACAGCTTCTGGGCCCACGTGTGTGCGGACGCGGGAGCCGTAATGCCTAAGTCCGTTCTCCGGCCCGAACGAGCCGGCGGTGGAACTGGGACCCCCGCCCGCTCAGGGAAGGGCCGCAGCCCCCAGCCATCCGTGTCGAGCCTGACCCACGGGCTGTCTCTCCCGTCCGGACCTGGTCATCTGGGGGTTCTCGCAGAGGCTGAAGCCCACCTGGTGAGCGTTCGGGGCCGGACAGCCGGGTGTGGACCAGCGAGCGGAGCAGCCGAGGGCTCGGGCGGAGGAGTCCACAGAGGCCGATGGTCGTGAGTGTGCAGCCTGGGGACAGAACGGGCCTGTGGTCCAGCGGCTTTTTAAATGATCGTCTGTCCTGTTTGTTCGTTTGCAGCGGGTCCCCTGGGGTCCCCGCACCTGCCTGTCTTCCGCCTTCGCCTCACACACGGCCGTCTCCTCTTGTTTCCCACCCAGGCGGGCTCCTGACAGACAGTCCTCGGGGGTCCCGAGAAGCCCCTTTGTCTACGGACAAAGCAATCGCACATGAGTAGGAGCGGGGCCACTGCGGCCTCCCAGGGGGCCGGGCGGCATTTCTGCCCGTGGCCCCTGATTAGCGGCCGCGTTGCCGGGCGTTTTTATTAACTCCAATGAGATCAATATGTTCGCCCGGACCCGAGGGTGTCCTTGGGCATTGTTCCTGGGAGCGCCATTGTGTTTACATCAGGGCAAGCGGAGCATCTCCTAACGCAGCATTCAGCCGTGGTGGATCAAATTACCTTTTATTTAAAAAAAAAAATCAAAATTTCCCTTTCGGACGCGCCGTGAATGGCAGGCTTGACCTTTCGCAGCCTGTTTTCCGCCTCATTGTCCCGGGGACCCCGCCGGTGGCCGGGAGCTCGCCTCCTTTCTGCTCCGGCAACCCGGGCTGACCTCTCGGCGAGCTGGCGGGGACAATGCCGGCTCGGGGGGCGCCCCCTCCCAGCGGCAGCCGCACCCACGTGGGACACACCTGGGAGGGCAGTGTCCTGGCGGCATCGGCGGCGGTGCCGGGGCTGCGTCACTCGCAGGACAGCCTTCGCCCCGTGACACGCGCACCCTCAACTGCAGACGTGTGAGAGCGCCGCCGCCCTCCCTCACGCGTGTGCTGCCCGTGCCGTGCCTCGGCGTCCACACGCTTTGAAGTCACTGCGGCCTCTGGGGTTTGGTAGTGTCAGACTGAGGCGCAAAGGCACTCGGGTGCGCACTTTACACCCTGCACAGGTGCTTGTTTTCACAGGGACCAGGAGTCCCCGCCGGGCCCCCCTTGCTCACCCACGTGTGCCCGCTCCCCTGCCTGCCCGAGGCATTTCCCCCACGGAGCTCCCAGCATCTGTCGCTGGGGCCCCAGTCCTTCGGGGCCCTTTCCCCACAGAGCACGTTCGGGGCTGATCACAGACAGACTCTCGTGAAAGGCTCCTGAGGGGGAGAGAGCACAGGGCACCCTGCGCCTGCACGCACGCGGGGGCGGGGGGCCGAGACACACATTTCCCGCCTCGGACGAGCTGTCATCAGCACAGTGGGAGCTTCCCCTCCGCCGGCCCCGGGCGGCGGGCTCCTGCGCGCGGCTGCTGACACTGTCAACGGGAGATGTCAACAGATTCCAAATAAAGCCAGCTTAATAAGCGAGTGGGAGCAACACCATGTGCGGGGACCCAGAGGCAGCCCTCGCACGCGGGTACCGGGCTGTGAGTCACGCCGCCCCACCTGCTCCGCAGCGGGTGCTGCCCACACCCTGCGCGTCAGCTCGTCACCGCGCCCCGGGCCGAGCGAGGCTCTCTGAGGTCACTGGAGCCAGCTCCTAGCTTTACAGGGGAAGACGCAGGTGCACACGGGAACGGGGCTGAGCTCCGGCTGTGACTTGTAGAAAACAAAAAAAACAGTTGGATCTGGGGTGGGAAACAGTGTTCCTTGGTCCGGCGTCTGTCCCGCTGCCCGCGCCCACCGCGGCTCCGAACGAGGAGAATGAACCACCTCGTAAAGCAAAGTGTAAAAACACGACTTGTAATAGTAAAAATTGCTTTAACATATGGCAAATTTGTTCACTTTTTAATGATATGCTTATTTGAGTTGAGTTGGAACGGATGAGACTTGCTTCGTGGCAGTGTTCGAGTAGTCCTTCCTGTCTAGACCCCAAAGTGCCGGCCGTTTGCCGACCCCCTGGGGCTCCGAGGCCAGCAGGGGACACAGGTGTGTGCACACACGGTCTCACAGGCCCTGCCCAACGCTGAGGCGGGACAGGTGGACATCTCCCGGGGGCAGCCACGGGACTCAGTGTTTAAAACCGCCGTGTCTGAGGGAGCATCGCCTTCCGAGGCTCTGACCGTGGCACACTCTCACTTTTCGTGTCCACGTAAATGGACGGAGTTGTGTCCTGTGGACACGGCGAGTCACACCTTCAAATGCCGTTGTTCTCGGGGGCCGCGTCGTGACAGGCGGTGGCACCTAGCCTCGTCCTCCCGGGAGCCTCGCTCGGGACCCCCGCCCTGGACCCCCACCCCGCCAGGGGGAAGCCCAAGCCCCTTCCTCGTCGACAGCGCTGCTCAGCGCTCGTCTCTAGCTCCGTAACGTGCCTGTGACGACCCACTTACACACGGAAGAGTTCCAGGGAGCGGCTGCTGCATCCGACACGGTGAACGCTTCAGTTCTGGTTGGGAGTGGAGCTTCCTTGCGGCCTGAGCCGGGCGGCAGTGATTCGGTTACACCGCCTCCTGTCGGCAGCAGGTCTGTCTGCACGAGCCCCCCCCCCACCCCCGGGTCCGTCTGTCGGAAGTCCGCCTGAGAGCCACTGGGGCGATGAGGGCCTGGACGGAGGCAGGCAGCCTTCTCCCACGGCGGGGGGACTCGTCACCCAGGCGTTGGGGGCCCCGCCGGCCCCTGCAGGTGTGACGGCGTCGGCGCTGCAGCCCCGGGAGCGTGTCCTTGTTGCTGCTGCGACGTCAGGTGCTCCGTGTCCTTCCCGCCCACGAGCCACGGATGCCCTGAACGGGACCGCTCTGCGCGGCGTTTCAGCGCCTGTCTCTTCCCCCCAAGGAACAGGGAACACCGGGTGCGGGGGCCCCCACCCCCATGAACAGCAGGCAGGCAGAGACGCAGGAAGGAGGGCTGATGCCCGCGAGGCCCCTGGGGTTGGCCCGGCACTCCCGTGTTCGTGTAATTATGCGGTCCCTCACCAACTTGGGTTGTGCCGCTGACAACGCCGGCCCAACACTGTACCCTCAAGAAAATGACAACGGTGCCTGTAGAATTCTAAAACCCCTTTCGTCCGTTCACTCGATTGATAAATATTTATTAAGCGCTGCTCCTGATCAAGCCTCTCTGCAAACACCAAGGGCACTGTGGGGAGAAGAGCGCGGGGTTCCTGCCGCTGAGCAGCCGCCCAGGTGAGGCCGGGCGCGGCGACCGACCCCCGCCCCCCGGCCCGGCCAGCAGAGGGCGCTCTGCTGAGCAGCAGCCCCGAGTCTCACCTGCCTCGGATTCGCTTCTGTTCCCGGAAATCTCGGGTGAAGTGTCGTGCTCACCCCGTCACCTGTCCTCCTGCAGCGGAGAGCGGGGGCTAATAAACACAGTTGCTGTTAGTGCGGGTCAGGTTCGGGGGCAGTTACTTTGCTTTCTGATTCTGACGGCCTCTCTCCGATACTTTGCATGAGGGAGGGTTTTTATGATAATCAGACTGTTTTAAAATCCGTCTTGCAAATAGTGTTTACGAATACAGCAACCAACGATTATTTTCCATACTTTAATGAAGGCATTAACTAAATAATGCCCCGCATTGGTAAATATTTGAAAGTACATGTGCTTTTTAATGTTACCAAAAGTCCACATAATTTCCCTTCAGCGTTGCCTTATAGTTTTATAATTTCATCCTTGGCTATGCATTAAGTGATTTAAACAGTGCCATTCCCCACCTTTTTGGGGTTTTTTTGAAGCGTGGGCACCTTGTTGAAGCAAGAGTGTGAAAATATTACAGTTTTGCTCAGAAACTTGCAGTCACATGCAGTCACCTTTTTAACACTAAGGGACGTTTATATGTTGACAGAGTATCACCTCATTCTCTACAGGAACCCACTTTAGGGGTTTTAGACTGACGTTTCTGGGGGCCATCCTTAAGGAGCGCTGTGGCCGCTCGGGTCCCACCACCCGTGCGGTGTGCGGGCTGCGGACAGTGGCCGGTGGCCCCAAGCGGCACGGTCCCACCAGGCTCCTCCGGCACCCGCGGCCGCGCCGGAACACGCGGTGACGCGGCCCCCCGCCCTCCTCGCTGACCTGCCTTCCCGCCCCTTGACGCAGCTTAACACCGTTCGCAACGGCTCCAGCCACGGCCCCTCACCCAGGGCCCTTCTGGAGAGAGGCAAGGTGCTCAGTGACATCTCTGCAGCTCCTCGCAGGGGACGCGTGGCGCCTCCCTCCTCACCACCCCCACGTTCCTCGGGCAGCTCCTGTGCTCGCCCTGCGAGGAGGGGGTGGGGGAGACAGGTCCAGATGGCCAGCTGGACACCAATAAAGGGGGGAGAGAGAGAGAGGCGGGGGAAAGGGGCCTGGCTTCCCTTATCATTTATAAATTTAAAAAGAAATTAAAGCCAGTCGTTAAATTTTGTTTAAATTACATATCTGAGCAAGAAGGCGTTGTGATTATTTCTAAGCAATTATTAGCCACCGGTAGGAATCGATACGCTGAGAAAACGATACTCCTCGGTCCGTAAATTAGGTGCATGTTTCTCTGCAGTGAGCTTCCATTAGAAACATAACCTTCCGGGGGAGAAGCGAGGGGCACCGAGGAAACCAAACGGATTTCGATTTTCACACCGGCTGGACCTCCTCTGCTCTCCGCAGACGCACGTGTGCGGGGGCAACACGCTTCTCGGGGAGAGAAGAAAGGCTCCCTTCCCCCACCCCCCACCCCCGTTCTTGGGGGAGCAGCATTTAAAAAACCGTCTTTGCAATGTACAGTATAGGGCATTTTGTGAGACTGGACATCTGTGGGCAGGGCCAGACGGGACCGCAGAGGCCTTCAAGCTCTGATTACAGCAGGGCTCATGCGGGGAATCCTGGGGAGTGTGCGGCACTTGGACGCGGTGATTCCTGGGAAACCCAACCACGTTAAGACAAAAAATACATTTAAGTCTATACTCTCACGGCTTTGTCATATTTGATACACCCATTGTCCATGTGCTGGGAACAACAATGACTGGAAATGTTGTGTCTCGTTTCACTGGAAATCTAACACTTAGACCAACTGTGCCGTGGTTATTTCTCGTGTACATGTTGCCGAGGGGTGGCATTTAGTTTAGTGCACTGACAAACTCAGGGTTGTTATATGAAAGATATTTACATTATATCACTTCTGGAGCAGAGAAAGTAATATTTTTACACCTAAGCAACTGCAGACTCATAAGCAACGAACTCACTACGTTAGTGCAATCAACGCAGATAATGTAGGCAGCGATCTTTGTGTAAAATTCGACGGATGTGTTCGCTCATCCTCTGACATGTGCGTGTGTGTGTCGCATGTGTACATATAGGAGATGTTCCTGTGGCTTCCTGCTTCGCCTTCACAGCCAAAAAACCCCCCAGACTCGCCAGCATCAGGAATAGAAACGCCCAGACTTTCTGGGGGGCTCTGCACTGCCCACTCCCAGACCCCGTCTCCCGAGCGTCCGCGGAGTGTAAATCAGTCCCGCCCCGACGCAGGCAGCTCCCGCCGCTCTCCGGAGCCACGGCACGCACCACCCACCAAATCTGAAGGAGGCTCGTTCTCTCCTCCCTGCAATTGCTGCGGGCGGCCCTGTGTCATCCCTCACCCCCCGGCCGGGCCGCACGCAGCTCATGAATCAGCGCGCGCGGCGCGCCTGCCGGTGCCCGGCGGTTTCATCTGGTCTGCGGCACCCGCCCCAACAGCGCCCGAGCTCTTTAATGTATCCATTGTGGAGCCACTTAGAACAATGGCATTATTTCTCCCGGCGGCTACACCATCCTTCAGCTTCCCCGGACTGCCCCCTCCGTATTTTAACTCGGGGCGGCAGCTCTTTGAAGGAACCGAAGCGGTGCACAGGTGGGCGTCACCGACGGAGCGGCGGCCTCGGCGTCCTGTCGGGTCTGGTTCCGGTGGAGTCAGGGGGATGACGCCACCGCGCAGGGGGCCGGCCGGGCGGGCGGCCTGAGGACTCAGGGTGTATTGGGAAATGATCAGTGCACCCCCACGAGCTCCACGCGGGCCCCAGCGCCCCTGGTGCCGTTCCTGCCTCCACTGCGAGCGCGCCTGCCTGCGCACGGCAGCCACGCTCCTGCGTGCGCTGAGTTGGGATGCGCGCCCGCGGCGCAGGCCCGGCCCGGCCCGCCGCCGGGTGGCTGTCAGCGCGTCTGATTAATGACCCCGGTGAAACACGTCCAGCTACATTAGAGCCCGTGTATCTACCGCAGTCCACACGGGCCGAGCTTTGTTCTGGGAGGAAATGGTGTCAGCAGCCACTGGCGTTTGCCCATAAAAAGATAAAGATTTACTGTCATCATAGGCGAGATTAAAGTGCACAATGCTGACATTGATTTTTACCAAAAATTCACATTTTGGGAAAACTCATTCCAGGGACGTCTGAGATATGATCAGCTTATTTGGAGAGGGATAATATGGAATCTTCTCTCGAATGAACTTTGAAAGAAGTAAATTGTAAATATTGATTTCTGAAATGAACTGTCAATCTCGGTTGGTAAGATTATTCCTATCATCTTGTTGCGACGATGAATTCAAAACTGCTGACAAAGTGGAGTGTATAGGATTTCTGTTAAGAGCAGTCGAGGGCTTTACTCAGCAGGGCTCGGTAATAGTTGTTCAATTTTATCAGATGGCAGCTGCGATCCCATCAGGAGTGAAAAATGAAATGAACTGTGACTTGGCACCGGGGCCGCGACTCTTATCCCGGGCGAAAACCATCAGGCGGCGGCCGGGGGCTTTCTATGATTGCAGGTCACTTCATTACCGGCCGGCACGCGCGCCGGATTGCTGCGCGCGGAGCCCGCTCTCCCGGCTCACCCCGGGGTCACGTCCGGGGGGCGGCCTGACGGGCCCCCCACCCAGGCCGGGGGGATCCCATTACCACTCGAGAGGCGCATTGAAAGAGCACATCTTGCCCGCGCTGTCCTGCTCGGGCGCTCTGTATTGTACACGGGTTATCCATTATTACTTGTTGTAGAATAAATATGATTCCTCTTTCCCGGCGAGGGTCGGAGCTGGAGGCATGGAACGCATCCGCTCCTCGGGCCGCGCAGGGACGGGGGGTGGGGGGCCTGTGGCGGGGAGCCCACGGCCCCGTGAGGGGCTCCTGCTTGCGCTCACAGGACGAGGGAAGGGCAGTGAGGGTCTGTCCCTGACCCGCAAGCGGGACGCAGGCAGAGCCACGCAGCGCCCGCCTCCCAGCCAGCGCTGAGCGGGGGCCCTGCAGAGGGGCGCCCCGCCCACGCCCGTTTGGAAATGAGGACCTTGCCGCTCGCACCGGTCCCACTGTCGCCATCATCAGGCCGGACCTGGCGTTCTCCCCAGAGCACGAGCTGAAGGAGCAGCCACTCTGGGGGTCTGGGGGTCTGGCCCCCGGGCGGGGGGTGGGGGCAGTGACCGCTCCTGCCGGCTCCATTCAGACCCAGGAGCCGCGGAAACCCGGCTCTCCACGCGGGGGCGCTCTCTGTGCCCGCCGCCCCATCGTGGGGCCGCACGGGGCTGCGGGGACAGCATTCCACAGCCGCCACTCAGGAAGGAACACGGCCCTGGGGACGAGGGACCCTGCATCTCGTGGTCTTCCGGGGTGCACGTGTCGGGGGCCGAGCTGCTCCAGAGGAGGGGGAGGGGGTAGAGGCGAGGGGACGCTCGCAGGGCTCGGGGGTGGCACGGCGTCGGGGTGCTGGGGGGAGGGGAGGGGGCTGGAGGGAGGGCTGTAGGGAGGCGTGGCTTGCAGGTGTCACTTTGTGCTGAACTGACACTAGATCCGTCATTGTTCCTGATATATTTTTTAAGATTTTACTTATCTTTAGAGAGGGAAGGGAGGGAGGGAGAGGGAGAGAGAGAGAAGCATCAATGTGCGGTTGCTGGGGGCCATGGCCTGCAACCCAGGCATGTGCCCTGACTGGGAATCGAACCTGCGACACTCTGGTTCGCAGCCCACGCTCCATCCACTGAGCCACGCCAGCTGGGGCCGTTCCTGACGTTAACGCACAGGCCTCCTCGTGTGAGTGGGCAGGTCCCTCGGGCGGAGACACTGCGCGGCGATGGACACAGTGAGGGTGTCTGCAGGCACCTTGTCCTTAACGCCCCCATCCCGCGGCAAACCTGAGGTGACTCCGCCCGAGAGAGACGGTGTCCGGGGCACACCGGGAGGTGACAACGGCCCTGAAATGGGCATCTTGTGAATTCGGTCTTTGAGTTCTTTTCTTTCAACAGGAAGAAAAGTGCAGTAAAACATCGACACTATTTCCATAACACGTGCACGCTTGAATTCTAGTTCGATCCGTGGTTTCTGTGCTCAGGGTCTCCAACAGTGCGGACACGACCCTTCCGTCCACCGAGGGTTCGAGGAAGTCCCGGCCAAGGCCAAGGCCAGGTTGGGGCACTGGCCACGACTCGAGGGAAGACAGGAGAAGACAGGAAGGAGAAGACTAAAGGCTGAGAGCTGAGGGCGTCAGACAACCTGCCGAGCCGGCGTTGTCAGAGCGGAGAGCGGATAGAAGCAGGCAGGGACACACGTGTATGAGTGAACATGCGTGTATTTTCACAGTCGCTGCTACAGTGGACGTGGAGAGAGAGAGCAACCGCCACGGCGGTGCCTGGCGTGCACGTCGGACAGTTCCGAGGACACACGCTCTCCAGGTCGCTCCCTCTCGAACTCGGGCCTGCGGGGGTGCTGGCGGGCCGAGCCCTGACTGGGGGTTCCGGACAAGGGCTCCCCCTCTTCTGAGAGACCCGAGCTCCACCAAGGCGACAAGCCCTCGCGGGACGAGCCTGGCGGAGAAACCTGAACATCTGGCTGGGGAAGCCCCCACCAAAGCCGCGTCGGAGGTCAAATATCATGAAGCACCCGGGTGTCAAGTGCCAGATCCCAGATCGCCGCTGTCTGGCTTCGCACCGTCTCAGGGCTGTTCCCTGTGACCTTGACTCCGGGAAATCCCAGCTCAGAGACTGTGGGTCACAGCACAAGAGATATTTCCCAGAATCAGAGTGTTTTGGAAACCAGATTAACCGGAGGTGTCAGGACGAGGCATTACCCTCACGGCTGGGCTTCCCCTCTGTGGCTGCACCCGGGGCCTGGGACGATTCCAGACGACACCAGTCGCCCCGGCAGCCCCGGGACCCCGCTGGGTGTGAGGTGCGTGCCACACGGGCACGAGCCTTACACACAACAGGCACACACGCCTCCTCCAGCCCGTGTCACTTTCTCCGTGTAGGTGCAGAGACACGGACATCACTCACCTCTCAGAAAGGTGGGCGGGTGGACGGATGACGGTGAGTTTGCCCTCCCCGCCAGCTAGCGCACCGTGCCTTTCCCAGACAGACCGCACCGTGCAGGGGCTGCATCCCTTTGTGTCGGAAACATGCTCCCCTGCTCCTGCTCCTCCAGCAACGTCAGTCTTCAAGGCTCCGTCTGTCACCCGCTCCTGCAATGTTCCAGGACACTTGTCCCCTCGGCTCCCCTGTTCCAGGATCTACGGCACTTTGACGCGCCATTCATAACACTCCCCACAGCACCCAGCAGCCGTTCGTCGAATTTGTCTCTCTCGCGAGGCTCCGGGCTGCTCGGGAGCACCAGCCAGCGACGGGCCGTAAAAGGCACAACACGGCTTGGGGAGGAGGACGAATGGAGGAGGTAAAACCCACCTGGAATTCGTACGGTAGAGAGAGCCAGGTACTTTCACCTTCTCGTCGCTGTCCTCAGCTTTCGCCCGCAGGACTGCAGACTCGCCCCCGCACAGAAGGAATCACTCAACGTCATCGCCAAGGGTTCCCCAGCAGTAGCCGCACCTTTGTCATTATTTGTCATCTCCACCTCCGATTCGGGTAGATGAAATTGATGTGACTATTTCCCAGGCTGTGAATGCTCAGACTGTTCCAGAAACAAAGGAGACGACTTTCCACGCACAGCTTCCCACGCCACTGGAGTATTTCTGTGGGAGAAAGTCCTGGGGGTCCTGGGTTCACTGGGGTGAGGCCCCCCCAGAGGGCGGGTTCCCAGCGTGGCCCGGAGAACATGGGCTGGACCGGACCCAGAGCCTCACTGCCGCACCCGCGACCCCAGATGAGACCCTCAGCCCACCGACCCCCACTCCGCTCGCCTGTGCGGCGGGGCGGGGCGGGGCTGGTCCTGACATCACGAGCTCCTGAAACCAGCGGAGGGGATGCATGCAGCCGGCCACAAGGTCCCCCGCTCAGAAATCCTTCAGAAACGATGGCTGCTTGTGAGACAGGGCCTCAGGGAAGGACAGTGACAGCGGGGCCAGCGAGGTGGCCCGGGAGGGGACACAGTGAAGGGACTGGCTTAGTGCCAGTGCTCCCAGTCCCGATGACAGGTGGACGCCCCGCACCTGGACTGGGGCCAGGGGCTCTGCCCCCTCACCCCCCCCAACCCCCCACGGGCCTCCCCCCACTCACTGGGTGAACCAGGGGCTCACAGGGGCCGCCCGCCTGGAACAGGGTCGTTTCCACAAAATGCCCAGTGCTCTCCCCTCCCCCCTTCCACTCACGTGTGGAAAACACGCGTTGTGTTCTCTCTGCTCGAGGCACCCGAGGGGCATCTGTGAGGGTGACGAGGGGTCCTGGGGGCACTCGGTGGTTTCTAGCTGCTTTTGGTTTCTCCCGCCTGACGGAGGCATGACTGACCCATGGCGTCCTGCGAGTCCCGGGCGTGCACGTGACGGCAGGACAGAGGTCGTGAAACGACGGCCCAACGAGGCCGGTCAGCGCCCCCCCTCCCCCGCGGCCCTCCTCATGCCCCCGCTGCATCAGACACGTCCGAGATTCGCTCTCCCGGCCGCTCTCCAGCCTGTCACTCCATGTTCGTTACCACGTGTCACCGGCTGCACGTGGGACCCCAGGACGTGCTCCCCCCTCACACCTGAGAGTCTGCGCCCCATGAACAGAACCTCCCCTCCCCAGCCGGGTCCTGCCGCAGCCGCTCTGCCCCCGTTTGTGCGGCCCGGCTGCTCCGGACCCCACGTGGGGAGGGTCACGGGGTGTCTGTCTGTCCTCCTGGGCCTGGCGTGTCTCAGCCCAGCGTCCTCCAGCTCCGCCCACGTTGTCCCCGAAGGCAGGGCGTCCTTCCCTTTGCGAGGCTGCACGTTGCCCCAAGGGTGTGAACCCGTGTGGCATCACATGCAAGTGCACGAGGGGAACACTCCCCACGTAGGACGTTCACGCGAGGACGGTCGCTTCCCCGTCCCGGCCCCCAGAGCGACACCGCGGGGGGCCCGGCGAGCAGCTGGCAGACGCTCACCTTGACGTCTTCAGCGCCGTCCCCAGGAATGGGGCCGCCGGGCTGCACGGAGAGTCGTCCCAGCTGCCGGCGGTGAGGCATCCACGTCACAGCTCCAGTGTGGCTGCACGGGAGGCCCCTGTGGCCTTCCCTGCAGCCACGTGGACTAGAGGGCCTGGCGGGCCCGGCAACAAGCTCACGGCACACGTGGGCCCCGGGGTGAGGGTGTCAGGTCACGCCCTCTCCTGCTTACACCCTCAGTGTTCACCGGTTCACCGTGGAGCTTTCCCCTGCGGCGGGCTGGTCCGCACTCCCCGTGTCCCGGACGGCCCTGCGCCCTCAGGTGGTGTAGAGACCCCCGCGGTGTTGCACTCAGAGCAAACGCAGACCCCCGCCACGCCCTGAGAGCCTGGTCCCACGTCAGTGACGCGAACGGGAGGTGTCGAGGGGCTTTGCACGCGCCCCTCACCCTTGGCCCCTGTCCCCCGGGTGCGTTCCTAAGTGGAGTCTTCGGCAGAGCACACCCCTGCTGTCACTTTTTCTTTTCATAAGTAGAGAATCCGGGTGCTTCCTTTTAAAGCACCCGGCCCGGGCATCTTCGGGTCCGTCTCCCAGAGTAGAATCAAATGTGCACCATGGTGTTCGTTCAGCAAGGGCCGGGGTTCTCCTTGTTAGAGTGAAGCCCTGGAACATTCCAGAACACGGCTAACCGGTTTGCATGGCACCGTGCGTACCGGGGGGAGGCCTGGTGGTTCAGAAGTCCTCCAGCACGGACAGGTGCAACCTCAGGAGAACCTCAACCAACTCAGTGAGCCGTCAACACCTCATGGGGACTGTCTTGGAGCCCCGGGGCAGCCGTGACGAGACCCCAGACTGGGCGGCTCCAGACAACACAGGTGAACTCGTCACTGTCTGGGGGCTGGAAGTCCAAGGTCAAGGCCCCCGTATAGGCACACGTGCTGGTGAGCGCCCTCCCGGGGGCTCAGACACTGGCTTGCTGCCTTGTCCTCCTCACACAGGGGACGTGGCGAGGGCTCTCCGGGTCCCTTTTGTAAGTGGCACTAACCCCACCCTCGAGGGCTCCCCCCGAGGGCCCCGTCGCCTGCCCAAGGCCCACCTCACCCCTGTGCCTGACCCCTGTGCGGGTCTGGGGGACACACACACACGCAGACCCTCCCGGCGAAGACACCCCATTTCCCAGGCATTCGGGTTGAAGAGCCCTTTTTGCATCTTTTCACTCCTCCCTTTTCCGGCGTTCACTGTAATGAGCTCACGTTTCATCTCATTCCGCGGTTTCGAGTTCCCCGGCGCAGTTTAGCAGCCCCTCCACCGGTTTTTAAAGCCGCGGTGTGCGCACGCGAGGACGGAGCACGCCCGCTCTGCCCGGTCCTACGGCCGGTGCCGCCGCGCCCTGGCTCCCGGCTCTCTTCCGGCGGTGGAGGCCGGCTGGCCTCTGCGGGGCCCGCGCCCCCGACACGGCGCTAATTAAAGCCTGCGGTGTATGACACCGGGGCTCGAGATTAACAAGTGACAACGCAATTACACACTCTGCCTGGCTGTCCTTCTGCGGCACAAAACCCGGCAGCGGAAGCCGCATGCGAGGCTCGAGGCCCTCGGACCCTCGAGGCCGGCTGCTCGCTCTGGGAGCCCCGTGGCAGGGCCCACGGCCAGCCGGCCGGTCAGCGGGACAGGCCCTGGCAGCACAGCGGAGCGGACGGGCGCTTCCTGCTCCGTTCCAGGGGCCGTTTGACTCTGGGGAGGGGGGGCTCACTCGGACGATGAGAACACAGCTTGTGTTTAGTCTGGACGATGGACACCTTTGGACAGATTGTAGACATGGTCCACCGTCGGGGGGTTTGCTGAGACGGACGGGCACGCGCCACGGGCGGGTGCTTCTCTGCTCGGCGGCCGGAGAGCTGTCCGTGCTCTCCAGGGCAGGCCGGGTGCCCCTCCCCACGTGCTCCCTCCCCGAGTGCCCCTCCCCGCATGCTCCCTCCCTTCCACGGCGCAGCGGGTGAGTGTGCGGAGACCTGGGACGATCCGGAGGTTGGGAATTCCGCCCCAGGACTTCAGAGAACCAGGGGGCTTTTCAGCCAGGTCCCGCGTGGCCCCCCGCTGAGTGAGCTGAGCCGCTGCCTGGTGTGACCAGCACCCTCGGTGGTCAGGGGTGTGGCCTCCGCCCCTTGGCCACCGTGCGAGGGGGTAGGAGGCTGGCGGAGCATCGCAGGCAGAACGCCCTCTCCTCTTCTTTGGATCAGGGCATTCCTCCCTGCCCGTCAGGGTGGGGGCCGGTTTGGGTTCGTGGGCGTGAGGCTCCCGCCGCGGTGCTGGTGCAGACAGGCCAGGAGGAGGGACGAGGCTCTGCGTCTCGAGCCACCCAGCTTAGAAGGGGGATGGCTGCACCCCCGCCCCCCCCCCCCCCCGCGATCTCTGGGAACATCGCCCCAGAGCCGGCGACCTCGCTGTCCCAGCGCCCTCCACTCACTCACGCTGTTTCCGGGGGGAGACATTCGCCCCGAAGCTCGCCCTGCTCTGGGGCCTCACAAAAGTGAGCGGAACTCTGCGGAGGCAGATGGATGTTGGCGGCGCTCGGCTGCACGGCCCGTGCACAAACGGTCCTCCGGGCGGCACGCGGGGCGGGTGACGGACGCAGAGCGCGCCCTCCCGGCAGCGGCAGCGGCGGCGGCGGCTCTGCGGCACCTGCGTCCCCGTGACCGCGGCTCCTGCGGGAAGTGGGACCCGGCGGGGAGTGGTTCTTCTGTGGAAACGGTTCCACACTCGGGGGAGCAGCAGCACCGGAGGAGGCATCGCGTGTGGAGTGGCCGGAGACCGTGATCCCCGCGGCCCCGCCTCCCTGCTCCCCCGCACACGGAGCGCGGACGGAGGTTGGTTCCCTCTGCGGACACGGAGGAGAAGCCGGCAGCCGCTGTCAGCAGCCTCGCGCCGAGGCGGGGACCGGGTGAATAATGCCGCTGTCATAACAGCGGGACAATCTGATGCTGGCACTTACCGCCGTGATAAATAGCTTGTCAGACGTGGGCAGGCGCGCCGTCGGCCGAAGGGCCCGTGACAGGCTCTGAAATATTAATCTGCGGCTCCTGCCCGGGCCGGGCCGCCCCAGGGAAGGGCTGGAGGACGCAGGGTTCGCCGTGGGTTGCGCTCACAGGCGCTTCCTCAGCAAAGCGACCTCGCCAAGGTCGAGACAGAACTCGGTTCGGAGACCAGGTCTGAGTGTCAGAGGGGGGGTGCTGCCACTCAGGGCGCCCCCTCCCTCCCCGAGTCCGTTCCCACACACCCGCCGGGGCGGACAGGTGGTGCGCTGGCTCTGAATGTCCTGTGATCAGAATGAGCTGACGCCCCACCCCTTCCCCAGAAACGACTCTGCCTCACGTGGGGATGCAGAGACTCCCACGCGCAGTGGGACAGCGGAGCACCGTCGGAGCGCACGGCAGCCCACGGCAGCACGCGGCAGCACACGGCAGCACACGGCAGCACAGGGCCAGTACGCACCCCCGCTTCGTTTCTGTGGAAGGCGGTGCTGACCTTGGGGGTGGACGCCGTGGGCTTCTCTCCCCTGTGGCTCCACGTGTGGCCACCGCCCCCCGGGGGGCCACACGTCCCCTGGGGGCGCATCTGGAGGACACGGGGCGACGCGTGGGTGGGCGGAGGGGAGCAGCCGACATAAGACCGTCTCCGCGCGGCCTCCGCCCACGCGGGGCGCGGGGCGTCTGGCAGGCCGCGTTCGGGGGACGCTGGGCCCTGCAGTGCCCACTGCAGGGGAGGCCGGGAACAGTTCCTTCCGCCCCGTGGGCTCCACTTCTCGCGGGGCCCTCGCTCTCTCGCGTCTTGCACCTTCCTCGTCTTCCCACGGCGAGACGCGGGACACCGCACCCGAGTGCGGGGGATGGGCGGGGCGGGGGAGTGCGCGCTAGCCCTGACTGCCAGAGGGGAGTCGGGCCCCGGGACGTCGGCTGGGTACCGGTGCTCCGAGAGGGCGGGCGCTTGACACGCCGCTCACCTCCCCCGCTCAGCCCTTCATCTGATTCTCCGCCAGTTACCGTCGGGCGGAGCGGATTCCCAAGGTGCCGGTTTCTCACCGTGACGGACAGGTGCCGCGTCCGTAAGTACCAACTGGCCCAGCCGGCCGGGACCAGCCGGTGCCAAGGGCCCGCGGAGAACTCCACGTGGGCAGCCGGCCTCTCGGGGGAGAGTGGGCGGGGCCCGTCAGGCTCCCCTCCCCCCCCCCAGCCCCGTCCCTGGGAGCCGCATCCCCGCGGTTGCATGGCAACGGCACTGCTGCGGCTGCGGCTGCGGCTGCTGCCGGGCCCCGAGGCTCCGGGAGGCCCACCTGGTCCCCGGAGGGTCCCTCGGATGGATCGGCAGGGCGGGAGACGACTCTGTACCTCTGGGCGCTGCGGGGGCTCCAGCGGGTCCCCCTCGGGGTCCTTGGGAGGTGGGTCTCCAACGCTTTTATACGAAAACAGCTCAGCTAGCAGTGAGGCGAGGCTTGTCGAGAAGGGTCTTCCTGAACACGGGCAAACACCCGAAGGTATTTGGGGGGACGCTGGAGGTAGCATTCCTGAACTGTGCTCCCAAGGCTACGAACCAGTCACTCGAGTGTTCAAACAGAAGGTGCCCAGGTATGGCACCTGGCGGGAGAGAGACGTGGGCGTGTCTGTGTTTTCCACACACCTGCCCGGGGCCCGGGAGCCGGGGCGGCTCTGGGTGGAGAGCGCGCGGTGGCGTGCGCCTTAGACCCCCGCCCTGTCCGCCTGGAGAAAGGGGTGCGCTCGGGGCAGCGTCCCTGCCCCCGCGTCTCACAGCACAGCGACCGGCAGTGTCCGACGGGAACCGGGAGAAAGCGGAGCGCGTTTCTGACCGGGCCCCGGGGAACCGCCCCCCCCCCCGCGGGGGGAGCCCTGGAGGTCCCTGCAGAAGGCCCTGCGTGACACCCGACTCCCAGGTGGAGGCCCCCACAGACGGGGACGCCTCCCAAACCAGACGCTGGCCGCAGGGGTGAAACGCGGGGCTGCGGCGTCGTGCCGCCCAGTGATGTCATCGCGAGGCGAGATCCGCAAGCTCGGCAAGGAGTGGGGTCCCCAACCGCCAATTCCGACGATATTAATCGTCCCTGATCCGGGACGCCGGCACAAATAATTCTGACAAAAGATTTACCGTGCAACATTAGATGCTGTTTACTGATAAATGATGGGGCACTTCATTAGCTAATGTTGAAAAATCCTGGTCGACATAACAGAATTATTAGGGCTTGTATGGAAATCCCATTCCATAATGAGTTATTACTTGAAAATAATAGCGGCAATACGTTACAATTAAGCGCCCTGGAAGGGAGCTCTCCGCGCGCAAGGTGTCAGCCCTGAGTGATCTGCCGGGCCGCCGCTCCCTGCAAACGAGCCGCCGCCGCCATCCATCAACGCCGCCGTTTCATTACCTCCGCGAGGAAACCGCCCAAGTCGCGGCGCCGCTCCGGTGCCGGCGGCGGCGGCGGCGGCGGGGAACGGGCGCGCAGGCGCAGACCCCTGGCGGCGGCAGTGGCCGCGGAGGGGTCCTTCCCCTCTTTCCTTTGTGCGTGCAGCCAGGCTGCCGGGCGGCCGCGCTGCGGGCTGGTCCCACCGCGTCCTGGCGAGGCCGGTCCGCGGTGGGTGAGCGCGCAGCGGCGAGGGGGCCCGGGCACCCAGTGTCCTGTGGGCGCCATGGGGGCCCCCTCCACACAGAACCTAGTGAGTCAACCGTGACTGGGGCACTTTCCCAGCACCTTCCTTGGGAGCCCCGGCGGGCTCCCACCTCGGCCTCTTTGGGTCGTTCCTGGGAGACCCGTGCAAACGGGCCCATGGGAAGGGCCGGCGCGGGCCTGGTGGGGAGGGGTGACCGCGTTACAACTCCCGTCTCTGCCCGCCGAGGCCCGACCCCCGGCCCTGGCAAGGAAACACCGACATTCTGTCATTTTTGTCTGTGCCTTTGACCCTTGCGGTCCACGAGGGGCTGGACGGCACTGACCCACGTCCCCGCCCTGCAGGGCGTCGGTTCTGCTTCACACCAGTGACCGACCACGCTGCTGCGGCCACTGCGCCCACTGGGAGCCCGGACACGCCCCCTCCCCCCGGGACAGGTGACGCTGGCGTGGCAGAGGGAGGGGTCTCGAGGCTCAGGGAGGCCGGCACCTCCCAGTCCAGACCAGGAGCACGTGGCAGGCAGGCCCGTCCCAGCTGGCCAGGCCCCGGGCCAGGAGGCCGGGCTCTGCACGCACCTGGCCTGGCCCTCCCGGCAGGACGCCCACTGCGCCCGGGCGTCTGGGCCCGGACGGTGGAGGGAGGGCAGCCTTGCACCTGCTCCCCGCCCCTCTCTGAATGCAGCTGCGACCATTTCTGGGGAGTTGGCCGTCGCGGGACCCCGGGAAGGACACCTGTGGTTCCCTGAGGGGCGTTTTCAGGGGGTTCTGGGGGAGGGGTTCCAGGGGTGGGGACCCGGCAAGGACCTCGCCAGGCCTGGGGGGACTGGGGTGGGGTCTGCTGGGAGGTGTCTCCGTCAGTCGCACTCCCGACGCCCTCACCTCACCTCCCCTCGGCGGTGGGACTCACCTCACCTCCCCTCAGCGCTGGGAAAGCTTTATGACTTACCACTGAAAGCCGGAAGGTCCTCGGTTGGAAATAACGCGAGTGCGGACAGGCCGTGTCCACATCCGCCTGGGCTCGCGCACGGGGACCCATCCCTTGCTGGGCGAGCGGCCCCCGCCCAACTCAGACCAGCCGCGCCCTCTCGACGGGTTTTCGTCACGCGTCTGTGAAAGAACCAAAAACCACGGGAGGCCCGTCGGAGGAGGGGCCGACGCACAGACCTCAGACATGCCGCCGCGTAAACGTGCAGTGCCCTGGAGCGAGCACTCGCCGCGTGGGGCCGGCGGCCGGCCCACCGTGCACGGGAAAGCCGGCGGGGAGGGACCGCAGTGTCTCCTGTCCCGGCCGGCCTCCCGGTGGGCCTGTCCACGCCTCCGGCCCGGTCCCGCCCGGGGCAGCGCCCCTCCCGTCTCCTGGGCAGTGTCCCCTGGGCAGCCTTCCAAAGGGAGTGTGGGGTTTTGGCCAGTGGAGGAGAATCGTCAAAAGCACACTGCTTCCCAGCACAGCTCCTCGAAGTTAAAACTATCGAACTGTGTTCGAGTGGAGCGTGCAGAACGGCGATCGGCGGTTCCAGGACTGACAGCCCCCCCGCCCCCCGTTTCCCGGCCGCGCCGCGCCTCCAGGTGGGGTCTCCTTCAAGGCCTCAGCACCTGAGGGCCCGAGGGGACCTCGCAGCAGCAGGGGGGCGTCACGGCTGCCAGGACAGCCGGCGGAAGTCCCCGTCTCTGAGGGCGAGGCCCCGCCCTGGACCTCACCCCGGCACAGCCTCCTGGGAAGGTCTCAGGGGAGTCTCCTTTCCAGAAGGTTCCCCGCACCCGCTGGGGTGCCCCGGCGGGAAGGGGGGCACCACAGCGGAGCTCTGCACTGCGCTGGTTCCCACGGAGCTTCTCGGAGGAAAGAATTAGGTGAATTTAATGACATTAAAAATGAGGGGATTTAAAGCCCAATTATGAAGAAATTTCACTGAGCTTAATAGGTGTGTAAATCGTCCCTGTGTGGGGAGGGACGGGAGGAGAAGCAGAGGGAGAGGAGGAGGGGAGGGAGGGAGGGGAGGGAGCCTCGCTGTAGGTGCGGAACCGGGGCCCCGAGGGGGGGGAGGCGGGTGGGTGGGTGCAGTCACCGCGGCAGACAGGGTGGAGGTGCCTGCGAGCGTGAAACGCAGAACCGCCGTGCGTCCCTGGGTATTGATCCAAAACGATTGAACCGGGGTCCCCCCCAGGTGTCTGCACCCCCTGCTCCGTGCAGCCGGGTCCACGGCGGCCGAGACAGGGACACGACCTACCCACCACAGAGGGATGGATGGGAGAAGGGATGGGGTGTTGACACGCCGTGGAGCCGTGGAGCCGTGGGAAAGCAGGTGTCCCGCACGAGTGACACGGCCGGCACACCGGCAGGAGGGTCTGCGGGGGGCGGGAAGTGAGACGGTCACACGAGAAGGAGCCCAGCCCCACGCTCCTGAAGGAAAGGTGCACACCTGTAGACTCAGGTGACCCCGGGGGGGGGGGGCAGAGAGCCGGTGGAGGGAGCCGGCTGAGCCCCAGGCTCTGTCCGCGGGGCCACGTGGGGCCACGTGGGGCCGGCAGCGACCGAGGCGGTCCTGGGCGCCCAGAAATCCCAGGCCGGGGCAGGCCCCACGGACCTGTTCTTTTTTTTATAAAATATGTTTTATTGATGATGCTATTACAGTTGTCCCATTCCCCTCCTTCACTCCCCTCCCCCCGCACACCCCCTCCCACCCACATCCCCCCCTTTAGCTCATGTCCATGGGTCACACATGTAAGTTCTTTAGCGCCTGCACTTCCCGCACTGTTCTTGCCCCGCCCCCACCTGGTTTATCAGGTTGAAGAGAGAAGGGGCCGCCGAGGCTTCAGAGGACATGCGGGGGGGGGGGGGGGTGACGTGGCCCGAGACCCCACCCCGCACCCACAGTTTGGGAAAGAGAGCGCCCTGCAACCGTGAAAGCCCCTGTCTCCGATTTTCCCAGGCGGTGCTTCCCGCTGGGGTTGTCAGGCGCAGCCAGAAGGGACCTCACTTGTCCAAGGTCCCCTGGTGAGGGCTCGTCAGAGGTCCAGGTGCGGCCGCAGGGCTCAGGGCCCAGGACCCTGGACAGCTCCCTCCTGCCTGCGGGGGGGTGGGGGGTGGGGGGTGGGGGCGGGGGGGCCCGGCTGCTGCGCGGCTCCCCGGGGGTCCTCCCCGGGGTCCCGGGTGGTTGGTTGACATGGCAACCCCAGGCCCACTTTTAAATCGATGCCGCGGGGTGTGGGCGGGTGGCTGCCCCGCGCCTCGGCGGCCCGTCCGAGCTCCGTGTGTGACTAGACGGAGAGCACAGACTCGGCCCCTTCCGGCGGCATCTGGCTAGGACCACACGGTCTCCATAACTCACTTTAAACTCCCCCTAATTGCTCCCGTCTCGTCGTCACCGCGCGCATTAGGTGAGTGCGGGGTGGAGCGGCGGCTGGGCGCGCGGGCGGGACGCCGGCGTGGGCGGAGGCGGCGCTAATCTAATTAGAAAGGTAGCCAGCCAGAACGGCTGCATTTTCTCACACTTAGCATTCACGAGTGAGGTCCCAGCAGATGCGCTGTGAAATTAATTTCCTCTGGTGTAACCAGAAAGTCTCTGTTATGCAATCTCCATTTCACAGATGATAACCTATTATCACTTTATTCAAGGAAAATGTGTTAATAGCCACAAGGAAAATTGAATTATTCATATTTGCTCATTTCTATTCCGGAGCCAGCGCTTGTCTTTTCATGCATTGGGGGAAGGCTAATGTAAACATGACCAGATCCTTGTAAATTGGCTTGTAGAAGAGGCTGTTAGCACGCTGCCTGGGGAGGGCTCCGGGCCGGGGGAGCGGCCGATCCCGGGAAGGGCGGCATGTGGGCGGCAGGCTGTGAGCAGGTGGCGCCGAGCCTTAATGGGAGCCAGGTCAGCCCGTCAGCTGTCAGCTCGGGGCGCGCGCGCAGAACCTGCCGTGCCGCGTGCGGTGGCCGCGGGAGGCGGGCGGCAGGTAGCAGCCGCGTCCCGCGCTCTCAGTCTGCGGCCCCTGGGGGGCGCCGGCGCGCCCCCTCGCGGGGAGGGACGGGACGCGCCCCGAAAGTCTGGGTCGGTTCTGGTCTCCGGGCTCAGCCCCCTGGCTCGCCACAGCCACCCCAGGCCGGCAGACGGTCAGGAGAAGCAGGGGGAGGGGGCGTGCTTTAGCAGGAACCGCTTGGGACCGGGGACCGAGAAACCGAGTTCCCCTCATGGTGGGTCCCCTCACAGTGGGTCCCCCTCGCAGTGGGTCCCCTCACAGTGGGTCCCCTCACGACTGGCCCCTCGTCAAGATCTAGAACTCCGGGGCGGGCTTCTATCCTTGCCGTCACCTGCAGGGCGGTGAGAGCTTGGATGGCCCCACGTGACTCAGACGGGGGGCGGGGAAGGGTGCTTCTGGGCTCCCAGGGGTCCCCCCCCACACCCGCCGGCTGGCGCTGAGCTAGGTCTCCGGGGGACAGCCCGGCACCAGGCCCCCAGGGCCCTCGCCCGGCATTTGTCCCTGTCAGGGGCGGCTCCCTCTCCTGTGGGGCTCAGCTGGGGGGGGGGGGCACGACCGCCCCCTTCTCCCCCCGCTGAGCAGGGTCTGCATGCTTCAGTGCTTATTTCTCCAACAGGCACCCGTGGTGGAGGCTGTGTGTGCACCCTCAGGAGTGGGCGTCACAGGTCCCTGGAAAAACACCCACTGGCACCTGCATCTTCAGGAGGGGGTGCGATCAGAGGGAAGGGGAAGAGAATGAGAGGGGGGACAGATGGGGGCAGAGACACGGAGAGGGGGGCAAGGCAGGAGAGAGGGGGGACTCAGAGCTTCGGCTGGGCACGGTGGCCCCAGCCCCGGCCGTGGCAACAAGCGTGAGACAATCCCGGAGGTCGTGGACCCGTGTGTGGCGCTGGGGTCAGAGGACGGCGCTGCGTCCCTTTCCCCCCCTCCCAGCTCTGGAACCTGGGGACAGTGTTGACGCTCCGTCGGGCGGGCTTCGCGTTCCCGTCTCTGAAACGGGGTGGTGGTGGGTGCCGTTCATCTCCCGTACCCCGCATGGGTCCTCCGAGCTGCCGCCGTTCCGGGCCTGTGCCGGGAGCTGTGGGGGCGGCCGAGGGCCCTGGGCTGCACGCTGACACTTGGCCCAGGCAGGTAGGGGGGAAGGAGAAAGGGGGTCACTGCGACGTTGGAAGCTGCTGTGAGGAAGAGGAGCCGAGAGAGAGAGGACAGGCGGGTGCTGGGAGAGCATGGAGGGTGGCCAGCCAGAGAGGCGCGAGCTCCGTGCAGACGGAACAAGGCCCTCGGAAGGAGAGTCTAGCCTGGGAAGGAGGGGAGGTGCCCTGGAGGTGGCGGGAGGAAGCCGGCTGGCTGGGGGAGCCCGTGTGTGGGGCTGGTGTGTGGAGGGGGGATCTGTCCGTGGTGCTGGGCTGCCTCCCTCGGCAGGGATGGCGGGGGGGGGGGGGGGGGGGGGGCAGAGGCCACAGACCAAGGGAGGGAGGGAGGGAGGGGCGAGTAGGGACCAGGACACACACGCGCCATCCCTGGGGGCCCCTCACAGAGCAGGTCCAGGGGCCGGACTGGCCTGGCCAGCTGCCGGGCAGGCGCTCGCAGCCGCACCTGAACATGGAGAACACGCGGGCGGATTCCCTGAGCACGTGTGCACTGCCCTGGGCATCCACGGTGCTTGACCAGTGCTGGGCGGTACAAATGCTGCCCCAGACCCAGGCAGACCCCCCTGCTTTCTGCCGGCCCGGCCCGGGTGGGGGGCCCTCAGCTCACCACCCCGTCGTGGCTCCCTTCACCTGCAGGGCACACTGATGTCTTTCACCTTCAAAACTGTCCACGCCTTAAAAAATGATATTTTATTCTAGGGTGTGGTCCATGTGGATCATTCAGGAGCATGAAATAATGGGTGGAGATAGCTTGTGGTGTAGCTGGGGTTCTCTTGACGTGGTGTTTTGGAGGGTCCCGGTCCCTGCGTTGCCCCGGAAGAGCCAGAGTCTCGGATGAACGTGTACCCCCCATTCTCCGGGGTGAGCGGCAGAAGGCTGGACTTCAGTGCTGGGGCATGGGGCGCCTGCACGTGGTGTGGTGTGTGAAGAGGTGGCCGGACTTTCTTCTCCCCAGGGCGGCTGTGCCCTGGTGTGAGGGTCCTTGACCGAACTTGGGGTGTCGGCCTTCACCTCTCCAGCCACTCCAAGGGCGTACGTGGTGGCATCTCACGTGGTTTCAGTGTGCATTTATCTCGCGCAAGATGACGCTGAGCGTCTTCTCGTGGGCTCACTGACATCCGTGTCCCCTCCTCAGTGACGTGGCTGTGCGTGTCTCGTGACCGTTTTCTGGCTGGGCTGCTCGTGTCTTCACTGATGGGCACCGAGGGCTCTGTCCGTGTTGTGGGGGGCGCTTTGCCAGCCGTGGGGTTCGCAGACGTGGCTTGTCTGCCTCCCCTCCCCCCCCCCCCCCCCCCGCACGGAGCGGAGGCTGCAGTCCCGCCGGGGCCCAGTTTACTGATTTACCCAACGTTTATGTGAGTTGAGTGAGCTTTCGGCGGCAAGGCTAAGGACTCGCCTCAGATCCCGAGGATGGCCTCCTCTGTCTTTTCCCCGTCCCTTGGTTTTATGTTCTGTCTCTAAGCTCACGGCCCACTGTGAGGTATTTTTGCTCAAGGCGTGAGGTGTGGTTGAGGGGCGGGGTGGGGGGGGTTCTGCTGTTTTGTTTACTGGTTTGCGTGAGGTTCTGTGCTCTCATGGGTTTGTCTGGTTGCTTTTCCGTGTTGATGTTTTGCCTGTGAGCGTCCACTCAACCCCCTCGTTGCCCGGCTGCACCCCCACCCCCACGATTCACGCGGCGTCCTGGTCGAAGCTCGGCCGAGCACGTGTGTGGCTCTCGCTGCCGCCGCCGCTGCGCTGCACCCCGAGCCCTCAGCGCGCACGCCCCACCGCACGCATGGCCGCTGCTGCGCGGCAAGGCCCGGTCTCGGGGTGCACGGTGCGCCCCCCCCCCCCGGTTCCTAATTCTCCAGTCGTTTCCGCTAAGATGCTCCCACTCTTTTCCGCGGGGTTTTACAACAGGCTCGTCTGGGTCCCCGAGATGCCTCGCTGGGATGTCGGGGGGAGCGCCCTGAAACTGTGGACCGGTCTGACCCCGTTTACGTGGAGCCTTTCTTCCCCCCTCGGGCCCAGGGTGGGTCTCCGTCGATTTGGGTGCTTGCTTTTTATTCTCATCCGATCGTGGTCAGCGTTCGGACCCTGGGCTTCGTCTATACCGAAGAGTTTCCTTTTTTCGGAGAACTGTGTGAGGCCACGCGCTCACTGCCTTCAGTGGTGGCACACCCGTTGTCAGGCGGGCAAACGTGGGGGAGTTTCGTGAGTGCACCCCCAGCCACAGCACCGCTGGCGCCGCACGCCCTCCCGAGGGCTTCGGGGTGTGACTGGGACTTATCTCGCGTGTTCGTCCACATGCAGAGCCCTGAGGTCTTCCTGTGGGACGGAACATTGCCCCTTGTGGGGTGTCCCCCCCAGTTTCTGGAAGTCCTCTTCGCTCTCGGGTCGGCTTTACGGCGTGTGGATAGCACCACGTCTTGTGTGTGTGTGTGTGTGTGTGTGTGTGTGCGTAGCTCAGCTGACCTGCAGCGAGGGGCCTAGCGGAGTCGCAGGCCCTTTAGACAAGGGGGCGGGGGACAGGCGGCAGAAGGGGCGGAGCCAGGGCGCTGTGACCGGAGAAGGACCTCAGGCCACGGCTGGGGTCGGGATGTGGAAGGGGCGGCAGGGAGAGCTGCGGAGGCGGCGGAAGGGCACTTCGGCTCCCGAGCTGTGCTGCATTCAGGTGCCTGATTTGTGGCGACGCATCCCCGCAGCCACGGGAGCCCGCGGGGCACGCAGCTCTGAAAAGCTGCAAGAGCTGAAGCAAGGGGACGCCCCAGCGAGACCTCTTGTGGTTTAGACAGAGGACGGGCCCTGCTGGGGACGTGGCCACGGGCCTGGTGGTGGGGCCCGTCCCCCGGGGAGTGGGCGGCCCGGGGCAGGGTTAGGCACGGCTGCCGAGCTGGGGTGAAGCCCGGGGGGTCTACGGAGGGGTGGCCGGGATGACCCACGAGAACCTGGTGGCGCACCCTTTTGGGGGGGGGGGGGCAGCAGGGGGCAGCAGGGGGCGCCGTGCCGCGGGGCAGCCGCGCCAAGGGTGGAGGCAGGACGCAGCGGGGAGCCAGAGGGTTTGCAGAGGGTGCGCGAAGAGCCGTGCCGGGACGGGCTCTGGGACGCAGACACTCGTGCAGATGAACATCGACCCGGGGCGAGGGAGGGAGTCCTGGGCCGAGGGTGCCGGCTGGCAGCCATCGGCATGCAAATGGTGATTGCGGCTGTACCTGGGGACCGGGGAGGGGGTGCCGGCGCCGCGAGGGAACGGCGCAGCAGGAGGCGGCGGCGGCGCAGCAGACGGCAATCACGGGGGAGCAACAACGAGAGGAACCCCGTTGGGGGAGACGGGGGCTCGCCGAAGGAGGAGCGCAGGAGGGCGAGCGGAGGGCGCCTCACGGAACTGCCTTTCCTCGTGGGGCCCTGCGCCGCAGCGGACTCTCGTGGGGCCACCGAGCCCCCCTCCCCGGAGTGCGGTGCATCCCGGGGCAGCCCCTGCGCGGGTGGGGAAGGCGGTCTGAGTGGGGCTCCCGCGGGCGCGTGGGGGCGGGGGTTCACATGGCTCTCTGGCTGTGGTCCCGCGGCCGAGCCTCACGGGGCCCCGCTGCACTGCTGCCGAGGTCGGCGGTGACAGCCCCGTCCGTGGGCCCCCGTCCGGCCCACCCCGTCCACCCCTGCTGCCCCGCGTGCCCCTGACTGCCCCGAGTTTCATGTGACCCCGCTTTAAAGAAAAGACCTTCGCTTAAAACGAGCACCCCAGACAAGGGTTCACTTTTGCCAAAGCAAAGCCGGACAACGATGTCCTCCCTCACTGAGCTGGGCGAGTGCGGCCGCCCGCCCGGCCTGGATTCCCAGCGCCCCCCATCCAGCTGCCATCCCTGTCCTCGGGGTGGGGGGGGGGGTGCCTGCAGCAGCGGGAGGTGGCCCTGCGACCTCGGCCCTGCTCCAGGCCAGCGGAAAGCTGTCACCGCAGGCAGCACGTGGCAAGCGTGGCCCGGGCCACAGAGCGCTTCTCTCCTTCTCCGAGGTCATTGGAGTCACAGGAGACAAGGCCGGCAGTGATTTAACACAGACGGGCGATCCTTCCTGCCACCAGACCCGGGTGGGACGCAGCTGCTAGTTTCAGGATCATCAGGAAATGCTGCACAATTGTCTTCAGGGACCCTGATTCCAAATCTCCGCAACCCCTTCTCTGACCCAGAACCCGGAACGCCCACCGGCTGGCACCCACTGTCCTTGTTCCGGCTGATCTGCCCACAGTTTTCCCGTGGTGACGACATCTCGGTGAGCTGGCCCCGAGCTCGCCCCGGGGAATCTCAACGTCGCTGTGGGCCGCCGTTTTCACCTTCGCTGAGTTCTTGTCGAGGTCTGGGCACGTTGCTATATTGTTATCAAACCTATTTCAACCCTACAGGGCATTTAATTACAGTTTGTGACCATCCGGCGACGCAAGATAATGGGCAGTGTTCATTCCACGTGTCAGAACCCTGTCGGAACCAGCGCGCACAGTGGGCTGCTTCAGGGGTACACGTTTTCTTCCTGGACTTGAACACGTGCCTTCAAACCGCTGTCACTGCTGCACAGTGTGCGGTGGGAGAAAGGACCTCCGTGGTGCCGCTCAGCCCGGCTATTCTCGTGGGAGGCCACGTGGGGGGTGTGGCGCAGCCCCTTCCCCACCCACACCGGCCACCAGGGTCACCGGTGAGCCTCCCCTCGCCCCAGAGAGACGCGCTTCCTTGAAAGCGGTCTCTCCAAACACGGGTGACCGCCCGCCGTCCGGCGCGACCGAGGCGGTGGGGAGCGCAGCCGGGAGAGGGCTGCTTACTCGGTTCCCACAGAGGGGGCCGCGCTGTGCGGGAAGGCGTCGGCGTTAAATTCTGAAGGAGGAAACTGGCTTTGACTCCTGTCTTTCGATGTTTAAAGCAGATTTCTTCCTTTTTGTGTTAAAGATTGTATTTATTTACATTTAGCCAGAGGGGAAGGGAGGGAGAAAGACAGGGAGAGAAACATCAGTGTGTGGCTGCCTCTCACGCCCCCTACTGGGGGGACCTGCCCTGCAACCCAGGCCTGTGTCCCGACTGGGAATTGAACTGGTGACCCTTTGATCCAGGGAGCCACACCAGCCAGGGCTAAAGTAGATTTCCTTCTAAAAATTGAATTTGAGGATAAAATAGTCCTACTTTGTACCTGTTTTTAAGAACCAGGCATGGCATAAGTACATACTCTTTTTCACTATGATTTGTCCAACACTTTGATTTCCACTCATGATGGAAAAAAGCAAGAGTCATTCTGAAATCCCCTCTCCCAAGCCAGATGGAAACGTGAAGTTGCTGTCAGGTGTGGACGTGGGAGAGCCCGGGGGAAGCAGCCTTGCGTGTGGCCTGGGCTCAGCCCTCGGCAGCCCGTCAGGCCGCAGAGCTTCCCTGCCCTGTGCCGTGGCCCCGTGGCCCCGTGGCCCCATGGCACTGTGGCCACGTAAGACCCAAGAAGAGCTCACAAAACTGGATGTCAGAACTGGCGTGGCAGATGAAAGGTGTAATTGGTTTAAAAAATACATTGTTCCTGAATATAAGTAGAACAGGATTTCAAAATCAAGGAAGTTCAACGATGACAAGGACACACACTTAATTCTTGTAAAACAGTTGAATATCATTTAATAAGTGACTTAATCTCGGGGCTAGTAAGGTCAAGGTTCAAGGATGCGGTATCTGACCTGGACAGAGTCCCCCACAGAGAACATAGTTGTATTCATCTGTCACCTCTCCGTCATCCACCCATTCACCCGTCCATCCACCCCCCACTCACCATCCACCATCCACCCACTTATCCACCCATCCATCCACCACCCACCCATCCCCCACCCATCCATCCACCACCCACCCATCCCCCACCCATCCCCATCCCCCCACCTGCCCATCCCCCATCCATCCATCAACCCATCTCCCATCCATCCCCATCCCTCTATCCACCCGTCCCTCTATCCATCCATCCCCCAATCCATCCATCCATCTCTCCCTTCCTTCTTCCACCCTCACAGCAGCCCCCCTGCCCTTCCTCCAAAACCCCGCCCCCGAACTAAACCTTCCGCCCTCTGTCCCCACGTCCATAACCCGTCCCTCTGCATCTGAGTGTCACTGAGTGCCATGCACAGTTTTGGGCGACAGGAATGTGATTTTTAACGTGTGCTCTAAAAAAGACTGCGGTCCCGTGGGAGAAACAAGTAAGCATACAGGACACCCAGACGCACACACTTAGGACTAAAACGGCAGACCCGTGTTGCAGAGAATCCAAGGCACGCAGGAGGAGGGACGTGCCCCCAGGAGAGGGGGAGGGGGAGGTCACAGAATTGGAAGGCGCTGGAGTAGCTGAGAAACACTAAATACTTTGTTATGGCCGAGGTGCTGCATTTGCAAAGGGATGGGGTGAGAAATAACCCTAAAAATGCAAGCAGGAGACAGATGAAAACACACCTTATAAAAGAAATTCAGATTTTGAAATGAAATCATGAGGCTGGTGGTGTTTAATTAGAGCCTGCCTCGCCTCCAAAATAAAAACGATCGACCTATTTAGTAGCCTCACTTTTTCTACCTTGTATAGATCCCGGGGGGCGGGGACAAGAAGAACATTTTTATTCTGTGGCCATAACCAGTGTATCACAGACACTGTCGTTATTAGTGGGGGCACTCAGGGGAAGCCTGGGAAAGGGTGGGCAGACCAATATGATTGATACCCCCTGAACTGCCACCCCCCAAAACTACCTCCTAAGAAGCGAGCATACGTCTCACTGATGATGGTCCAGTGACTCACTTTTTGGGGTGTGGGGGGGTGGTTTAAAAGGAGCACGTTTCCATGGGAATCCCAAGGAAACCTGAAGCTATGTGTGTCCAGGGCTCACCGGAGTGAGAGTCCCGGATTAGCAACGCTTCTGAGCGCAGAAATGACTCGGCTTAGGGAGCGAAGTCACCTCCCCCTTTGTCATCGTCCCCTCTTTTTTTTTCCTCCAGTGAACACACAAAAACACCCGCTGAGCACATCTCTAAAAAAATCATCAAGATTATTTCCATCGCAAAGAATTGGAACTCGAGGCTGGAGTTAATTCTCATTTTCCTTTCCTTCAACCGCTTCGCAGTTCTTCTGACGATGCTGTTCTAATAACCCACGGACACAGCGAGACCACCGCAGCCGGCTGCTTCCTGCCGCGTCTGGGGGGTGTGCCCTCACCACCGAACTGTCCTCCAAAGTACTTGACCTTCACACAGGCCGACTCCCGCAGCACCTCTCAAGGACCCGGGACCGGGAGCCGTAGGCAGGGACGCAGCACACGGGGACATTCGCGCAGCCCCGAGTGTGCACGATGGTGTGGCACCCCACAAAATCGGAGGGTTCCGTGGCCAGCGCCCCTGCCTGGGGCCTCTGCGTGTCACTCGCCAGAACAGACCGGTCTCCAGAGCACAAGCCGCCCCTCCCCCGAGACGAGCCCCTCTCACCGCCCCGCTGGCGGTCAAGGGCCGCCCTGGCAGGAAGCTCTTCTATCCGCCGAAATCCTCCCTATTGAAACCTAAGCCCATTTCCTCTCTCCCCGTGCTCAGCGTGGAGAGGGCCAGCTGGTCACCACCCTCCCCGTAATAACCCTTCACCGCCCTGAAGATGGTTATTAAGTCGGCGCCTCTCCTGCAGGCTAAATAATCACAGATCCCTTAATCTCCCGTCCTAGGTGCTATTTTCCGAGCCTGTAATCATTTCTGCCGTTCCCCCCCGCGTCCCTCTCGGCGCCCTAAGCCCTGGCGTGTCCCCGCGGCGGAGGGCCGGCGCGGACAGGTCCGGCACTGGGCGCCCGGGTGTCCCCGGCGGAGGGCCACAGACACGGCCGGATCCGTGGGGAAGTCTCTGTGCATCGTGGCGGCACGGCCACCGACCACGGCCCCTTCCCCAGAAGCGAGTGACAGAGTGACGGGACGACGATGAACTGAGCCGGCAGCGCGGCGGGAAGCGGGAAACAAAGGCCGTGCAGTCGCCGCTGGGTTTGGAGGACGCGCCCGTCCCCCCCCACTGTCTTAGAGTCATCAGTTTCCCGCGTCAGAGTTTTAAACACCCCGGACTCGCTTGTTGTGTCTTTTCCCGCGTGCACTCGAAGCCCTTCCCCGACAAACCCCAAGGTCATCACGTTACGTTCCTAAAACGGGAGCTCGCCCTCTGGGCCGCCTGTGCGCGCCGCCTGTGCGCGCCGCCCGACCACCACAAGGCGCTCGGGCGAGAACCACCTGCGGGCCACCCGGCTCCCAGGTAGAGCCGCCTGCGGGCCACCTGGCTTGCCAGAGCGGCCGGCCGACCGAAGGAGTGTGGTGGCGGCCTGGGCTCGGGCCCGCGGGGAGCGCGGAGCTGAGAACCGCAGGGGTGACCTCTGCCGCCGCACCCCCCCCATCTGCGGGACCAGCGCCCCCTCTGGCCGTCCGGTCACGTTGCACGCTCGTGACTCCGCCGGCCCCCATCCTCCAGGGCGTGTGTCACCCGCTGCTGCTCCCCGCTCGGTTCGCACCTGCGCGCACGCAGCACACGCGCTTTCCAGCCCGGCTCTCAGAAAGCTGATGGAAGCGCTCCACGAGCCCCGAACCCCAGGTGCGCCTCGCAGAAGCACCACGCGCCAGTCCCTGTTCCCGGACGTTGGAGGTGAGCCATGGGCGCGTGGGTCGAGGGCGGCCGCCGAGAGGGGCCCTGCCTGTGACCCGGGCGGCCCTTCCCGGTGCGCGGGTTCCCAGATGTCCGGGGCAGGACGGGAGGTGGGGCCGGAGTCTCGGGTTTTTCCACCGTGGCTTCAGTGGGGCACCTGTTTACGTGTGTCAACATGTACCTGGACTCTCCTCATGGATAAACCACGGGTAACACGATTGATACTGTTCCTGAGAACGGAGCAAGGTGAGTCAAGCAAATCACACTGCATTGTCATGACTGTTAACATTTTAAAATTTGTTTTGATTTAAAACGCAGCCAGACACACAATAGTTTCCATGAAATGTCCTAACGCGTGTTCACACTCAAGACTGTTAACCCCGGTGCGGGTCTCACCCGGGAAAATGGGGACACTTCCGATCGCAGTCCACGCAGCGCGACGACCCACTGGGTGAGCGTTCACGGAACTCCTGTGCGCGCGGAACGCGGACAGAAGTTGGCTCCCGGCTGGTTCACAGCCGCGCCCACCCTCGCCGGAGGGGGCGCCACCGAGCAGCTCAGGCCCTGGCCCTGGGGGACCGCGTGCGCGTCCGGGGAGGGGCTCTCGCCACGGGGTGACCTGGCCCGTCGGGCCCGGAAAGCGGTGCCACCGCGGCGCGTCCCTGTGACCTGTCCCAGCCCTCCGCCCTCACCGTGACCCCGGAGCCGGAGGCAGATGCCAGCTTCTGGGGGGACTCGGCGCCAGGGGTCTCCTTCCGCGGGAGGGGCGGGGGGGGGGCGGGGAATCCACTCCTTCCTGCCGCCCTGGGCGGGGGCGGGGGCGGGGGCGGGGGGAGGCTGCCTGCGTGCTCCTCGTGCAGAAACGAAACAGCGCCGTCTCCACTGTGGCAATTTCCTTTAATCCCCGGAACAGGCAAACTGTAAATTGCACAACGGCAGAGGATGAAGCGTAATTACCGCTTCGCTTATTCACGCCGTATTAATGTGATATAATTGTCCTACAAGCAGGCAGTCGCGGGCCATTCAGCGATGACAGCAACAAATGCCACAGAATGGTTATTCTAATGACACATAAAAACACAAACTTCCGAGGGTGAAACAATGCTTTTCCGTTATCAAGTGACAAACGGCTGATGCTCGGCAATTGAAATGCTGCACAGTTGAGTGACCCAATTCAGCAAGACAGAAAGTGGAAGGTGACAAATGCCTCATCTCGAAAACAAGCAGGGAGAGATGGGTGCCCTGCACAGTGAGCCCCGAGAGCCCGGCTCGGGGGGACCGGAAAAACCCAGCCAATCTCCGCACACACGGGTGGGGCCCAGAGTCGAACCATCAGCCGCCCGAAGGTCATCTGGGGGCTGCCTCGTCCAGACGTTACACTCATCGCTGGCAACGGGGGCCAGTCGTCGCCAGAAGACTGGGTGTGCGCAGTGCCCGGAGGGCACGGCAGCTGGGCAGGGGGCAGGTGGACCTGTGGCCCCTGCCAGGGCAGCATGGGGTGTGGACAGAAGCAGTGGTGTGGTCCCTGCTCCAGGGAGCAGACAGGGGCCACGGCGGAGACCCTCAGTGTGGGGACGGGGCGGCCAGGCCTGTTGGCAGCGTGGGCATTGTCTGCTTTGGGGGGCCAGAGCTCAGAGAACAACGAGGACCCCCAGAGTCCTGCCGGAGACATTGATTCGGGGTTCTGGCGAAGCTGGACCTGACCCACAGGTGCCCTGGCTTTTGCAGCTGACGTTCCCGGCACCTTCCCTCCTCGGACAGAGGTGGGGCTGGGGTAGGTGGAGTGGAGATGGGAGGTCGGACCTAAGGTGCATCGATAACTGACCATCATGTTCAACGTGCCCTACTGACCTCCGACCTTCGACCTCTGAGAGTCGCTCTGAACGGCTCACGCTGGCTAATCCCGAAACACCATTATGAAGGCGGCACAGTTTCTACCTCTCTTGCATCAGGTGGAGAGGAGGCGCCAGAGAGATCAGCCTACTCCCTCAGGGTCACTTTGCAAGAGCTGGTAAGAGGCATCAGACCGTTCGTCCCATAAGTAGGGACTGAGCGGTCACCTTGGTCCAGGCGTGGAGGTGACAGTGATGAGGAGACCGGGGTGGCTACCTAACCAACCCTTCCTGCCAAAAGCCTGTATGAACCAGAAAAAAAACCAACAGAGCTACAAAGCACAGTTGGAGGGAAAAATGCCTAAAACAGTTTTTTCTGGAGGTCCCTGAGCCCTCGCAGAGCCAGGAGGGCAGGAGAGCGGCCCAGAGGCAAGAACGGCGACTTGGATGCAGCAAAACGCCCCCGAGACTGCGGATTAAAAAGTGAGCAGGACGGGGCCCGGAAGGTCTGAGCGCCGTGCGGAGGGGCCTGCTAGGAAACACGCAGAGGGCACGCGTGTGCCGCTGGGGAGAGGAGGGTCACAGGTGAGGGGGGGCCCTTTGGGGAGTCGGCAGTGAAAGGAGGGGGTGTCAGGAGAACCCTAAGACCTGGCAGGACCCCGGAAACAACCGGAAGGACAAGCCGGCTCTTGTCTCCGCGCCGCCCTTGGCCGTGCCGACGGGAAGGGCTTCCGGGGCTGGGTGTGAACCACGGCGTGAACGTGGGAGGCTGGTCCCGAGCCCCACGGGCAGACGCGCACAGCCCACCTGCCCCACGCACGCCTGTCGGGGGGACACAGCCCAGGAACCCAGGCATTTCGGGAGGTTCAAAGCCCCTCTCCCTGCACCCTCCCTTCCAGAAAAAAGTGTGACGCAGTGACTCCAAACTCCATTAAATACCCTCAGAGAACATGCACGATACTGAAGGGTGAGTTAAAACGTTAAACCTCAGAGCAAACCGGGATAAGCAGAAGGAAGAAAGGAAAAGCCACCGAGCACAAGAAACGGACCAAACACAGAGCGTCTCGGAAGGGCAGAGCGACGTCCAGGTCCCAGGGAAGAGTGGATTCCGATCCAGGCGCCACAGGGGCATCAGAGAGGGAGGCGGAGGACCGAGGGGCCGTGAGCTGAGGTCAGGAGCGAGGGCCGTGGAGGGAGGGCAGCTGGAACCCACAACCGGAGGGGCAGCGAGAAGAGCCAGGTGCCGGGTGGTCCCCGCACAGCCCAGGGGAGACCGTCGGGGAAGCAGCGGGAGACAGACCCACACCCGCAGCGGAGCTCCAGCCACCTGGCGATCCACCCGGGGCGGTCCTCCTGGACACCTGCGAAAACCGTCCCAGTCGTGAAGATGAGAATGTCCCCAGGGCGTCAAAGCAGAAAAATCAGGTGCCTTCCAACTTCTCCAGGGCAACATGCAAGCGAGGTAATGCTCACGTGGCTACTGCTAATCATGACGACAGGCCGTACGTTCGGGAAAACGACGGAAGAAGAGTGAGTCACGGATTGTGTCAACAGCCAAGCTGCCGTACCAGGACAGTCCACGGAAAAGCAGCTTGACTGTGGGAAACCGGCCGGGCACCCACCCACGCCCTCCATCGGTGGGGACGGGCTCGCCACCCCCCCCCCGCCCCCAGCAGGCGCGTGCAGACTGGGGCACCCCGAAGGGGCACCGGTGCTGGAGGGGGCTCGGGAGGCCATGGGGGCCGGCTGACGGCGGGGGCTCCGTGTTCCGCACGCTGATGCCCCCGACCCGCTGTGCTGTTCACGGCCTGCAGTCACCTAAAAAGTGTGTACCTAGTGACACTTCATCTGTCGTGTACATTAAACTCTGTACCTGATTTTTTGCGCACTGTACATTTTGTCTGTGGGACCCGTGACAGGGATTTTAATAGCCTCTGGCTTCCCGGGCCCGTTTGCCTTTTCTCGTTGCTTCTGCACAGTGCAGTCACGTCCCTACTCCCCTGGACATTACACACTTTCCTCTGTCTGTGCACAACACTGCTTGTCACCCCCGATGTGTGATCTGCAAGGACGGTGTTTCAGGGTCGGGTGTGAAGCGAGGGTTCAACCTGACTTTCCACAAAGGGCACCACGAGGCGGTCCTCCCCGCTTCCTCCCCGCCCGCCGGGTGTGCGACACGGCCTCTGTGCACAGTGTTTACATAACACGACACCAGAGGCAGGTGGAGCGTCCGTCTCTCCTGGTCTGTGCTCTGGGGCTCAGATGTTACAGTTCTGCTCGCACACCGTTTCCTGTGAACGTGACGGGGCAAGTGCGTCGGCCGCAGGACAGGCAGGGCGTGCGGAGGCAAGTGAGGAGAACAGAACCGCTGACCCACTGGACCTCGGGGAGGGTCGTGCCTGTGACGTCTGCGTGTGGCCTTCCTGGCACTTGGCCGGCTGCCCCGCACGGATCCCCTTGCACGTGAACTCCTTTCCATGGGGGCAGCCCGCCGGGGGAGGCCCCTGCCCCTGACGGGCTCTCCGCGGTGGCCTCCCTGGGCCGTCTCTCCTCCCGGTTCCCCGGAGCCCTCCTGGCTGCACGGCCTCCCGGTTTGCAGAAAAATGACGGGCGGTCACTCCCTGGGCTCCCCCACAGACTCCCTGCCCCATTTTGCTGCTGCGTTCTCTCCTGCCTGGAGCTGAGCAGGGGCTGCTGCAAGGGGAGGCCGGGGGCTGGGTAGGGTTTGGTCCGAGCGCCGCTGATCCGTCCCCACGCAGGATGTCCGGCCCCTGCTGAGGGGCCCCTAGACCCTGCACACTGCCCAGCGAGGGAAGAACTAGGAAACGGGGCGTCAGCCCTCCCTGCGAATTAGTCTTCGCTGCACGAAGCGTCCTCAGGTGCCGGGGCACGCGCCGCAGCGTGCTGGCGGGCTGGCGGGGGCGGGGGCGGGGGGAGCCCCCCTGTGGACGGTAGGGGGCGGCCCCCCGAAAAGGTCGGGGCGATCGAGGCTCAGCCAGGCGGCCGCCCAGGGGCGCCGCAGTCCTGTCTGCGCGGGTCTCTTCGGGGCGTCTTGCGGGGGCCGGCGGTTCATCCGAGGTGCCGGGCCGCCCCCAGAGGGAGGCAGGCAGGCAGCGCCGGTGGAAATGGCCCGGCGTCGCGAGGCGCCTGCACGGCTGAGGGAGCAAGCAGGTTACCCCTGCAGCCGCCGTGTGCGCAGTCGCGGTGCACTTAAAGCCATCTTAAAGGAAACCCTACTGGGAGTGTTTAGGCCCACAATTACAGTAAATGAAGATTCAGAATTAGCAAAAGCATTTCGCTTAATTAGAAGCATTAAATAAGTACCACCAAATGTACAGTACTGCTCCCTCCAAAATGAGGAAAATAGCTGACCCTGAAAAACATCGTATTTATTGGCTTTTTTACTGTTTACTTCTTTATGTTTAGAGAACTATTAAGGCAGCTTCCAACCAAGAGATAAACTCGGATGCAGATAAGGATGGCAAACACCTTTGTCTTAAAAATATACACACACACAGAACAATTACACACACACACACGCACACGCACACGCACACACACACACACGTTACAGGTACATACGGATTCGCCTACACCCACGCCCACCCACCCATCACCTGCCGCCCACCTAACTGCCCACCCACCTTTCTCCGTCAATCTGTCGGTGCCTGCGGCGGCCTTCGGGAGTCAGAGGGAAGGGTGGTCCGTGCACCGGGCGCTCCGGACTTTTCTCTCACCCCCTCCCCTCGGCACGATGGTCAGACCGTCCCCGCTGGCTGAGGATTTTCCGCGTGAGCCAGCATTCCCCGCGCTGGACTCAGTGCGGACAAACCCTCGGGCAGATGTCCGGGGAGACGGGGGCGGGGGGGGGCGGGTAAGATGGAAGGGAGGTGCAGGGCTCAGGCGCTGCGCTGCGGAGGGATCGCTGCAGGCCTCGCCGAGACCCCGTCCCCGCCCGCCCGCAGCGCGCAGCCCTGGGCCGCCGCTGACGCCGAGTCTGCGCCCCGAGCGGTTCGGCCGGACCCCCCAGGTGCGCGGGACGCTGGAGCAGCAGCCTCGCTGTGAGCGACAAACACGTGGCTGCTCCCAGACCCTCTCACCGCGTTGTTCCGGGGCCTCGGCCTGCCGGCCGCAGGGCCCCAGACCGGCCTCCCCGCCGCGGGTGTCCCCGGCCCCAGGCGCCAGGCGCTAGGTACAGCCGGACGGTGGCGGGGCCCCTCACCCTCTTGTAGGTCATTTTCCACCCACCCCGCGTGGGAATACGATGTGAGCAAGAAAAGCAGCGCACGTGCAGAACCTTCTTTAAAAACGAGAATTCCCAGTTCTTCGTTCACATGCCCCCGAGAGCACAGAGGATGCTGAGGCTCCGCGTCACCGTGACCCGGCAGCGGGGGGAGGATGGCACATGGCTAGCGGTGCCTTTGCCCTGGGACCCGCCTGGCCCTGCTCCCGAAGCAGAAGCCAGGACACTCTGTGTCACCGACAGACAGGCTAGGGTCCACCAGACCGCGTGGACACCACGGCCCTCGAGTGCCGTCTCACCGGCCGGCGCCGGGCGTGTGGCTGTTTCCCCGCCGCAACAGCGGTGCTGAGTGGCTGGACAGAGACCGCAAGAGCTGTGGAGCCCGAAAGGTTCGACGCAGGGCCCCGGGCGGGAGACGCCGCCCGCCTCCTGCTGTGGGTGGGGGGTGTCCTGAGTGCCTGGCCCCGGGCCTGCTGCCTCGGGGGAGGGGACGGCCCGGAAACAAACACCTGCCCCTGGAGGGACACGGTCAAAGCCTGCGCCCGGGGCGGGGAGCCTGCCTGGAAGGCGAGATGCCGCCAGGTCCTGTGCCACCCTGCTCCCTGCCAGGCCTCGCTGCGACCCCGGATGTGGCCGAGCCTCAGGGTGGGCACTGAACCTGGACTTGGACCCTCCCCGCCGATGGCCCCCAGCCCCTCAGGACCCAGGTCTCTGGAGTTGGGCCGGGCCACCCGGGGCCCCCGTGTGTGTGTTCTGTTTGCTCCCTCCCCCTCTGGCCCAGGGACGCACACGAGCCCTCGCTCCTGGGGAGGCCGCGCCGCCTGACCCTGAGGAGGGGGCGTCCAGGCTCCCAAGTGCTCCTTGGGCTCCGCGCAGACCCAGCGGGCTCCCCCCGCCGTCCAAACGGGCGGCCGCGAGTGTGTGCAGCCGGATTTTCACTCTTAACTAAGCCTGCGAGATGGGTGCCCAAACCGTTACATTTATGCGTTTTTAATGGCTTGTCTGGCTTGCTTCGGCCGTCGCTGGCAACGGAGCGGGGCACGGGCCAGGTTTTCCGGACTCACGCCGTGCTGTGGCAGCGCCGCGTGATCTGCCGGCGCCTGGGGCTCCGCCATCGCGCCCGGAGGGCATGGCGTGCCGCCTCGCAGCGGCGCCTCTGCCAGCGATGGGCTGGCAGCCGGGCCCTGTGTCGGAATGAAGGGCTCACCGCCACCGCCGTGTGTGCCGCCCGCTCGGGGGCCGGGCAGGGCGTGACGCCGGCACAGAGGTTCCTCTCGGCCTGGAAGCCCCCTTGCGACCCCGTCTTTCAGGGGCAGTGAAGCCAACGCTGCTGCCGCGCACCTTGCTGCTGCTGTTTGCTGTTTTCTGACGAAAGCCCCCTGGTCCTGGCCCAGGCCGCTCAGATGCTGCAGGCGCTCACGGAACCCGGACGCGGCCAGCGGCGTGCCCCTGCTGTCCCCTCTGCGCCCAAACAAATCGGAGTCGCTCTTAGGTAGGCAGAGCTAGGGAGCGGGACATGCTTCCTATGTGTCGGAAAACGCACTTCGGGGCCGCGCACACCGGCCAGCGACTCCCTCTCCGGAGAGCCTTCTGCCCGCCGCCGGCTGTCCCCAGCCGTGGGCTCCTGCTCCGGACACGCGAGTGCCCTCGGCTGCAGCGCCCGCGCTCCCTCCCGCGGGCAGTTTCAAGATGCGGGCGGCCTGGTCTCTTGTTTGGTGTTTGCTTATTCCATTCTGTTATGTGATTGCCCACCTATCACAGGCACTCCCACCCCACGCCCCCCCAACCCCGAACGGCCTCATCTTGCAAAGAGAAGCAGCAATCGGGTGTTTGATCCTCTCTCAGCCTGTGCTTGTGGATGGGTGCCCAGGTGGCGTGGTTTCGTTCTTTTGCATTTTATTAGCCAGTGTCACCCCCAAGACTAATCACACATGGAAGGAATAAGGAAACACGGCAAATCCGGGAAAACAACAGCAGGTGAATCACACGGGGCTTGTGACGGGGGCGCTGAGGCCGATGCAGCCCTTCGGGTCGCGCACAGGGTTCTCGTGGCGTCCGCAGGCACACGCACATGTAGTTGGTATGTCCGTGCCAGCTAATGCGGGAGCGAATCCCCACTTTTCCCGGGAAAGACTAATGCCTGTGTGGAGTGGGTCTGAGACTTTGCTGAACCTGCGCAGCTGCAAAGAAATCACCCTGGGGAGGTCGGAGCGAGCGGTGGCTCCCGCGGATGGCGTGTTTTCTCTAATCTGCACCCACTGTCCGTCTCCCAGGGGCTGTTCCCGCCCTTCCAGCCTGTCTGGGGCAGGGGCACCGGCACCGGGAGCGTCTCTGGGCTTGGGCTGCGCCCCCCACCCCGCCCCACTGCCTGGGAGTCCCCCTGTCAGCTCAAACTCAGACGCCCCTGTGCTCAGTGCGGGGGTCCATGGCTCCTCCTGGTGCAAACACTTTTAGGAAAAGAAGAAAGGACACGTGTGTGTGTGTGTAAGACTACATGTCACCTCCCACCGTCAAGCACACGGAAGGACACTTCCATGTCACCAAGGGGTCCGCACACCGTGTCCCTGATGGGGAGCGAGCAAGGCATCGCCGACAGCTGCGGGAGCCACCCGGCAGCCCCTGTGCTCCGGAAAGTCCTCGATAGAATCAGTGGGACCAGCAGCATGTCCTCCCCGTCACTGTCGCAAACACCGTCGTCACACACAAAACCGTGGTTTCTTCGCCGGATGTGTATATAATACTTGGGAATGTGTATATTCTTTGTTCATGGAGGGACATGCTGAGCAATGTACTCACAGTGGATGCTCGGGCTGCTGCAGGCTGTTTTGGGGAGTTTTTTCAGATGTTAAAGAAGAGAAGGACCATCGTATGGGCAGCCTCCCCATCACTCTCGGGTGATCCTGAAATAACGCGTGCATTTGAAACGGGCAACATCAGTCCTCACACTGGTTTCATTTTTCCTGTCATTTGCGAGGTAGATGGTTTTATGATCGTTTGGTTGTTTTTATTGTTCTGGACAAGTCTGTGCCAGCTTTTTGTGACTGTGTGTGCTGAAGGGCCGAGGAAGCCCTGTCACAGATCACTGTTTCGTCTCTGTGGATAAGAAGGCGTCTCCCTCACGGGGCCCGTCGTGAAGGGGGCCGTGGCGCCGGCAGAAATGAGCGTGTGCATCTGGGGCGTTGTGCTGCCCGACATTGTGTTTCTGAGTCGTTTCTACAGGCCCTGGCGCGTTTGGACGGCCGTTTTCCAAGCAATCTCTGAATGGCTAATGTCTTCTTAATTGTTTTTTCAATAGTGCACCTTTAAGCGTTTTGCTGTGCCATTTTCTCTCTGCCATTTTTTAGATCCAAAAAACCGTCTCTTTGCTCTGCCTCTGTCGGGTCCAAAAAGCACTGGGCTGGTGCCTGGCGGGCCGGGTGCCTGGTGTGCCTCGGGTCCCCGGGGCCCTTGCAGGTGGGAGAGGCGGCGGCGGCCGACCAGCGAGCTCTCTCCCTGCCCGCAGTTTCCAGCAGGCCGGGTGCCTCGCTCCCGCCGCCTGGGCGCCCGGACCCCGGGCAGAGTGGGTGTGCGCCAGGACTGCCGCGGTCCTTCCTCGCCTGGGTCTCCCCGCACGCGCGCTGGGAACTGGCCGCAGACCTTCCAGGCCGAGGGGCCGTGGCTGGGGGTGGCGCCTCGCGCAGAGGAAGGCGCCCGGGTCCCGCGGGGAAGCTGCGGGTCCGGCTCAGGCGCCGAGGCGGAGCGCGGGCGGCCGCTAGATGGCAGTGCAGCCCCCGGGATGCCGCCGCGGCCCCGGGTGCGGAGGAAGCCGGCCCTGCCTGCCCGCCCCGGGGCGGAGGGGCGGGCCGACCGGGGTGCGGGGCTCCGAGAACCCCGAGAACCCCGTGCGCCCCGGGTCCGCTCGTCTCAGGCGGGCTGCACGCCCAGGAGGCACAGCGGAAGGCAGTGGATTTCGGTTTGACTTCGGGATTCCAAGAGACTGAAGCGCACATTGTGATCCCCTAATGCGGCTTAGAGTGCAATCAATATTGGGGTCTGGTCCGAACCCCCCCCCCCCCCCCCCCCGGCTCTGCTCCCCGTGGAGGCCGCGATTCCCGCTCCTGTCTCCCCGAGTCTGCGCCGTCGGTTTGAGCAGTCGGTGGTGTTGACAGCGTGTGCAGCTTACACTCGAATTTCTATTGAGAGCCTTTGGCTGTCGATCCCCTGAATTCTGAAAAAAATACTTGTGCGGACAAAACATTACTTAAAATGACTCGAGAAGGTTGTAGGATATTTTGCACTATTTTTTCTTCTCCTGAACCATAGGGTTAAACGAATGGGTGAAATACAGAAATATATAACTTAAAAAGACATGTACCAATATTTTCTTGGCAGCAAAATAAAAATCATCAGATTTATTTTAAAAGCCGTGTGAAGTGTGTGCATGTTGTATTTTTTAAAATGTGTTCAGTAGTCTTACTTCCACAGTCCCTCAGAAATGTAGCCATCTAGGGGACTCTCAGTGTTCCTGATTGTTAGGTCCCCTCCGATGACTTGTTTAAGAAAATTGCCAAGATCTCATCAGTGTCCTCCTTAGGTGGTGACCGACTGCTAGTGCTCATGCTCCTGTAAACGTAGGCAGCGCTCACGGCGGCCGACACATGCCGGTGCCGGTGCCGGTGTCGTGAGGAGATGCAGCAGCCTCACAGCTGGGCCCGGCTCTTACTCACCCGGGAAAACGATGCGCCGTGACTCAGGCAGGGCGGCTGGTAAACCGGAGCGCGGGACGCTGCCGTTTTAGCGCATGCAAAGCAGAAAGCCGCCGCCTCCCGAGAACCTGACCCCAAACCCTAAAACGCTGCCGCCGCCACCGCCGTGCAGGGAGTCCATTAACTGTGGCTGGTCTGCACGCTCCGTGCCACCCAGGCTGCACAAAATGCCCCTGACACACAAGAGCCATCGATCGGATCGCCAGCAGACTAATTGGCCCTATTGGAGGTTTTGATCGGAGCCGCCGCACCGGCTGGCACCCCCCCCTCGGCCTCAGACACGTAAATTGCGTGTTATATCTGCTATCTTCAATTATTTAAAAACACGAGGTCGCCTCATCGGTCTTACTCTGCAGAGCCGTGAAAAATGCATGGGGCTCGGCCCTGGGCCAGGACGCAGCTCACGGGTAGACTGTCCTGGTGGGCGGCGCTCAGCGGCAGGTGAGCCCCTGCCCACAGCCCCCACAGGAAGGGGCTGGTCGGTCCCACAGGACGTGAAGCAGGGCGGGCCGGGGGGCGCGCATCTGGGGCTACAGCTCCTTGACGTCTTCTGCCCGAACAGAAAGGAACACAATGTTCACTCTCGAGTTTCCTCTTTCAGGAACAATGCTTCCGCCCAGACCTCTGTCAGGATCAAACCTGTGTCGTGCGCTGAGTCCTGCAGTAACCCTGCGGCCCTGCTCTCCTGCTGCTGGAGTTTAAACTGGGAAGGGTGTTTAGGGCTGCTGCAAATACGACTCTTCTCCAGCCCACAGGGTGGCCTTTCACCTTTCAACAGGAAGTGTCCGTCTGGGCTGATGTCACAGGGACAAGTGACCAGTCCAGGCCCTCAGTCCACAAACCAGCGGGGGGTCCAAGCTGCGCCCTTCCTGGGAGGTGCCCACCACGGCCGGCGGCCTGCCGGGGCCTCTGCCTCACTCACCGCCCCAGGCTTGCAGCTGGCGAGGACAAGGACACAGGGGGCGTGCCTTTGTGGGCATTGCCCTGGGTCTCGGTGACTGTCACCACGCACCTTGCACAGGTGATGTCGTCCCTAAGGTGCACGCACGACGCCCGCTGGCCTCTCTCCGCCGTCATGTGCGGCTGCAGCACCGTCTCTCACTGCCCGGTGTTTCGAGAGAACGAGGCCAGTCAACCAACTTGGGGAGTGGTTCTGGGGTCGGCCGGGGGCTCCCTCCCCGGCTGCATGGACCTGGGCGCCCCTGCTGGGAGCAGGGGACGCCTGGGGCAGGGACAGTCCCTGGGAGGGCAGAGTGGGGGGGGGGCGGGCAGCTGCAGCTGGAAAGACGGCAGCTGCACGGAGAGGCCGTGCTCCCCAACCACGTCTCCCAGCCTTTCCCTGCAGGTCGGGTTCAAGTCCAGGAACCTCAACCAGGAGCCTGCAAAATAAGCCTTATGTGTTATTTATTTATTCACTTTTGGCTTATGCTGTTTTATGTCTCTATTGGGAAAACCGTGCAAACATCATTTGTTGAAGTAACAGTTCGGGCTCTCGGGCACCCTGTGACCTGTGACAGGGAGGACGTTGCCCCCAGAGGACGGCGGCCGCTGTCTGAGCACGCCAGCGCTGGGGGGCTGGGAGGGAGGCCTCCTGGCGGGTTGGGCGCTGCCCGACGGCAGACACCACGTCCAGGGGGAGCCGGTGGAGGTCAGGAACCGAAGGCAGCGGCGGGGGGTGGGGCAGGGGCTGCCTCGGGGTCTGCAGGCGCCCGTCACTGCGATTCACACGAGGACAGTGCGTCAGGTGGCCCCTAAGTCATTTGGTGACTTCTCAGGTCACCAGGCGCAGATTGAACCGGCACCTGTGGGAAGGCACTGTGGCCTGGTGTCCCAGTCTTTGCAGCCTGTGGTGGTCGTGGCCTTGGTGGGGGCGGGGGGCACCAAGGGGACCTCAAGGGGGCACTGCTGAGCAGGGCTGTGCCCCAGCTCAGGGCCAGCACCTCGGGGTGGGGGGGCACCCCTCGGGCCACAGTGTGCCACAGGGACGATGACTAAGTCGTCACCCTTCACACAGCCGGGCAGTGGGGCTGTTTGTCCGGATGACAGTGTCACTTCCCCTGCAGGGGTGGTACTGACTGCAGGGGGAAGGTCCCCTCCTCAGGGTGTCACCCTCCGCCGGTGGCCCTTGGAGCCGGTCCTCCCTAAAGGAACTCACGCACCCCATGTGCAAGCAGCCTGCAGCCCCCAGCCTCAGCCTCGTGACACCTGCCCTCATGCTCCCTCGGGTGGCGTCTGTCGGGTGCCCCCAGCCTGGATGCCCCGGGTGTCGGGCGCCTGCCACGCTGAGCCCCACGGCGGGGAGGCGGGCCCTCCTAAGTCACTTCTCAAACACGCCCGAGACCCCTCCGGTCCCTGGTGTCCGGCACCCACGTGCCACCCACCACCCCGGGAAGCCCCTGGCCGCTGGCCCCCAGCCCGGTGCGTGTGGGCCTCCCCTGGCTGAGCAGATGAGGCCTCTTCAAAGGGGCACTTTTAAAGTCCTCCGCCGATCCAGACCAGTAGGTAGGAACCGAAACGCCGTTTATCACGCATGTGGGCGTGTGTGAGAAGCAATTTGAAGTTTATCATCGGAGGTATTCTCTTTTTGACAAGCAATGAGCCACAGGCCACCGCAAACAAAAATTGCTCATATTCCGTGTGATTCAACCCACCTCAAAAACTCTGTGTTAGACACAGTCCCCAGCGGGTTACTTTCTTTATTTCCACCACGTTGTTTTAAACTCCGTGTCTCCGCAGTGCACCACGATGACGCTGAAGCTGCAGGGACACCAGTGAAGCCGACCGCAGGGCCGGGCTGAGCCCCGCCGTCCCCGTCACTGGCAGCGGGTGGTCTCGGGAGGCCCAGGGGTCCCCTCTGTCCACACAGACACTTCCACGCACAGCCGCCAGAACGCCGGCCGGGAGCCCGTGGCTCAGGAAGAGGCCCAGACGCCGCGGCCCCGGGGCGGGGAGTCCGCCGTCGGCAGGCGGCGTGGGTGGCGTCGCTGCTGGGGTCCGCCCTGAGGGGCGAGGACGGTGGGGTGCTGGCCCCCAGCTGGCGTGTGTGCGAGGGTCCCGTGCACGTGGATGTCCTCCACGGGGCACGCACGCCCCAGCACGCTGCCGAAGCTGAGCGTTCGGCCCAGCCAGCAGGTCAGTGGACACGCTGCGCCCCTGGCTGCTCCTCCTCTCCGGGCCTCTGCAGGCGGGCCGTCCCAGGGCTCACGGTGGTCCACAGGGTGGGCGTTCAGGACCCCAGGGTGGACGCGGACCATCTGCTGCCATCCCCCTGGGGCGTCCCTCCCTCCCCCGCCCCCCGAACAGCCTCTGCCCTTCACCGTCCACCTTCAGGAGCCTGCGTTCGCCTGGACCTGCCTCCAGAGGCGTGGTGGCCCCCGGGCCTCTGTTTCCTCGCCCGCCTGTGACGGCGTCTGCCCAGGTGTCCCCAGGCTCCCCCGGCTCCCGCCCCCGGAGGGCGTCGCAGGCCCTGTCTCTGGGACCGCGGGGACTCGCGGTGTCTGAGAGAGGCCTGTGCCCCACGGGCAGAGTGTCGCCTGTTCTGACATTCTCCAGAGAAGGGAATGTTTAAAGAGAGCTGTTCCGAGTCAGCCGGCAGGAAGCGGCTCGGACCGCTGCGTGCACAGGGACCCGTCGCTGGGGGGCAGTCGGGGGCCGAGGGGTGGGGGCGGGGGCTGGGCGAGGGGCGCTGGGACCAAAACTGTGACGGAAAGACAGGGCCAGCGCGGCGGCATCACTGGGAATGAAGGTCTCGGAACCCGAGACGCCCGTCCCTGCGGGTCCCACGGCGCAGCTCACGGGACAGAAACGGGCAGGGAGGACACAGGAGCGGAGCCGCGTGCCCGCCCCGCAGGCCCGGGCTGGCGTTTTTCACCGGGTTATCTTATCTCGCTCCGAATTTACGGAATTACAGACACAGGCGTAATGGCCGTGGCACTAATTCCCTGATTTACTAAATCTGCAGGCCGACATCAAAGTGAATAGTTTGTCTGGGCCCCCACTCTCGTTTCCTCGGCGACAGCAGCGCCAGGACAGCGCACCAGGTCCGTATCGTCATGGTCACTCTGCCTTGTGGCAGAGACCTCAGCCCGCGGACGCCCACCCGCCCACCCCCGTGTGGCCCCTGCCTGGCGAGTGTTCGGTGCGTTCAGGGGGCTGAGCGAACACAGCCACGTCTGGTTCCCGACCCGGGGTCAGGCCCCTGCATCCATCCGTCTGCGTGTTCTGGGGGCTCCGCACACGTGGGGTCCTCGGTGGCTCTCTCGGCACTTCTGGCATCGCTCTGCTTCCCCTGAAGATGAAAACGATGTTCCACGGGACTGTTCCCCACCCCCCCTGCACCTCCCTGGGTCAGAAGCCGGCACGGCTGCCTCCTCTCGGGTGTGTGTGTGTGGGGGGGGGGGTTCTCCAAGGCTGACGTTCTCGAGAGCTCACCCCCACCCCTCGGGGGTTCCCTCCGGCAGGTGGAGCGTCTGCGTCCAGCAGGGTCCCCCGACTCCGGGCCAGTCTGCTCTGCAAAGCAGCTGCGCCGGGTGTGGGCGGAGCCGCTGGGTGCGGGCCGGGTGCCGGTCTGTGGGGTCCACAGGAACTCGGGTGTGGGGGGGCCTTCTTCGAGAGGCTGACCCCGAGCTTCTGCAGGAGAGCACCTGACTGACTGTCCCGGAGACGACGCATCCCTGGGGACGGGTCCCCCAGGCGCCCTCCCTGCGGACACAGGAGAATTTTGGAGACGGACAGAGTCTGGGCTTCCCTTTCCAGAGAGGGAATGTCCCTTCTCCTGCAGAGGAGACTGTCGGCCCTCGGCTCCTGGTTTCGGGGTGTCCCGAGGCAGGGCGGTTGGCCAGGTCCACTGAGAACAAAGGCTGGCTCCGCCCCTTCCTCTGGGGGAGCGGGGAGGCGCGTGCGCGCACGCTCCGCGTTCCTCTGAGGCTGCCTCTCGGGGACGCGCGCGGGAGCACGCGGCGGGTGCGCGCTGCTCGTCAAACTGCTGTCGATACTCATTTACTGATATCAATACTCATCTGCTTCCCCAGGGGCCGGGCGGCCCGGGCGGGCGGCGGGCGCCTCTGAGCTGCCCCAGCCTCTCCGCGTCGGCGTCGATGGAGCTGGCTGCTGCTCTGCAGCTACCGACAGTCATTAGAGACGGCCCTGGTGCAATTTCATGCCCATCCACACCGGAGCAGAGGCTCCGGACTGGGGTAGGGGGGCGGCGGGGCGAGGGCGGCGGGGCGAGCGCTGCGGGCAGGCAGGCACCGGACGGCCCACAGCTCCAGGTGGAGAAGGCCGCCTGCTCCCTGGGAGGCTCCTGCCCTGCCTGGGCCGAACCTGGAGCCACGTGGAACCCCTGTGTGCTTCCCAAGGAGCCGTCGAGACAGGTGACCCCGGGGGCCTTCTGTGTGGTGGACAGGGTCGCGAGCCCCGCCGGGGGCCTGGGGCCTCGGGGGCCAGACAGCGCCTGCGTCTGTGGACACCTCACGCCTGCGTCTGTGGACACCTCACACCTGCGTGCAGACCGAGGTCCCATTCCCCTTCAGACCTTGTTTGAGGAGCGTGTTCTAAACCAAAAGTACAAGGAAACAGTGCACTGACGACAACGATACTTTAATTACAAGGACGGTGTGTGTTTTTAGATCCCACAGATAGGTGGAACCACACGGGTGGGATTTGTCTTTCCCTGTGGAACCCCGTCCACTGAGCGTGATCCCCTCTCAGCCCACCCACACTGCGTGTGGCAAAGGGCACGGTGTGCTTCTTCTGGGATGCGGAGTCACGTTCCACTGCCCCCCGCACCCCCTCCCGCACCCGCTCACCCCCTCCCGCACCTGCTCCCCCCCTCCCGCACCCGCTCCCCCACTCCCGCACCCGCTCACCCCCTCCCGCACCCGCTCACCCCCTCCTGCACCTGCTCCCCCCCTCCCGCACCCACTCACCCCCTCCCGCACCTGCTCCCCCCCTCCCGCACCCGCTCACCCCCTCCCGCACCCGCTCACCCCCTCCCGCACCCGCTCACCCCCTCCTGCACCTGCTCCCCCCCTCCCGCACCCACTCACCCCCTCCCGCACCTGCTCACCCTCTCCCGCACCCGCTCACCCTCTCCCGCACCCACTCACCCCCTCCCGCACCCACTCACCCCCCCGCACCTGCTCCCCCCCTCCTGCACCCGCTCACCCACCCACAGACCCCCCGGGGCTGCTTCCGCTGGGCCCCTGGGAACAGTGCCGCGGCCAGCGAGCACAGGGGGCCGACAGCAGGCCGTGGAGACGGGTCAAGAGTGTGGCTGCCAGAGGGGGAGGGGGTGGGGCTGCGGGCAGACGGCAGAGGGGAGGCCGGCTGACATCCTGGTGAGTTTGCTCGGTGACAAGCGATTGATCGTTAGGCTTAGCAGGGCGGCCACACTGTCAGGGACAGGGATGTGGGGCCGCCGTGTCGCACACCCAATGCTAACACGAGGCTGTGTACTAACTACTCTTGGACAAAGGCTGTTGAAGGTAAGATTCCAGCAGCGTTCGGACACACGTAAGGTCGCACAGGGCGTTTTACTGAGTGTTTCTCTAGATACTGCCTTTACGCTAAAGAATCACATTTACTGAAACGTGATCAATGATCTCATTTTAGATGACATTTTGCAAGTAAATAACCAGCATATTGGGCAACAGTTGGTTTTTACTGTCTTTTGTCTTTGGGAGAATTTCTATCTATTATTCTGTGTTTCCATCTATATGTTGTATACAGCCACACATCAAAACGTCAGCGGCAGGACTGGATAGAGCTAGTTGGCATGTATTAAAAATTCTAATCAGCGTGTCAAATATTATTCATTAGCAAGTCGGGGAAGGACACCTTGGCATAATGACACGGCACCTGTTTTCCACCGAGGTGGTGGCTTCCAAGCCAGGGCCTTGGGGCTGTGATTGCATCTGTGGTAACGGCCTATATGTCATGTCAGCGAGGAAACGGGTTCCCGGCTCATGTGTCATCATCCTCCCGGCCCCTTCACCTCCCAGCGCTCCCCGAACGGATGCGGGGAAACGCTGGGTGCCGAGGGTGACTGCTCACCCACCCCCGTGACTAATTATCAAACGGCCCTCCCCAGAGCCCCGGCGGGGCCCCAGAGTCTGGGTGTCATTGCTCCGTGACGCGACCTTGCCCTTCAGGGGATCGGCCTTCCCACTGGCGGCCGGCGCCAGGGAGGCCGCCGGGGCCCAGGGTCGGTCACCTGCACACAGGCACGTCTGCATGAGGCCGTGCTTGGGACAGCGCCCCCACCCCTGAGGACGAAGGCCGGCCCCCTGGAATCCGACCGCGGCAGGGGGAGCTGGACTCCCGCAGCCCACATGCACCCCGAAAGCCCAGCACCTCACAGGGACACCCTGGGGAGGCAGAGGCAGCGTTCTGGTCCCCACCGCCCAGAGCAGCACCCAGGCGAATACGGGTGCATCTGTCTGCAGGACGTCAGCACACTTGTCGCTCCAGAGGAGGGGGCCCAGGCCGCTCTGGTCCCCGAGTGACCCGATGCGTCCCTCTCTGCTGACAATCCGGTGTTGGGGGACAGGAGGCTGAGCATCGCCGGCCGCTCTGTTTGAGCCGCGGCACAGTCTGCCGCACGGGCACAGGCCGGGGGGCACACCCGCCCACCTGCTGCCACCCAACAGCGTGTCCACCGCTGGGCACCGAAAGCGCCGGTGTGGCCACGGAAGCAGTGGGCCTGCAAGGGTCAGGTGTGCGTGTGAACCGGGCGGGACCACGGGGCTCCGGCGTTGGGTCTGCTTAGGAAGTCACCAGGAGTGGCTAGGCAGGCTCTAAAGAGAACCATATTTGATACTAGCGTGAATTTGTTCTAGAACGCGGGAAGTACCTTTGTTGCCTGTGGAAGGAAGGGGACGAGGGAGGGAGGCGAGGAGGGGGGGAGGGAGGAAGGAAAGAAAAAAGTGAAGAAAACAAAAGGGGGGATTTTAGCAGCAGATACAAGGCAACCAGAAGCTCATCTCTGAGCGGGAAGAGGGGGCAGAGCAAACGCCCTTGCTAACGAGAGGCGGCTGGCGCAGGGAGCGGGGACGAAGGGGAAGTCGAAACGGAAAGACGGAGCAGCCGGGCCCGCCCTGGTGGCCCGGGCAGCCGGCAGAGACGACAGTCAGTGGCGATGGTAGTGGTGAGAAGCGATGGTTACCATCCGTTCACCACCGTTCACCACATAGCAACCCTGCAAGGTCTGTAAAACCGTCGTCCCCGTTTTAAGGAGCAGGGGTCACGACCAAGGCTACTACCAAGCTCTGACATCGTGAGCCAGGTTCCGGGTTCTGGACATCTGACCCCAACCCCACCCAGCCTGGGCCATTTGTGTCTCGTCAGTCCATGGAGGAGCGGCTGGAGAACATTCCAGAACCTGTGAGAACTTGTCCAAGCAGCCTCCATTTGTCAATAAATCTGAACCTGTTCTAAAACTGAAATGTGTCACGAGCACAGAGGAGGGACGACCGAGTGAGGAGAGGAGGGGGGCTGGGAAGGGGGGGTCCCGGGGTCCTCACTTTTCAGAGCTCGAGGTCGGGAGAAGGGCCCGCAGATGTGACAGCTGCACAACTGACAGGCAGCGGCAGAGGGACGGCAGAGGTCATGTGTGCGTGTGTGTGTGAATTACACCTTACACATAACAGACGGTAGTGCAAACATTGTGTGATGCACACAGGACGTTGTATGTGTGTGTGTGGCACACCGTCTATGACTTCACACGAGAACCGTCAGGGCGCCGTCCACATGGGTCGCGGCAGATGCGGCAGGCCACGTCTGCATGCCGTGCACGAGAGCTGCAGGAGGAGCCTGCCGTTGGCTGTGGGGGTTCCGCTAGAGTGAAGCCAGGAGCATCCGAGCGGGGGAAGACCGGGCAGAAGCGGGGACAGCTGCTCCACCGCAGGACCTCAGGTACCCTGTGATGGGCGCGTTTCCGTGGCGCGCGGGTGAATAGACTGAAACACGGAAAACACCAACATTTGTGTAGATCAAGAACAGTAGAGCGTTGCCAGTTCCACGTACTCCTACTCCGCCGAGTGACGCTGCGAGCAAAGTCCTGAGGAAACAGACCTCGGGGCCGGGAGATAGCCGCTGGCCCTTCCCACAGGTGGGGCCCGTCCTGGGTTGAAGCCGGGTCCTCTCACAAGCGCAGAGGTTTCCCCCGAACACCGAACTCTCCGTAAAAACAAGCCGTGCGCCACCACTTTCTCCAGGGATTAGCAGGCGGCGAGCCACACGGTTACTGCAGGTCGTTCGTGAATGCCCTTGAGGTGGGTTAGTTTAAAGACACCGGCGTGTGAGTGTGGCCCCAGGCCTGTTCCTGACTCTCGGGTGACTGAGGACAATGCCTGAACGGTGGCAGATCCAGAGAGGGGGAGCCCATGGTCTTAGCGTGACTAAAGCAATTCCATCTCTCCCCGCAGCGCCCCCCACGCGGGGGACGCAGCCTGACTCTCCCCAGCAGGTCCCGCGGAAACGTGATTAAATTGCCGCCGGGCCCTCTCCAGCTTTGACGGATGAGGCGTCTGTCGCTGCGCCATCCGCTCCGGGGCGAGTGGCTGCTGGGCGCCCGGCACTCCCGCGAATTAGTTCACGCGCCTCAACGTCCGCCTCCGAGATGCGGGTTACGCCCTTTGCTCAGAGCACCGCGTCCATTTTCCCCGTCTCTTCGGCGGCGGGCTGCTCAACACTGACTCTCCGAAGTGAGGGTGCACCCTCCTCCGAGGCCGGAACCCGGGTCTGCCGGCCGACCCTGGGCTGAGTGTGGAGCCCGGGTCAGGGAGGGAGTTGGACCTCACCCCCCGCCGCCGCTCACGCGGTCACTGGTTCTCCCGTCTCGTCGCGTGCATGGGGCCACCACCCGGTTTTGAAGGAAGGAAGGTTTTTAGGCACATGTTTTGGGGAGAAGAACAACAGAAGGGTGGACCTGGGGACACGGAGCCTGAGATCAGCACAGACGGCGTGTGGGCCAGCTGCCCCTGTCACCGGCTGGCGGGGCCCTGGGAGAGGCGCGCCCAGACGCCCCAGTGGCTCGCCTGTAAGGGGCGGGGGTGGTGTGCTGATGCTGTTTAATCCTCTCAGGTGCCAGGACCCGCTGCAGACCCCGCATCAGTGGGCAGGCCCGCCCCCATGGGACAGGGCGAGGAACTCGCCTGAGGTCCCACTGTGTGAGGGACGGACGCCGCGCTTGCCCCGGGGGCTTCCCTGTGGGAGGCTGAGCCCGAGTCTCCCACCGAGGCCCCCGGGGGCGCCCAGTTCCTTCCCGCAGACGACTCTGAGGCCCCGACTCTGAAGCCCCGGCGGCCGCCTGCAAGGCCGCTGCAAAGCGAAGCGGTCGCATGTGCTGGAAAGTGGGCCGGCCCCCGGCCACAGTCAGGACTGTGCATTTCCCCGACACAACCCGCCCCCCGCCCCGGGTCTCCCTCCGTCAGGAAGCCGCAGCTCCGCCGTTTAATACCCATCACAACCTAATTCCAGCCCCCGGGCTCCCCCCCGGCCGAGGCCCCCCTTCCCGGCCCCACGGGCGGGCGGGCGGGCGGCAGAACGCTGATGAAATGCCCGGCTCACCGGGAGGACAGCGCTCCTGCGCTCCCCGGCAAGTAATTGGTGTTAAATGAACTCTCGCATCCTCCTTCGGTCATTGTCCATTAACGCTGGGTTTTGAATACGCGCATCTGAATTTCTCATCTCTCCTCCTCAACCCTGAGAGTCCAGGGCGGGGTCTGGAGGTGCCCCAGGCCCGCCGCCACAGGCCAGCGGCCTGGGGGACCTGCAGGGCGTGCTGGTCGTGGGCACACGGATGCGGCGGACCGCGGACAGCAGACGGCGCGGGATGCGGTCCGCAGTTCTGTGTAAGGGCCCTGCCACTGGATGAGGGGTGGGAGGTCCTCATTTCCGGCCCTGGCGTCTCCACCGGGCAGCCAGAACTGGGGAACGGTGGGGCTAACAGGTTGGTTTTCAGAGATCTCGATGAAAAAACAAAGCCAGCTGGTTTATATGCGGCGGCATTTTTGCTACAGCCTGGCTTCAGGTTGGTAATGGTGGTTGTATTGGTCATGCGGGTACTTTTAAAAAAAAAACTTGGATTTTAAAGAGCCTCCAGCAATTTCTAGATATGTTTGTTTTTAAATAACCCGCATGGCGAAGCAGGAGCACGAACCTCTCAGTCATGTAGATCGCTGAATTCATAAAATTCGCCGGGATGACAACTCGCATCTTCGTGGGTTCGTGTGGGGACAGGGCACTTGGTACGGCACGGCATCAGACAGAGCACCTACCGGGGGAGAGAGAGTGGCTCCGGGCGCTGGGAGGAGGGAGGACACCTGGCGTCTGCAGCGGGGTTATGGGTCTCGGTCTCACAGACGGAGGGCCTGTCCCAGTGACAGTACGGAAATGTCCCCTGTGCCCGAGGCTGACCTTGGACCAGGGTCTCACCAGCAAAAGCCCCTCCCACCCCCGCCCTAAGGCAGGTGGCTCAGACCGTGGGTTCAGGTCCTGCTGCATTAGTGCAGGAATAGCAAAGTGTTTGCAGTTTCCTTAAGGCATTTGCCAAGGCTCATTTGCCAAGAATTTATTGTTTAGGGATTTTTTTCTTTTTTTAATGCAACACAAAGCAGGTACCTGGAAAGCGGGTCATCTGGTCTGAGAGCCCGCTGTGGAAGCTACCTGCCGTCGGCCCCTGGCACACCTGAGCGGGCGTGTGCAGGTTCAGAGGCGTTTCCGACCCCCACCTGCTCAAACCTGAGCCCATGCCTCCCGCCTGGGACGCACCTTGGTCCCCACCGCGGGTGTTCTCGGCGCCTGGCCCACAGAGCCTGCCCGCCTCACAGCCTCTCGCTGCCACCCCCGACGTCAGCAGCAGTGTTCGCTCCCCACATCCGGGGGCCCGAGACCCCTCCATGGCGCCGAGCTGACGTGGCTGCAGGGCACGGCCCGGGAGCCTGCCTTCTGCCCACCCTCCGCCTCCCCGCCGACTCCAAGTGGGGACCCAGCACACGCTTCCCGAGGAGAACACCGTCTACACGAGCTGGGTGCACGTTTGCTTTCCACGTGACTTTAAACGTCTTTGTCCCGAGACGGCGTAGGTGCTCACTCACAGTTTCCTCGGGGAGGCACACTTGTGTGCGTACTCAGGGAATATGTAACTCGTCGATTTACTTGGGGTTAATTTTTCTGTACGATGTGATAAAAGGCCCAATCTTGTTTTTTCCTCCTCAGAACAATTACTCCAGAGCTAGTCCTAAAGGTTCTCTGTGTGCAGTAAAGGAAAATCCCACAAGAGCAAACGGGGTAAAAACACTTCAGTCATAGACACTTCAGGGCTGTATTATTGTGAAGCCAATGAAAATTGATAATGTCCGGTCCGCACTAACAGAAAAGGCACAGAGTGTAGTGAAATGCTGTGCTGGAGAGAGAGGTTCAGAGCCATAGTGCAAACTCAGAACATTCTAGAGTCACAAACTTATTATTTTTAATATACCTACCCCTAACCACCCCCTTTAAAAACCATTAATTTCCCTGCCTCGTGACAACATGTATTATAGTGGATTTTACAATATCTCAGGGGCCAGGTACCTTGGAGGCTTACTGTACTTCATTCTTATACATTCTTGGGCACATCTTGAGATTTTGGGATGTTTTTTAAATAAAACACTACTTATTGTACCAACAATATATATTTTTTAAATCATTGGGTCTCTCAACGTGTTTGAACCTGAGCTCCCGTTACCTGTCGGACCCACATGCTGGTATTCCGTGGTGCTCTCAGACGGGGTGAGAGGCGGGCTCCGGGGAGAAGGCCAGGCCCTCGGAACTGGCGTTTCGGGTTCTTGGGGCGTGTTCCGCCCCCCTCTCCTCCGGCCGCGGTCGCTCTGTTCCCTGTTTCCGTGTCTCTGCTTCTGTTTTGCTTGTCAGTTTATTTTGTTCACTAAGCTCCACTTAAAGGTGAGATCACATGGTATTTGTCCCTCACCCCCTGGCTTGTTTCACTCAGCATCATGCTGCCCAGCTCCATCCACGCTGTTGCAAAGGGCAGGAGCGCCTTCTTTCTTTCTTTCTGCTGCATAGAATCCATCGTGTAAATGTACCACAGTTTTTGATCCACTCATTTACTGATGGGCATCTAGGCTGCTTCCAGCCCTTGGCTACTGGGAATAACGCCGCACTGACGTGGGGTGCACGCGCATGGTGGAAAGAAGGGGGAGGGGCTAGTCAAGGATCACGTATGAATGACCCATGGCCACGGACGACAGGGTGCGGGTGGACTGTGGGAGCGGGGGGGGGGGGGGGGGGGGGGGGGGTGGTCTGGGTGGAGGAGGGAGAAGGAGGAGAATTGGAACAACTCAGCAAGAACATGAAAAGAAGAAGGAGGAGGAGGAGGAGGCAGGTGTCCGGCTGCCTTGAAGGATACAGAGGTGCCCCAAGCTTTTCGCTGCGGGAAGAACCGTGAGGCTCTGCCCTGGGATGGGGGGGGGAGGGGGAGGGGGAGGGGGGAGAGCTCCCAGGGCCTCCTACAGCAGCCCACGTCTTCCTTCCGTGCGCACTGAGAAAAGCCTAGTTTCCGCAGCCGGCAGCAGACGGGAGCCCTGCCCGCCCACGCACACGGACCGGCCTCTGGTGGCTGGCGACGGGCGAACGCCACCCGTCTCTCTGTTCCCGCCGGCCGCTTCGAGGACAGCGGGTCCTGGCTCTGCGCAGGGCCAGCGGAGCCCGGCTCACGGCGGAAAGCGCTGTCTCGCTTTTGGTAGCAAACCAAAAGCCGGACGCACGGTCACGACTCCCTGGCTTTCCCGTGAGTTCTGTGACGTGGAACAGCTTTACTTGGAGAGCGGGGAGCGTCGGTGGCAGAACGAAGCACCGTTCGGAAGCCCCCGCCCCATTTTCCTCCGCTGTGGCCGGCTCAGGGACGTCCTCAGACATCCTGAAAACTCGGGGGGGGGGGCTGCTCCCCTGGTGCGGAGACGAGATCTGCGGAAACACAGAACAGGTGAGTTTGACACGTCCCGCTGCGGACACGTCCCTCCTGCCCCGCGCCCCCGCGCGCACGCGCATCCTTTGTTGCCGGTGAAAGATGGGCCAGCCCGCTGTTCCTGAGCATGTGCGCATCCAGACCCTTCATAATATTAGTTAAAATCAATGGGCAGCTTTTTTAATTATTGCTCATGGTACAAAGCAGGGAAGGCTCATTTAGGAGCAGATCGATCCCGGGGAGGGATTGGCGGGCGGCGGGGCCGTACATCAGGCAGTTGATGTGAAAATCGTTGCGCGAGTGCTGCGGCCGGCGGGTCGGGGCGATCGGTCCGCCCGGCCTCCAGCTGGCCGGGGGGCGCGCGCGCGGAGGGCCCGCTCCCGCTGGGCGCCCGGAGGAGCTGCGACCCGCCCGGCCCCGCGCGCAAGCTCAGCAAAGAGCCGATTAGACAGCTTCCCCCTGCCTGGTGCGTATTGATCGCGGGCACGGGGCTCATCTGTGCTGCAGCCCGGTCATTGTCTGTGTCCCGCTCTGGGCAGTGTTTTTTTTTAAGCTCCTGCATTTTGACAAGCCCAGGTAGTGCACAACCTGTTCTGAGTGTGACGTGAGCCTGCAAACGTGCAGCTAGCTCTCCGGTGCGAGTGCATGTGTGGAGAAGACAGAGGAGACCGAGAGAGGGCACAGGGACAAATGCCCTCCCCTGGCACAGCCAGCGCACTGGGCCCTCGGGGCCACCAGAACCTCCGGGCCCAGCCTCTTCCCCACACACTGGCGTGAGGGGTTTCTCAGGAAAACAAAAGCACCCCAAAAGCACAGCTGTAAGCACCTGGCACGTCCGCTCGGGGGGCCTCCCCACCTGTGCCCGCGTTCACAACACGCGCTCTCTGTTGAGGCCAGGCGATGGAGCGGCTGGCGTCTCGGGTTGTCATGGACACAGGGCCCCTGCCACAGTTTCCCCGTTTTGATGATCCTTGTTTTCTGTGAGTGACACGTGATTCAGAGAACAGCTTTGCACATGTTCAGGGGGACGGCTGTGCCCTTGGTGCATGGACAGCAGGGGCCAGTGTGACCCGGGGCCACTCCCGCCTCAGAGAGGGTCCCGTGCCGGTGGCGGAGCTCCCTGCACAGTGACAGTGACGGCCCCTCCCTCCCCGTCCAGCCCCTGGAATGTGCCCTGGGTGGCAGCGCCTGCCCAGGTTCACCGCCCCCCTCCGTGCTCACTGTCCGCGGCATTGATTTCTGGTCAGCGCTGACCGGCCTGATCGGCAAACCTCCCAGTTTTCTGCGTTTTAATGGTCACGTGCTGCTTATTTGAATTTATTATTCCTTGACTAATTATTTGGCTGATTCAGTAGTCTGATGTCGACTCCAGGACAACAGTAAATATAATTTTTTTAAATTAAGATAATAAGGCCAAGCATTTAAGTAAAATAAAAATTTATTTTCTTTGAAACAAAGTCCCACATAGATGCAGAGTACATACACTGTGTATACAGACACAATATTCACATTGTCCGGTGAAAGTATCAGCATGTTATATCGTGTAATTTTACATTTAGCAGTGCAACTCAGAGCCAAAGTGTAGACTGAATGAATATTGGCAAATAAAAGAGAACACGAATAAAAATATCACTGTTACCTACTTTAAGGAGCCCTAATATACACTATAAAAGTTAAGGCCCCCGTTGGTATGGCTCAGTGGATTGACTGCCAGCCTACGAACCAAAGGGTCACTGGTTCGATTCCCAGTCGGGACACATGCCTGGGTTGTGGGCCAGGTCCCCAGTAGGGGGCGTATGAGAGGCAACCACACACGGATGTTTCTCTCCCTCTCTCCCTCCTTCTCCTCTCTCTGAAAATAACAAACAAAATCTTTTTTAAAAAGTCAAATGACTAGATTAATCAAGCTCTGATTAATCGGTTTGTGAAGGATTTTGTCTCTCAGAAACACTCAACAAAAGACACATTTCAGGGCTGAACCCCCAAATGAACGTGTCTATTCACGTTAAAAACGGGCGTTTCCTCTCTCCGTCCCTGTGCCTCCTTCTGTCTCCCCGTCTCTCTCTGTGTCTCTCTCTCCATCTCTGTCTCTCTCTCCGTCTCTTTCCTGCTAACTCTCTCTTGCTCCCAGACATATTTAATTTTCATTTCCTTTTTTTTTTAACTCCAGTGTCTGCTTGTTCCTTTTCTTGCCAGTACTCAGTCTTTGTCTCTCCATTCCTGTAAGAACACACCGACCCGATCGAACGGCCCTGCAGCCCAAGCCCGAGGGGGGTGGTCCGGACCCCCTCGCACACTGACCTCAGACGCCGACACACCTTCTCCTCAGAAGGATTTCCGTGAGTGCAGGTGTCCCACCAGGGCCTGTTCCGAGCAGAGCAGAGCAAGAGCGAGTGACCGAGCCTTTACAAAAGTGCTCCCACTGAGTGGCCGAGGCGGGACATGAAGGAAAAGTGGGCGGTGGAAGCCGTCCCATTTGGGGTGAGTCTTGACATAAAACACGGGACACATTAAAAGAGACACAGTCTTCCCAGGCTGATGGAATCACCAGGGCGGTAGTTTGAGTGAATGAGGTCACTCACACACGGCACATTTGCAGAATACATACTTGTCCCGTGACACCCGTCTCACACCAACTGCCGACGGGCGCTGCCGCAGCCTGGGGGTGGCCGGGCCTCACCAGCTGGGACGACTCTCATCACACAAAGGACGTCTGTCTCCTTACGTTGTTCTCCACAACTTCCTGGGCCACCACGACAGACTTATGTCCCTACTGCCAACCCTGGAAACATTAAGTAACATTTTAACCACAGTGCCGGTCTCACAGAAACGGAGGAGACTCGTCAGCTGCTGGATGAAAGAAAGGGTGGAAACCAAGGCATGGACATGAGAGCTGGTGCTGGGACCCGTGGTGACGGTGGTGGAGGAGGTGGTGGAGGTGATGGTGGTGGAGATGGTGGAGGTGATGGTGGAGGTGATGGTGGAGGTGGTGACGGTGGTGGTAATGATGGTAATGGTGGTGATGATGGTGACGGTGGTGACGGTGCAGGTACTGAGGTCACAAGAGGTGACAGTAGTGGTGGGAAGGGAGGGTGGGTCGTGGCGGTGGTGGAGGTGACAGAGGTGGTAGTGAGGGCTGGACTGGTCCAAACAAATGACCCAAAAAGTGGAAATGAAGCGAAGAAGCCGAGGGACAGAGGGGGACCACGAAGCACCCAGGAAACCGAAGGCGCTCGGCCCGGTGCGGCGGCCGGCGAGACGACTCCCAGGCAGGCTGTGTCCCGAGGTCCGGCCGCACGCCGTTCGCACGCAGCACGTGTAAAGGGTCTCTGCCGCGCTCTGTCCCCCGGGGGTGGCGGGAACTCAGCCCCCGTTCCCCGGGCAGGGGCCACGCACAGCCACTCCTTCCTGCACCGTGCAGCAGGAGAAGAAGGGACAGCCGTTGCTTCATGGAGACGCCTGGCAGGCGCCACCTCAGCCCGGTGAGCAGGGTGGACACCCGGGGCGACGAGGCCCGCTGCGTGCAGCGGTGTGGGGGATGCACGCTGCTGTCCTGCCGTGGGCCCCCCTCCCCCAACCCCTCCACCCCTGACCTCCAGAGGAGGCTGCAGAGGGAGGCCGCGGGAGGGGTGTGCTGCCAGCCCCGCCCCAAGCCGCCAGGGTTTGTCATCCAGACAGAGGAAGCCTGAGAAGCTGTCCCCGCCGGAGCCGGGGAGGACAGAGGACCGCAGCCCGGTGTCCCGGGCAGGGCCCAGGGGCAGGGAAAGGAGTTAGGGAAAAACTAAGAAAACCTGAAAAAAAAGGTATGGACTTCGGTTAGTGACAACACTGCCCCGACACTGGGTTATTCACCGTCCCAGATGGGCCACACTCGCGCAGGGCGTCCCCAGCAGAGGAAACCATCGGCCAGAACACGCGGACACCTCTCTCTCCTGCCTCAGCGAACCTGAAATGAAGTCCGTCAAAGACAAGCAATACACGGACATACACTACGCCCCGAATTCAGAGTTTACCTGAGATCCACGGCTCCTAAGAGAAGCACGTAACTTCCTCTCACGTTTACTTGCCCTCGCAGGAGTAGCTGAGGAAGGCACAGCGCTGACCTCGCCTGCTGGTGGACTTAATGATGGCCAGGTCCACTCTCCAGTTTGACTTCTACCAGTTGCTCCCTGGGGGGCATCCGCCATCCCAGCTGCCCCCCCCCCCCCGAACATGCATTTCCCCAGCTTAGGTTCAAGCCCCTGGAAATGGAGATTTTCAAGGGGGTGCGGGCCCTCCTGAGTGGGGCGCTGTGACGGCCTCCCTGCCATTGCTGCGGCCGGCCCGGCCCCGCCGCCTTCCCCGCGCCCAGACTCCGCGCAGATAGCAGGGGAGGCACCGCAGCGCACCACTGTGCAGTTCATCGTTCGACCACGGGGGACTCGCTCACTGATTAAAAACGCAAGAGGAGTAAATAGAAATAGCCAGCGAGCACCAGGTCGCGCCTTTGGGAGGGTCAGCCCCTTGCTGTGGGTCTCGGGCACCCACCGTGCACCTTCCTGCCGGGCCGCCGGCTCCTCCCCGGTGCCCCCGGGGGCCGGGGGGGGGGGGCGTTCACGGAGAGGGCAGCCACCTGTCGGCGTGTGCGTCTCCAGCCACACGGCCTGGCGCTCCAACGCCCAGAACGGTCCGAGAGCGCGGAAGTTTCAAGCGCACGAGCGTTCCGCCGAAGCAGAGGAATAACGGGTGTCGGAGCCCACACTGTCCCCCGACGCCACGTCCCTCCTCACCTGCACTGCCACCGCCTGCCCAGCGCGCCTCCCACCGGAGACCTGAGACCTCGTGCTTCCCTTACAGGTGAGCCACCGGGGGTGCTCACCCCCCACCCGACTCTTGCTCACCCCCTTCCTGCTTCCTTGCGTTGCCCACCGGGAGTTGTAAGTCCCCTCCCGGGCAGCAGAGCGAGAGAGGATGGGAGGACTCCACCGTCCTCAACGCGGTTCTGAAATGCTCTCCGAGGACTTCCGGGAGGTGCAGGCGGGGCACAGCCGGGCGGGGCTGGGGTGGGTGGGAGGCCGTTGTCGGGAGTTTCCAGGGCCTGTGGGTGCTCGGGTGTCTTTCTCCCACACCACGGGGGAGGGGTGCGGTGACCGCCTCCCCTTGCTGCTGGGGCTGCCCTGCACCCGCGGAAAGTGGCCCACCACTCCCGAAAGGGGGAGGGTCGGAGGGGCCCCAGAGGGACTGGGAGCCTGTTGAGGGGTGAGGAGAGCCATGCGGGGGCCAGGGGAGGGCAGGCAGCTGCTCTCTACACGGCCGACCTGAGATGGGGACCGAGGGAGCGTCTGGCCGCCAAGGCGGCGCGCTGAGCCCCCTGGCGGTCAGGTGTGGGGGGAGGAGGGCTGACGGGCTCCCCCTGGGGCACGGCTGGGCCGCGCCCGGGCCCCTGGGCCCAGCGCATGAGGGCGCTTCTGCATCCCGGTGACCGTTGTGTGACTGCCCGTCCGTGCCTCCCGGTCCCCTCACCTTTCTCGCCGGGCCCCCACCTCTTCCGTCTGACAGCCCCCAAGATGCTCCCTGTACCTGAGTCTGTGTCTGCTTGTTTATTTTGCCGCTGGAACACTTACAGTTTGTAAATGGCAACATGGATGGGATTTAAAACATGAAAAAAAATGAATCAGGGGACTCTAGGCTTCTGGGGCTCAAACGCCAGCCACTGTGGAGGCGACACGTGTGACTCCATCCGATACAGGTGGATGGGGGGTGGCAGGGAGTCCACGGCGGGGCCTGTGTCCTCAGCCGACCACGTGGCGGAGACACATCTTACCACACACCTTTCCTGCAGCTGATTCACACACGCGCACCCGAGTGCCCTGTGTCCCGACAAAGGGCAGGGACAGCCCAAGGTCACAGGTGTCCGACTTTGCACGGGCAGCTGCTGGCCGTGCCGGGGAGGGGAAGGGCCCACTGGAGCCGTGTGACCTGCCCGGTGGAACGGCCGGAGGACACCTGGCCAGGACTTCGAGTTCCAGGTGAACCCCGACGCAGGCACCGCACGTGAGCGCCTGCGGGATCTCCGCAGGGACGGGGCGTGTCTAGGCGCGGTTGCCGGGATATGGCTCTTCCATCCGCGTGCGTGCGCGGGCCGCGAGCGCACAGAGGAGGCGGCCGCGGTCTGCCGTCCCCGCCTGTCTCCAAACGCAGGGGCTCAGACGGAGCTCCGGTGCGGCGGGCCCACGCGTCCCCGGAGCCTGTGCGGGCGTGTAAATTAAGTGGTGCTGCGATGGGAGCCCTCTGTGAGCTCAGCATGATGAACGCGAGCCATCGCGGGCTCCTGACCAAGGTCACAGATGAGAACGAGTCACTCTGTTAACATCTCTTTTAAGTAGCATTAGCGATAATGAGTGGAGAGATTTGATGTAATGCTGATAGTATTATTCATGCAAAAGCGGCACACTTCATCTTGTTAACGCAATTACGCTGTGCTTGGAGGACACTTTACGCCCCGGAAACACGACGCCTGAGCGCGCTCCCGGCGCATCCCCGAGCCCAGCGGCGCGAGCCGGCGGCGCAGATCATCTGGGGAGACGGAAAAGCCGCTTTGTGGGCTCTGCTAATTCAGGATCATCTCCCTGGGGCTGGGTCCGCCCCACATGCTGCTGCCTGAGACCGCGGCGGGCTTTGGTGCTGACATTAGGTTTAATGCAATCCTTTCGCTTATAATTTTTTTCAGAGAAATTACATGTTCAGTGTAAACCCTCCTTAGCGGCTAAGCACCCAGGAGCACCGCAGGGTGGGCCGGGGGTGCTGCCGCCTGCTTCGCAGACACGGTTAAGCTGTGTGGCCAGGGAGAGGCCATCTCCTCCCAGCCATGGGCACCCACAGAAAGCCAAGGTCACCCATGCCTTGCAGCGGTGACCCTGCTCTCCGCACGGCATGGACACTGACTCCGCGCCACTTCCAACTCCGGAACCGTGGCGCGCAGGAGCAGAGCACCGTGCGTCTGCGGCGGAGCTCGACATTCCGTGGATCCGGGCGTTTTGTCCTGAAATCCCGTTCGCCATAAGAAACGTTCTGGGCGAGGCCCAGTGGGTCAGCGGCCGCCAACTCTCCCTCCGGGGACGCGGGTGCCCTGGAGCCAGACGGTGTGGAGGGGCGCTCTGCGTGGGGTCTGAGCCGAGTGCCGCCAATCTGGACACCTTAACGTGGCTGACACAGTGGCTTTTATTTCGTGTGGATTTTTATCACAGCGTGAGAACTCCGGGCGGCTTGCAATACAGTTACAGCCCTCATCACTACGACCCCTGCCTCGCCCCCCTGTCTCCCCCCCACACGCGTGGACAGTTAGACAAGTCTTCTCAGGTGTCTGTGTGGTGTGGTTCGCCTTCCTTCCCGGGGTGAGGGGGAGCTCCCAGCTGTCCCAACACGCCAGCGTGGCTTTTCCCTTCCACCTTCCCCCCACACTGTTCCCCTCTTCTCGGCCGCCCAGCGCGCACAAGCACTCCCTTGGCGGCCGGGGGGTGGGGCCTCAGTCACGTTGCGCGTGCGGGGGCGGGAGGGGGGCGGGTGGGCCTTCCCTCCGCAGAGGAGGATAATCATTTTGCTACGATGCCACTTTAAGGTTATTCTTTTAATTATTTTCAGAGCAGACTTTCTGCAGTTTGGAAGAAGCGATTATCCGCACAATCTCTCCAGCATGTTCCGCTTGGGGACTCTTCCGGCTTTAATTAAGAGAGAGCGCGGGGCCGAGCGGAGGGCCGGCCGCCTTTTAATTACGCCGGGCGCGCGGCTCCTCCTTGATCCCGCATAAACGCCGCGGCTGTGCGCGGAGCCGGGCTCCGAGGGCCAGATCAGCTTTCCCGTCGCCGATAGCAGCACCCGCGTTCGCGCGAGGAGGCCCCGGACTGGGCGTAATTAGTCCTGGGCCGGCCGGCTAATGGGATCCTCAGAGGAAGGACTTAAAGTATTAGTTTCTCATATTTGTGATTAATGCTTCTCTTATCAGCCCGGGGCCCCGACCAGGATCATGTAAAGCACGCCGGGTTAAATCATTCTTTGTTGCAAACACAGACATTGCTCCTCAGGGAAGCCGGCCGGGGACGCTGGGCCGCCCGTCTCCGCCTTCGTCAGAAATCAGCCGCCTCTCGCAGCCCGGGCGAGAGCCTTGTATTGTTTATGCTCCAGGTGCCCTGCCCAGATTCGGCGCGCTGGGAGCGGGCCGGCCCGGCGGCCGTGCGCAAGGGGCTGCGCGAGGCGTCTCCGAGGGGTTTCCCCAGCCTCGGGCAAGGGCCTGGCTCCTGCCGTCCCTGCTCGTTAGTTCTTCTGTCGACAGGAAATGCTCATAGATCGTAAACAGATAACCAGTGTCCACAAGCAGTGAGGGCTCACAGGGTGCAAACTGGTGGCCGGAGCTTTAGGGGCTCACAACGCGGCCCCATAACCGCCTTCGGTCCGCTGCCAGCGTCCGCGGGGAGCACACCGCTGGGGCAGACCCACGGGACACGGCTGTGTCCGGCTGTCCCCGCGCGTCCGCAGGCCGCGCCGCTCTCGCTGTCTGAGGGGTTCTTTCAGGGCCCCCCGTGCCAAAAAAGAAAAAGGTCAACAGTGTAATGTGGTGAGGCCTAAACAACGGCATCGGTATTTACGGCCTAACACCTTCACAGCTGCTCGAAAATACAGTAAACGCCACGGAACGGAAACGCTGACACGTGGTTCCCGGCCCAGCGCCCGCGCCCCGGCAGGTGGGGTCCAAGCCTGTCGTGGCCACGTGACTCCCCGGCCTCGGCCTCGGCCCCGGCCCACACGCCGGCGCCCTCCAACCTCGTGGCCCACGGACCTGGGTTCTCAGGGGAGGATTTCCGACCCCCCGCCCCAACCCCAGCTCGCAAACGCACGCTGCGGGTGCAGAGGACGCGGAGACGCCGCCTCGCCTTTGCGGAGAGCACCTGTGTGTTCCTCGGGCAGGAAACGGGCCCCGCCCCGGAGGGGTCCGCAGAGCGCATCCAGCTCCACGGTGCCGTCCACGCGTCAGAACCCGCGGCGTTGGGTGCATCGCCGCGTCCCCTCCCCCGTGTGCATCGCCGCGTCCCCTCCCCCGTGTGCTGTGCGTCTGCTGAGGTGCTGGATGCGGGCCTGGACCACGACCACGTGGTTGCCGCATTCAGAGACCCCCCCGCAGCTCTGCCGGCCGCGCACACTCGCCGTCTGGGTGCGACCCATCCGCCACAGGGTCCCGTGCGAGTGCGCCCCCCTCCCGGGAGAGGTGCCCCCCTCTCCCCACAGGGGCAGGCGCAAACGCCCTTCTTCCGGAGGCAGGACGGGGAGGGAGGCAGGGAGGATGGTGCACCCGCCCTCCTCACCCGCTCCCCACCCCCTCGCTCGCCCCTTCAGCCCGAGAGCGTCCGGGGCCAGGCCTGCCTCACGCATCACCGAGCACACGGCTGTGCTTGCCTCTGGGTCGCCTGCCTGGGGTCGCAGGACGCCTGCCCAGACCTTGGAGGAGTCCAAGGGGAAAGGCAGCCGCCCTCTGAGCGGCCACGAGACTCGGGGGTTGGGGTCACGAGGTGGTCTGAGAGGGAAGCGCAGCTGTTGGGGGGGGCGGGGCCGCGCTGGAAGGTGCCGTGAGGCCGGGACTGGGCGGTTCCCGGGGAGACCGCGGCGCGCCTGGGGGGCTCTGTGCTCCTGCCCAGTGCGCACCCGGTGCCCAGTGCCCAGGCGAGGTGGCGGGCTAGGACGGCGACACACGGGAGGCCTCCGTCAGATCAATTCATTGGTGTCAGATGGTGAGTCTGGTCCCAAGGGCGCTGTCCAGCCCCCAGAAGAAGCATAAAAGTGTGAGCCGTCTGAGGCAGGAGGACTCGGAGTCTGTGGGGGCGTGTGACCCTGTGTCACACGGGGGGGCCCCCTCGGGTGGGTCTCACCTCAGCACAGTCTCCGAAGGGGAGCCCGTGAGGCCCCCGGGGAAGCCGCCCCACCCAGAGGTGGCCCAGGTGACGCACGGGCGCTGAGCGGGAGGGGACCGCGGGGTCCTGGGGTGGCGGCCTCTGCTGGAGTGAGAGAAAAGGAGACCCGGCTCCGGGAAACGAGGGGGTTGTTCAGGGGTCACACGTCCAGCGGGGCTGGTTTCGCAGGAAACACGCAGTCCTGTCGGCGGGGGGGGGGGGGGGGGGGGCACAGCCACCACCGGGGGCGCTGCAGCCGGCCCGGGGGCAGGGCTCACACTGAGCGTGTGTGAGACCCGGAGTCTGTCTCACCTGGAGGTGCGCCCCATCTCGCACCCGGCCGTCCCCTGGAAAGCACAGTAACAAGTTCGTCTGCAACGGCCCCTCCCGGTGTCTCCCAGGGCCCTGGGTTTAACCAAGTGGGACCATCTGGCCATGGCCGTGGCCGGGGCGGCTCAGTGGGTCAGGGTGGTGTCCCGTGGGCCGCAGGGTCCCCAGTTCGATCCCCGTTGGGGCAAGCAGAAAGAGGCAGGCGGCAATGTCTCTCTCTCCCATCGTCGGCATGGCTCCCTGGCTCCCTGGCTCCCTGGCCCCCTGGCCCCCTGGCTCCCTGGCTCCCTGGCCCCCTGGCTCCCTGGCTCCCTGGCCCCCTGGCCCCCTGGCCCCCTGGCTCCCTGGCTCCCTGGCCCCCTGGCCCCCTGGCTCCCTGGCCCCCTGGCTCCCTGGCCCCCTGGCCCCCTGGCTGCCTGGCTCCCTCTCCGAAAGCAGCGGGAACATGTCCTTGGGTGGGAGTGAAACCATGGAACCACCTGAATGAAATATTCATGCTATTTCCACAGATCGGTTCAATGTACAGGCACATCTTTTTAAAAAGAGGACTAAGTACGCATCAAATATTCATGACGCCACGTTAAGTGGAAAATAAAAGAAACAACTTGACCTTCAACTTGTGGCGAGAAGAGCGTCCCCGACGCTGGAGCAAAAGGAGGCTCAGACCCAGAGGCCGACGCCCGTTTCCTGTGACCGTCAGCGCGGGGGCGACGGTGGGGGGGGGGGGTGCTCCGTGGAGGTGGGCCCAGCGGGCGGGGACTCAGGGCAGCAGGGCCAGGCCCCAGCTCACAGGGTCTGGGGTGCAATGGTGGGCCAGCTACCGGGAAGGGGGGCGTGGCTGTTGCCGCGGCCACAGCGTGTCGTCAAGGACTGGGGGGAGGCAGGCTCGGAAGCGGGCGACTGGTCACGGATGGATAACGGCCCGGCCCGGGCTCCGGAGGCACGTAAACGTGAGCATGAACTCTCGATGCGGCACAGTCTCGGGCCACCAGGTCTGGTCCTGCCCTGGAAAACCCCCTTAGCAGAGTCCAAGGTCTGCGACCTGTCATTCCAGCCTCTGGCCACAGGGGGAAGGGGCAGTGGGGCGTGGACCAGGCGAGGGACAACCGGGGCTGCCGTCCAGGTTGCTGCCGCCGCCTGACGCAGAGCAGCGATGAGGTGGCCGCCGCGCGCACACTAGGTCTGCACGTGGGGCGACACTGCAGGGTGGCGGGGAACCGGGAAATGACGTCACACACGGGCGAGGGCCTCCCCAGCCACTGCAAGTTTAACTCCGCATTCAAACGTGCTTTTTCAAAATGAGCCCGTGTGAAAGCCGGTGAGGGATCAGCATTTACTCTTTAGAACGTGCTCCTCCCCCCACTGAACAACGGACCAAAGTTGGCGAAGAGCAACTTCCCTTCAAGGAGACGGTCTGAGTGGTGGGCGAGGACCCAGCGTGAGCTCCCAGGTGTCACGGTTCACTCTGGGAGCTGCTCCCGGAATATTCTCATTTTTTGTACAAAAACAAAGGCCTGCAGATGTTCTCTGGCTTCCAAAATAAGAAGGCTTGACTGATACCCCGAGAACCCCAAGACTGTCGGCAACACGCTTCCCGAGGATAATTTATTGAAATGATCTCCTTAAGCAGATCAAGGAGCTGCGTCTCGCGTCTGCACGCCGTGTGCTCCTCCTGCAGGATTTGGGAGTCAGAAGACCAGGGAGTAAGACAGAAATAATCTCCTCCTCTTAAAACCCTTCTGCTCGCAGGAGACACAGAGGGGGAGGGGGGGAGGGAGAGAGAGAGAGAGGGAGACAAGGGGGAGGGAGACAAGGGGGAGGGAGGGAGGGAGGTGGCATCAAGTGTCACAGAAACGACCGCTCCTGGGAGGAGGAGCTGGGCAGGGGCCCGGCCGGCTGGGCTGGGCTGGGCTGGGGTGCAGGGGCCCCCCGCCTTAGCCGCCCATCTCGGGGCCCACGCTCCATGGCACAGGCCCGGGAGAAGCCCCCAGAGGAGGAGGAGAGGAGGGGAACGTGTGAGGAGGCGAGAGTGGGGGCTCTTCACGTGAAGCCCCCACGCCCCACACCCCAACATTCCTCCCCCACCTCCCGTCGGGGCCGCCGCCCACTGCAGGCGCTCTGCGGGACTGGCCCACGCCGGCCGAGGAACCGGGGCCGGCCGCACCTCTGTGTCGCAGCCGGTCCCGAAGCCGTCTCCGGTGGAGGCTCTCGGGTTCTCAGGCCTGCACCCGGCGCCTGTCCGCCTTTCACACCCCGCCCGGTCCCTGACGGCAGGTCCGTGTGCAGAGAAACGGGCTCCGTGCCGCGAGGAACGCGCCACACTCTTTCTGGGAACAGGAGGCGAAGGGGTTAACTTCGGTCCCGGTGACTGTCTCCCAGCGCACGGGGGTCCCCGCGGCGCTGACACGGGCCGGGACGCGGGAGGGCGGGGGAACCGCGTCACCGCGCGCGGCGCAGCCACCGAGACGGCGACGCCTCCGGCCGAGATTCCATTACCGCGCGTGTCAGCCGCCGGCGCCCCCGGGTGTGCGCATCCGCCCGGCGCGGCGCGGGGAGAAAATGAGTCCCGTCCTCGGGGACAGGCTCCCCTTTCTCCGGGGCCGAGGCTTCATTATCCGGGCATTGTGGTCCTCCTCCGCGAGTCGTGTAAAGACCAAATTGCACATGATTTGTGCTGTTCCCGCTCCTCCGCCTGCCGTGGGTCGGCGACCTTCACGCAGGCGAGATAATAGCTACACCGTCTGCCGCGCCGGCCGCCGCCGCCCCTGCACACCCCGCCACCTCCCCATTGTTGTGAGTCGAAAGCAATTAAATAAAAATACAAGACGAGGCGCCTCGCGCGTCCCGAGGGTCGCGTGCGTCCCTGCGGGCGCCCACGGGTCACCGCGGGTGTGCGCTGGGCCCCGGGGCAACGAGCAGAACCGGGGATGCGCGGGAGAGGCGGGGTGTGGGCGGCAGGAAAGGTGGGGGAAGATCCCGGGGAAGAGCCTCCACCGTGTGGCCTCGGGAGACGCGCCGTGCACGGGCTGGGAACTGCCCTGTGGACTGCGAGGGGACGCCGGTGGGCACCTCGGCCGGAGTGTCCAGTGTCCTGCGTGTTCCGTGTCCTGCCTTCCCCACCTCGCACTCGTGTAACTAACACTCGGGGAGCCCTCCCGGGAAACCCAGCCTTGGGCTCACTCTGCACTGCCCCTCGGTCCCGACGGCGTCTCCGCCGGGAGAGGTTCCTCTGACAGTCGGCACCCAGGGGTGGGTGTTGAAGTTGCGCTGAGACGATGGGAGTGTCACGCAGGGAAAGCCGCAGCACCACCATGCACAGAGTCCGAGTTCTGCTGAGCCAAGAAATTCCCCCACGTCCCCCCTGGGTCCCCACCCAGCGGCCACCGTCCCCTTTCCTGCTTCTGGCTGGGAGGGGCCGGGGTTCTCCGTGGGTGACCTGGAATCCCGTCTTCCGCAAACCCTTCCCAGCCACTCTGGGTTGCTCCCTGCAGGGCATCGCCCCGCCCCCCCCGCCCCCCACCCCAGGGAGACCCGGACCGGCCCGGGGTTCAGGGTTCGGGCACTGCCCTCCTGTTCCGAGTGCGACCACCTGCAGCACGGCTCCCAGACCCCCAGCACCCAGCCCTCCGACCCAGCCTCTGCGGCCCCAGCCTCTGTGAACACACGCGACCCCCCCGAGCCGAGCCGCACGACTGGACGTGAGCACACGGCGAGGTCGCCCTGTGCTCCTCGGGACAGTGCAAGAGGGGGCCTGGGGCTGATCGTCATTTATTCCTTCCTTCATTCGTTCGCTCCACAGGTGTCTGCACGGTGACCCCGGGGGCCACGGTCAGCGACACCAGACCCTTCAGCCTGTGGGAGCCAACAGCCCGTGAACAGGTAGATGTCACCGTCACCGTCACCTTCACCCAGTCACTGTGAGTGGCAGCGAGGGCTGCTGGGGGCCGGGGCCAGGGACACGAGGCCTTCAGGAGGGGCGGTGGGCAGGGCCAGCAGCCTCCCAGGAGGAGTGGGGTGGGGAGCGGAGGCCCGAGGTGGGGAGGTCACAGCGGAGGGGCCGCGTGTGTGGAGAGGGGCGGTGCCGGAGGCATGGGGTGCTCGCTGGGTGTGGGAAGGGCCTGCCAGGTTGGGAAGGGTCTTCCGTGGTCGGGCTCGCTGGTTTGCATCCCAAGCACCAGGGAGACCATGGCAGGTCCTCACCAGGGACTGATCACTGGTGTCCCCCAAGTTCACCTGCCGGAATGCCGCCCCCAGAGTGACTCCATTCGGGAGCAGTCTTTGGGAGGGGGCTGTGTTGTGAGGGCCACGGGGAGGGGGTCCTCAGCAGAACCCAGCCATGCCCGCCCCTGGGTCTGGGGCTTCCAGCCGCTGGAACGGGGAGACCCGCTCCTGTTGCTCAAAGATGCCGCCCTGTCTGTGGCCCTGGGGCTGCAGCCGGAAGGGACTGAGCCCAGAGGGACAGTGCCCCCGAGCAGTGGGGACGCGGGGAGAGGCTCAAGGCGTCCCCTCCGTGTGCCGTGCGGAGTCCCGGCGGCCGACACGAGCCCCGTGCCCACAGGAGCGTGGGAGCTTCCTCCCGGGGGGCAGGCGGCTCCCGGTCCGGGGACGCCCCTCCCGTGCAAACATGTGTCTCGGGGCAGCACCTCCGCGTGCAAACAGAGCCTCGTGAGAGAGGGCAGAGCGTGGACCCGCCTTCCTCGTGAACCAGCCGCGTCGACTCTGTCTCTGGGACACTCGTCAGTCACACACCATGTGCTCCGTGTGCTCCCCTGCACCCTCTGCACAGCTCCCCACCGTGATGGTGTGTGTTCCCCTGTGGAGCATCACGGGTGTTCGAGAGCACCCCCGGGGGGTGGCTCAGCTCTGCACCCCAGTGAAGGGCCCGGACCCCGGAGCCGCGGGTCTGCCGGCTTTCCCGAGTGTTGGCTGGTGTGTCTGCCCCGGGAGGACGGCCGTGCCCACTCAGGACTGTCCACGGCGGAGAGCGCTAGTGGTCTGCAGCCAGAGGCTCCCGCGGGCAGAGCGGGACAGGGGGAGCGGGAGCATGGTCGCCACCCCCTGGGCTGCGCAGTGCGGGGAGGGAGCTGCGTGGACCAGGCGCTCACGTGGCTTTGACACGGGAAGGGGGCCGTCCGCTGCCAGCGAGCCCCTGTCCGGACGGAAGCTTCCACTCAGGCCCCCTCCCCGCCTGTTTGCTGGTCTCTCCGCCTCCGGCACTCGGGGCCACCTGCCCCCCCAGACCGCCTCCAGCCGGGGGTGCGTGAGGGCGCGCGGGGCTCAGCCCGGGTATCTCTGCCACGGGCATCTTCACCACCGACGTCTTCGCCGCAGGACCGGGGGGCTACGAGGGCGCTTTTCAAGAAGATAAAGTAGCTGGGTGACACGTCGGGGTGTCCTGTGGGATCGCGTGCTTGGTTTCATTTCTCCGTGCACGGGGTCCCCGCAGTTTGTCCCATGTTCTTGTCACACGTAAAGCGTGGCGAGTGCCCAGGGGGTCCGCGCAGTGACGAGGAGACAGGGCGGGGCCAAGAAATGCTCAGCGTCTCAGCTTCTCTTCCACGAGAGACCACGCACCCGAGAGCTGGCTTCTGATTGGTCACCGCTATACCCGGGGGCGGGGCCAAGAAGCTGGGGGCGGGGCCGCAGAGGCAAACCCGCGCTCCCCGGTGGACCCGCACGAGAAAACGCGGAGTGTTGCGTGAACATGTTTAAAACACGTATTCTAAATGCACTCAAACATTCCCTGTCTCGAGATAAAGTCTCTGTCACTTTGTCGTGTTCTCTGCGAGGCCCCGCCTTTAATTTTTTGTGATTTTATCTGTTTTTATGGCAAAAGCGCCTCCTGGCCCGTCAGTTACACGTTGGGGAAAACGTTCGCAGCAGAAACAGCTTCTGGCAGAGATGCTGGGGGGAGTCCCAGACGGAGAAGGGGAGGGCGGCCGGCGACACCCCCGCCCCGTGGGTCTGGGTCCCCGATGCTGGGCAGACGCCCCACTGTGGTGCCAAGGTCAGGGGTCCCTGCGCCCCTCTGCCTGGGGCCTCGTGGCAAGCACAGCCCCCCCCCCCCCCGGGCATTTCCATGCCTCTGGCTGAGGCGCAGCTTTTCATGGGCAGGGGGCACCAGGGCCCCACACAGGCTCTAGTTCTCGGGGTTCAGGGTGCAGGCGCCCCGGTCTGGGACCTCCCACCGTCCCATCTCCACTCCCCGCCCTCCCTCCCGCCTGTGTCCGAGGGCCGGCCTGGGCCACTGCCCCAGCCCGACGCTCGCTGTCACGCCCACGGCGTTCCTGTGAGGCCGAGGGTTTGACTCCCCCCTCCACGCCCTGCCCTGCAGGGAGCTGGCTGGGCCCCCAGATGGCGGACTCAGCCGGCCGGGGGCCGGGGGTCCCCCTGCCTGAGCACTGCAGCCAGCCCGGCCGGAAGTCCACCCAGTCCAGGCCGGCAGCCGAGTCTCCTGCCTGCTTCTGTGTTGACCATTTTACACAACGAGGAGACTTTCCAAAGATTCTGCTAGAGGCCTGTGTCGTTTGTCACTTTCCATGCGACTCTGAGAGCCACACGGCCTCAGAAGGATCTGGGGAAGGAGGGGCCAGACCGACAGAGGCGGCAGATGGAGGAGGAAGGCGGAGGCCGGGGTCCCTGCGACCCCCCGCAGGCCGGCGTGGCGGCTGTCTCCCTTTGCGTGGCCCCGAGTGGCCTGCGCGTGCTGTTCCCGGGGCGGCCGTGCCCAGGGGGACCTCAGAGGGAGCCCCAAACGTGCCCCCCCCCGTCTCCACGCACGAGGGACCCCCCCCCCAGCTGCGCTGCGGCTGAGCCCTCTGCCCCCGCCACCCGGCCCGGCCGCTGGCATCACGGGCTCACTGTGGGGGTCGCGGGGAAGCACAGCTACAAGTTAACCACAGACTCAGGGCGAATTCAGTTCCCTTTTGTCCGTCTACTTCCCTACTCGCGGCTGAGCTGACGGTTCCAGTGACCAGACCCACGAAACGACCTTGTGGCAGTCAAGGGCAACGTGGACGCTGGGCCCAGGGCACTCGCAGGGTCTCGCTTGTGAGCTCACGAGATCCAGTCAAGCTCGCCCGGAGAGTGTTTCACCGTGACTCAGTGTGTGTCTGGCCGTGCGTCTGTGTGTGTGCGTGCGTGTCCATCTGTGTCAGTGCGTGCCTCTGGGTGTGCATGCGTGTGTGTGAGTGCATCCGGGCGTGTCCCCGAGAGCGCGTGTGCGAGTGCATGGGAGCCGAGACGGACAGCCAAGGCCATCGATCTGGCCGCGTCCCCCCACCCCCGTCCTCGGGCACCTGTCTCTCTATGATTTCTACATTCTGACTTCATGACTATTTATCACCCGGCACAGAGTCAGACCTGACAAACTGAAGACCAAAAACTGAAAGCAGAGAGGCGGCCAGATGCATTTTGTCTCCGTGAATTACTGGGAGCGCACAGATGCTCGGGGGTGGGGGGCCTCCTGGTTCCCCCCGTCAGAAAGAACAGGGCAGGGCGCAGCCCACTCCGGGCGGGGTGGGGGGGAGGGCTTTCCATGGTCAGCAGCGTCCGTCTGCAGCCTTTGTTCGGCCGGCGCGCGCACGCCCTCTCCCCGCGCGGGCGCGTGGGCCGTGGGCCCGAGGGCCCAGAAGCCCGCAGGTCAGGGAAGGGGTTTTGATGGATTATGGGATTGTAACTGTCCCTGCCAGCTGACAGCTTTTATTGGCTGGGAGGCTGAGCGGTCCCCCTTTATGTAATTATTGCATTAGAGGCACGGCGCTGGGGTGTCGCGGGTGCTTGTTCAGGGATCAATGTGAAGATAATTTCAAAAATGAATAGTAAGTATCGATCGCCGGGCGGCGGGGCCTTATCAGCGGCGGAGGCCGGGGACCGCAGATTATAACTTCAATGTCATTGATGATGATTTGGGACGGGCGGCGGAGGAGCAATTTAAACAAAGGGCCGGTTTAATCCGCAGCGGGTCTCTGTCGTGTGATGGGTAATACATCACAATCTGTGTAATTTTTAGGAGCGAACACGTGTTGGCGGCCGTCCAGGGCAGTTCCTGGGAGAGCTGGGAATGACGGGGGGGGGGGCTTGGGGGGTTGGGGGGGCCGTCTGAATGATTGTGCGCGGCGTGGTTCTGGCACCCGCGCGACCCCGGGGTCCCCGCCGGCCGGCGCCGGTTAATTTTCTTCGCTGAGGACACAGTTTAACTTTCTATCTGTCTGCCAATTACCTGACACTCTCAACTTATCACCTTCTATTTTTTAAATGATTGGAGGCACATCCACGTTTTGACATTTTTTTTTTTTTTTACAGCAAGCACTCATTCTGTTCTCGGCCGAGGCACCTGTCTTCCTGCCGCAGTGACGCTCTCCTCAAAAAAAAAAAAAAAAATCCACCGCCAGTTACATAAGCACCTCGAGAGGCAGCCCGGCCGGTTCTGATCCCTGTTCCTGGCCCGTCCTCGGTGGGACGGCCTCGACGTCTGGATTTCAGCCCCGGCGCCGGCGTGGGCGCGGGGACGGGCAAGGGGCCCCCCGGGGAAACCGCAGGGAGGGCTGCTTGTTTGAGGAGGGCTTTGCTCTTGGAAAACAGGTCACTGTGAAGGCGGTCGCTGCGGGATCTCGGGGCGCCGGGGGCAGACCGACGAAGCCCTCGAACACGGGAGACACCGGAGGCGCAGCCGCGAATAAGAGGCTGTTGGTCTTGGTGGTTCTGACACCAGCGGGAAGTTGCTGTGTCCCGCCCGGCGGCAGGGCCCAGGGGCTCCCGGGCCGCGGAGGCAGGGCCCAGGGGGAGAGCATTAAAGGGCCAGAGCTGAAGGCCGCCCCCAGGCGGGGTCTGCAAGGAGTGACCCTCCCAGGTCCTCCCCGGGGTCTCCCAGGGCAGGTGCTGCCGGGGTGGGGCAGATGCAAACACCCCACCTGCCACCACCTGGCCGACCCCTCTGCCCACAGGGGCGCCCCCCCCAGCTGAGCAGCCAGAGCAGGGGTGACCCAGGGCGCCTGGGCTGCGGGCGAAGTGGGTAATTTCCTCCCCAAGGTCAGCCGTCTGACGGTAATTCCCGGGCAGCGCCGCCGCCGGGTCTGGTTACCGACTGTCCGTCCAGAGTCCGACTCGTTATCGTGGAAATGCTGAAACACATCTGCTGCCACGGACGGTTCTGCGTCCCTGCGGGTTGGGCAGGGCGGGTGTCCTGGACCACAGGGACACGCTGGACCACAGGGACACGCTGGACCACAGGGACACGCTGAGGCCCCCGCTCTGGAGCTGCTTCCGCAGGACGCCCACAGGGGCACGTGCTCGCGGGGGAAGGCCCCCTCGGCCCCCAGAGGCGGAGAAAGGCGAGGGTCCCGTGGGCGGGAGGTCGCTGCTGACCGCACCCCTGAACACCAGCCACGCGGCCAGGCCGGGCTCCTCAGGGAGGGGCTCCCCGAGCCCCAGAAGCAACGGCCCTGAGTCCAGACGTGCGGGGACCCCTCATCCACACCCCCTCGCTGCTCATCTCCGTGTGCTGCCGGCAGGGCTGTGGGTCCGGGCCGACGCCACAGAGAACCACATGGAGCTTCCTGGAGACATCGCAACTGTTCTGTGATCCAGCAGTTTCACTTCCGAGTATTTACCTAAAGAACCCCAAAAACCCCACTAATTCGAAAAGACACGAGCACCCCTAGGTTTGAGGCCGCGTTGTTTACGACAGCCACACCGTGGCAGTGACCTGGGCGCCCATGGGGCGGCCAGCCACAGGAGGGGCGGAGCGTGTGGGCCGGGGGCTGTGAGGCGGCCAGAAGGAAGCGTGACGTCTGGCCCTGTGCGACAGCAGGGCGGCCCCGGCGGGCACCGTGCTGGGTGGGATCAGTCCAGCGGAGGCGAGGACACAGAAACAGACTCCGGCCGGGAGCTGCCCCGGGGGTGTGGGGGTGGGGGTGGGGAACACGTGGACGGGGAAGGGTTTAAGAGGCAGGATTTTCCAGCCGTGCGGACAGACGTCATGGGGGTGCCGGGTGCAGCCCAGGTACACGGTCAGTGCCACGGTGACCCCAAGGGCCACGGGCCCCCTGGACTGCTCCTGTGCTGCGGCCCCTGTGCTGCGTTCATTAACACGGTTTCGTCCATCGGCTCCGTCTCCGTGAGGCGTGGTGACATCATACCAACACGGCAGAGAACGTGAGGGGACAACAGGCATCGACCCCGCGGACAAAGGGCGTGGGAAGCAGGAGGCAGAGGACACGGGCGGGGAAGACAGCCGGGCAGGGGCGGGGATGGGGCGCGGGCCGTGGGGCTGCGGCGAGGCTCCAGCCGGCGAGAAGACGGTGGCCGCGACTTCCGGAGCAAGGGCTATTTTGAATCCCGTCGTATCCATATTCTGCGGTTCGGATGAATTATCCATTTAATAGCTTCCCAAGCAATCGTTTCGGAAAGTTATACCAATAAAATACCAGAGTCTTTAAATTTCCCCCAATTTAAGGCCTCATTACCTCCCGCAATCAGGGCGCCGTCGCGGCCCGAGCGCCGTACTGTACTTAAGAGCCAGCGCACGGCTAATGAGGGGAGCGCCTCGCGAGCGGAGAGCCTCCTCGTGCCCGCAGCACCCCGCTTCCAGCGGGGCCGGGGGCGGGGCCGGGCGTGCGGCCGGCGGCTCTGCGCCTGGGTGCCGTGTGTCCTGGGGGGTCACACGTGCAAGCCTCACGTGTGGACGTGTTTGCATGGCTCTCGCGTGGTTCGTTGCGGCTGCCTCGGTTTCTCTGTGTCCTTCATGCTGTCGGACGTGTGATGGGAGGAGGGGCGACCGGGAGGGTTCGTGTCATTTGGACGTTTTTGGTGATTCGAGCTCAGAACACGGCCGTCAGGAGCTGCGCGTCCCAACCTCCCGGCTGGCTCAGCCCGCACTGACGCGGCTGCCGTTTGTCCGGCGGTTTGTTGTTCAATGGGCGTGTTTCTCCCTTTGTTGCGGCGAGCGAGCGTGTGAGGGGCACCTCGTGTGGTTACTAGCCCCCGTGTACTGAGCGCTCCCAAACACGAAGCAGACACCGTCGCGGTGTTTTCCGTGAGCCACTCCACCGCGTGTCCCCTGTCACCCCCGAGACAGCGGCTCTGGTCGCTGCTGAGAACACAGGAGGACACGGGACCCCGGGGCGGTGGCCCCCGCGGCCAAGCTGCCCCCAGGTCTGGGCGGGGTGCCGTCTCAGAACTGGTCGTCTCCGAGCCCTGAGAGGCACTACGTTTTCCTCTAAGTGATTACAAGCCGAGCGATTTTAGGGAAACAGGAGTTTATCTGATCTTGCGAGACCTTGAGCAAAGGAGACTGGGCTCTGTGTCTCCACCACCTGCTCTGGCAGCCGCGGCTCCTGCAGCGGGGAGAAGACAGCACCGTTGCTGCCGGTGTCTGGGTGAGCAGGCGGGCGCAGACCCTCCCGGGCCCCGGTCCGTGTCCCCCTGACGGTCCCCTGGACCGCTGGCCCTGATTCGTTCAACAAAACGCTTGTCAACCAAACTCCGGTTCAGCTGCCCGGCCCCCACGTCCCTGAGCCTGGAGCCCCCTCCGCCCAGGCCGGCAGACCACCCCCGAGGGCAGCAGGCACCAACACCCAGATCAGACGTGGCGGGGGTCCCCCTTCGCCCCACACCTGGTTCTGCCAACCCCGCTGCTCCCCAAGGGGCCCCTCCGCCTGGTCCAGCAGCGCTGGGCTCTGAAGGCCAGCGCGGTCTCCCGGACGCAGGACACGCGTCATGTCGTCCCCAAGTGCCCCTGCCATGACCTGACCCCCCACGGCTGTCTCTCCCGGCGGCGTCTGCCACGCAGGGACACTGGTGCTCAACCCGGTCAGCTTCGACCGAGCACACGGCCTCCTTCCCCAGTCTGAAGGGTCTCCGGTCTCCCGGGGCGACACCCCACCCAGAGGCCCCAGTGCCGCCCCTCGGGGAGCTGGGTCGCAGTGCCAGCGGGAGTGGACGGGCACCCCCAGTGCCCGCTGGGGTGGGGGGGTGTGAGCACACAGAGGCGCCGCGCCGGCTCATCTGTGTGAGTGGAAGGGGTCAGGGATGCGGATCAATCGATGTATCTGACTATTCTAAAATAATTACTATTGATCCACCGAAAGGCTGGCATTCTTGCCTTTATATCTGAGTGTCGATATACATGACACCCTGGAAACCCAGTGTCTTTGAAGCAAAGTGAGGATGACACCTGCCACACCCACCCGTGGGCGCCAGCGACCGCGCACTCGGCTTCCGCATCCGGTGCCACCGCCCTCGTCTCTCCCCCACCCGACGGAGGGGACCCCCCTGCTCAGAACGCGCTGGAACGTCCCAGTCACGGCTCCTGCTGGAAACTCGGCGCATCCAACTGCAGTGCTTCCAGGGGGTTCCCCAGGGGCGGCCCCCACAGGAGCGGGTGGGGGTGGAGCCAGGCCAGCTCCGTGCCAGGCCCGCGGGAGGGGGAGCGGTTGGCACTCCCAGGATGCCGGGTCCAGGGAAGGGGCAACCTCCGGACCTGCCCCAACAGGGACAGCAAGAAGTCCCGCCCGCCTGTGGGGCTGCGGTCCCGGGGGAGGGGAGCGGTGGCCTTGTCTCCCAGAGGACCCCGGGTGTCACCCTCACTCCTGGGGCCCCTGTCTGCTGCTGAACCCCGCTGGAGGACAGCGAGTCCCCTCCCGAGGCCCGCCCAGGCAGCCTGTGGAGGCCCAGAGGGGGCGGGGAGGGGCTGAGAGGCACCCTGCTGGTGAGGACCAGCGGTGACAGTGACGTTTCAGGACGGGCTGGGACGTAGCAGGGCAGCTTCCGAGAGGCAGGGGGATCGGCCATGAGACTGGACTGCGGCGGTGCGGTGGCCGCGGGGTGGGCGTGGCACAAGGGCGTTTTCCTGGGAGAGAGGGTGGGTGACGTGGTGGCCGGCGCGATGCCGTGGACAGGGGAGGTGATGGGCGGGCCCTCTCAGAGGTCCTGAGGGGAGACTTGCTCTGGTGGAGGGGCTGGCCAGTGGCCCGAGGGAGCAGCACGTGACGGGCCCACAGGCCGCAGGCGGCCGGGAGCTGTGCTTCCGTGGCCACGGAGGGGCCAGGGGTCACCGGGCAGAGGGGCGGCCCTTCCTTTCCTTTCGGAAGGGGGCTCAGGGACAACGCACCAGGGTGGGTTCAGGGAGGCACACGGGCAGTTTTCGGAGGAGAAAGCGGAGACCCTGAGTGACACGACGGTGAGAGACGTCTCCACAAAAGGGGACAGGATTGGGAGGCCAGTGGGAGGCGGGTTTCCGTGTCAGGGGAGGAGGGCGGGGTGACCCCCGATTCCCACCGCTAACCGGGGGGGGGGGGTTGGGAGAATGGGCGGACGGTGACACGTTTGCGAGAGGCGCCCAAGAGCTTCAGAGTCGTGTTTGTCTCTTATCGCACAACAGACGCACACTCTCCCGACGCACACACACTCCCCCGACGCACGCACACACACTCCCATGACCCACACACACTCCCACGACGGACACACACTCCCACGACACAGAAGAGGGCAGCAGCGAGGCTTTACACACGGCCGTTCGTGGCTGCCCGTGGCGTCAGCGGGAAGGACTCCGTGTCCGTGGCCGGTGCCGTTTCCTGCGTAGGAACCACCGCGTGCCGCAGCACCCGTGACCCAGCAGAGACCAAGGAAGTGCGTGTTGTGGAAATACCTTTCCTTCTCGGAAATTTGGACATATGTGTAAAACAGGTAGCATGACCTGAACACACGTGTGGCGCACACTGGACCGTACACCCTCAGTGCAGAGCGAACTGCCGTGCGAGGCCGCGCTCCCCCGCGTGGTGCCTGGCTGACCCCGAGATGCCCCGCCGCGGGCCGGCCGTCACGTTTAACCGTTCTTCCTTCTTGCGGGATTTTAGTCATTTATAATTTTCATCACTATCTGGGGGGACTTGGGGGTGTCTGTGATGTTTTGTTCAGTAGGAAGTACAGTTGGTTGGCGTCGACCTTGGGGTGCGAGTGTCGACCTTCAGCGTGGGCGCAGCGCTCCTGCCCAGGCCGTCGGGGGGGTGAGGAGAAAGGCTGTGGAATGGTGGACCCGCACTTCGCACCCCTCACTCGCCTTCTTCGTCCACTCTTTGGAAACACAGCCCGGGAGGCCCGGCAGCGACGGAGACGCGGCCCGCGGTGTGCAGACTCGGGGAGCCATGGTGCCGGCCCAGGCGGTGCCCCACGAGCGGGGGGGGGGGGGGGGGGGGCGCTGGAGAAGGAGTGTCCAGGCTGACGTGCAGAGCCACGGGACGGCGGGGCGTTGCCTCTCAGGGACCCCTCAAAGGCCGACGTGTGACCCCCTGTCGGGGCGCGCTCCCCGCTGGAAATGCTGACCTGGCTGTCCAGCTGCAGGGGCGGTCAGGGCCGGAGCCTGGGTGCGCCGTCCCCTCCGAGGGTGCAGGACGGGGTGGGGGAGGGGCTCCAGGGTGAGACAGGGCAGCAGCCGCAGGTGAGGCCAGGGGAGGACAGAGGCATCGGATGAGGCCTGTTCAGCCTAGAATGCCCACCTGCAAGGTGTTCTCCCCGAAGGCATCTGCAATGCCTTGGTCGCGTGGATTTCCAAAGTGGCCCTGGGGGGACCGGCGTGGGCCCGGTCACCTGGCTGGTGACCCACGTTCTTCAGTGGCAGCTGCCAGAGCGGAGCTCAGAGAGCTGCACCGTCCGTCTCTCCGTCTGCACAGGGGTGTCCCCACGGCCCAGGGGCTCGGCCCCCAAGGGGAGCCGGCTGCCCAGGGTGGCCAAGGACCCCGGGACTGCGCGCCCCTGGCTGTCACCCTAAACCTAAGCGACAGCATTCGCTGTGGCCCTGGGGACAGCACTTCCTGCTGCCACGGCCTGAACGAGCCGACTGTGGTTTAAGGAGTCCGCCGTGCAAAGAAGTTTCCTTCTCTCTGCGAACGGGGCTGGGGCTTAAGAATCTCCCTTTCTGTTATCTGCTGTGGACTTTCTCTAGCACCTCCCGTGCATCACGCCCTACCGAAAGTAGTCCCGACTTCACCATGTGCTTCGCGTCGCTTGCAGGACGCTTGTGAAACGGGACACATTTAAAACGTCCGGGCGGCCCCTTCCCGGAGGCGCGGGGCGGGGCCTCCGCGAGGGGGCGTGGCCTCCACCAGGAGGGGGCGGGGCCTCCGCGAGGGGGCGGGGCGGCGCAGCTCCCGCCTGCAGTCCGGAGGTGGTGCATCCAGGCAGGAGGCACTTAGCAGAGATTGCTGGGAGATGCCACACGGAACTGAATTAGCAAAGGAAACCTAATTATCTTGCCTCCAGCCCTTCTGGACAGTGTCCCAATCGAACAGACAAAAGTCAGCATTTTTATCAAGGACTCGAGACTCACAACGGCTCTGTGCTTAATCATCTGTCTAAAAACATCCCGGCCTTCTCTTTTCTTCCCTTTGTGTTTAGAAAGAGTATTACACTGCCTCCGTTAAAATGTAAGTATCTGTGTTTCCCCTCTTTTCCTTAAAGCCTCCAATTTTGAGGATTTTTAACCTCAAAATGGGAACAAAGGGATTTTTTAAAAACTTTTTATAATTTTTTTAAATTTTATTTATTTATTTCCAGAGAGGGAAGGGAGGGAGAAAGAGAGAGAGAGAGAGAGAGAGAGAGAGAGAGAGAGAAACATCAATGTGCGGTTGCTGGGGGCCGTGGCCTGCAACCCAGGTACATGGCCTGACTGGGAATCGAACCTGCGACACTTTGCTCAATTTTGCCCATGCTCAACCCACTGAGCTACACCAGCCAGGCCGGAACAAAGGAATTTTTAAAGAAATAAGTGGTGTACTGGAAGCGACTCCCCCTGATACAGACAGAAGGGCTACAGATGCTTCTTCGTTGATGTCACCCACAAACACGCCCTCCCATGTATGTGACACAGCACGGATGGGGGATAGGTTCCGCACGTCAAGGGGGACGTCTTATCAAGGTGCAGAGGGCATGCTCAGCGTCATTTCGGGGACTCGCGCACTCGAGAGCCAGGGCGGTTGAGGAGGCGGGGGACCACTTCCACGAGACCGTGGGTCCCCGCGTCCCCGGGTCTCGTCGTCCTCAGCCTCGTTTCCACGGGAGGGAAGAGACCCGGGCGCATTTGGCTTCTGCTCTCGTTCGCGCTGCTTCCCTGACTCCGCTGCTCAACTTTAAATTAGAGCGGGGAGAGCCTTCGAGTTGGAGCCGTGTCACTTATAAGCTAAAGAGAACACAAAGCCAATTTATCGGGAAATTGTCTATAGCAGCCTCTTTTCCACGTTGGCTCCCCGGGTAGTCATGGCGACGAGTGAGTGTGAGCAGGTTTGGTGCTGGGGGGAGGGCCTGGGGCCAGCGGGGGGCCGCAGCGAGTGTTCGGGGGACAGCCCGTGACCTCGGTCCAGGCTCAGAGACGCTGAGCTGCCACCCCTCCCTGCCCCTCCCCCCGCCCCCCCGGGTCCGCAGAGCAGGGCGACACGGGTTCGGTCCCCTGCCACCCCCGACTTCTGAGTGTTGGCCACACGCACAGTTTTAAATTCCTCAGTTACGACGGGCACCTCGGCACACCACGTTCAAGGGCCCGGGGATGACGGAGGCCGAGGGGAGGAAGCAGGCGAAGGCTTGGAGAACGTGTCGACCTCTTAATTAGCAGCTTAATGCCAGAAAGGCTGCGATATAGATTGATGCATTGATCACTGAGAAACAGTATTAATTTCCACGGCCGGAGAATGGTTATCAGGGAGACCGCCACCCAGCTCGGCCTCCCCTTCTCCAGCCCCGTGCCCCTTCTGAAACCTGCCAGCCACCGTCCATCTGGCAGGGAGTGGAGGCCGCTTGTGGACACGGCCACACAAAACGATAACCCTTTAGTAACACTTCTCCGGTTCCGAGGGACTGAGAAAGTCACGTGTGCCTTGAGGCCGAACGAACATGGCTGTGAAAGTCAACGTAGGAAAATGCAGCAAAGAACTTTGTCAGCGGCCCGTCTGCAAAGGCCGCCCCCCTGCAGCTCCGAGCTCGGCGCCGACAGTTCCGCCTGCAAACGTGTGCGGAGACGCGGGCACACACCCGTGCGGTAGTTTCACCGATGCACTGCACACCCAAGTCACGTTGTGTCAGCCCCCGTGTACATATTTTTGTATATTTCACACACACACACGCACACCGTCAGACACTGCTCTGGTGGTTGGTCTTCAGGTGCAGCATTTATCTGTCTGCAGCCCTGACTCTCTCCCTGCCATATCATTACTAGCTCAGGGGGAATCATTCAAACCAATGCAATTTACTCAATATTGGTCAGTTTGACTCCTGACCCTGGTCCCTCGGCAGCGTATCCTTGGCAACCCTCGCCGTGTGTGAGGGCAGGATGCGCTCATTGGTCTCATCTGTGACAGCTTGCTGCAGGCTCCTCAGCACCGCCTGGTCCCTTCGCAGAAAATCAGAAATCCAATAATACACTCCGTTCCGATCGGGCTGCCGTGAACCCCAGGAACGCCGCACCCGGGGGTGCCTCTCGGGGGTGGCACGGGAGCCCCGGGGCCTTTGGACACCCTCTTGCGCGTGTCATGAAATGGGGTCATTTTCTTTGTTGTTTCACGCTGGGGGGAGGGGGAGGAGTTGGGGAACGGGTTGTCACCTGTCTGAGGTCCCTTCTCGGAGATGTCTGGGCTGGGCCACAGACTGGGAAGACGCCCCAGAAAAATCCGTGCAGACCACTTCTCAGAGCACAGCGCTCAGCGTCTCCATTTCTGTGCTCTAAACGAGCCCAGCAACACAGGAGGCACGCTCCGCCGTGTGTGCGACTCCGGCGCTGCTGAGCGGGCGGTCCGAGGGCGGAGAGGTGGCACTGGCCTCCTGGATGCGATGCCGAGGACGCCGCTCACGTGGAGGCCACTGTCGCCGGATGAACCCCCACTCAGCGTGGCCCGCTCGCGGCTGCGACCCAGCTCCTGGCCGGCCGTGGGGGAGGGACTGGCCCGTGGGTGCCGCGGGGTCACGAGACAACCGGCCCTGTCTGCCCTCCCAGGGAGCGGCTGACTCCCTCGCACACGGGCCCCCAGGTTCACGCGGGAGAAATGTCGCCCGGCTGACGTTAAACGTTCTCTTCGCTTTATGCTCGATTTCCCCTTTTGAGATTTAGGAATAATGGCGTTCATTTTCATGTAAAACAAAACAGGCCTGATGGAGAGAGCGCCACGTTAGTCTGCACTCAGGAGCAGGACCGTCACCAAGCACAGTCCAGCGATGTGTTCCGGAGAAACTGCTAGAAACCGGACAGGAAAATCACGGGAGACAGAGCAGGGGTGGGGGGGGGGGGACAGCGGTTCTCCCTGAGCCAGCTGAGAGCTCTCAGGAGAGTTCTCCAGAGAAAAGAATCGCCGCGGCCCAAAGGTCCTAGCACTGTCCACGATGAAGAGGAGGAGGCTCGCTCTTTCGAGTTTGGAAAGTGGGGGTGAAACCCCCCCATTTGGACTTTCTGCGGTGGGGCAGGCAATGCTTCCTTGTTTCTGGAAGGGTCAAGCTGTCTGGAAAGCAGAGCTTTCCAACCAAGGGGACTCTGGGTCACAATGACCCTGCTCTGTCCTGGTCGTGAAGAAATTACAGAGCGCCCGTAACCTCTCGGAACGTGCACGTGAAGTCAGAGTTCCCGGGAAACCCGCGTGTGAGTCGGACGCGCCGACACTGGCTCCTAGGAGGGGGAGGCTCACTTCTCACGGGAGAGAGCGGCCCCCACACTGAGCCCCGCCCCCCGGGGCCCTGCTGCCCCCGGCCAGGGAGCCACAGCCACCTCCGAGGAAGGTAAGTCACTGAGTGTCGCATCAGGGAAGATGACAAATCCCCGAGAGCGCAGGGAGTCCGCTCTTTCTGGGGCCAGGACTCGTTCTCCGAAGGTGACTCGTCAGGTGAAACTGTCCCCGAGGTTCGGGGAGCCAGCGCCCAGGCGGTGCCTGCGGGCGGGTGTCCAGGCGGCCAGAGACACGCTCACGGTCGACAGAGACAGCAAGGGAGGGAGAACCAGGGGTCAGCGACCCCGCCTGACCCGGGGCCGTCTCCTCTGCCGGCCGAGGACCGCAGGGTCCGTGCAGAGAAGACTCATTCTCGCGGGGAGACGCCCTGAGTCTCGGCCCAGACGGAACTCGGGTTCTGGAGCCCACAACCCAACAGGCGTCCGGTCCGCACCGCAGTGTCCCGGCCTTTGAAACACGGGCCTGGCCCTTGAAAAATGCCATCACTTGGACGCTGTTTACTTTCCATTGTATTCTCGATTCTGAGCCAACGCCGTGGTTTCTGCCAAGTGCAGATTCTATTTTTTCCTATTTCAATGACTCTTTCTTACCAAAACTGCTCTGGTGTCCCCACGTGGATGATCTATCACGTGGTTCTCGTCACGTGGCGGCCGGGGGTTGTCCTGGTTCACAGGAAGTGTTCTGTGTCCCGCAGGCTGGGTTCTGGTCCTCACCGTGCCCCGGGATCCCCGGGTGGTCATGCCACAGCGCCCCCCCCATCCTCCCATCCGGACGGGCAGACGCCGGCCCACCGCCCTGACTTGTAAGTGACGCCCGGCACCCTGCACGCTGGTTTCCGTTACCCTGCCGCTCCGGGAAGCTTCGTGCCCGAGTGTTTTTCACTTGGTGCTTGTGGGCATTTTTTCAGTGAACCTTTGGCTTTCAAGTTCTGTTTTTTTTTCTTAATCGCACTTACATTTTGTTATTGAATAATTACCCAAAATGTACCTTGGAGTTTCACTGTTAAAATGTCACCTTTTGAAACAAAGAGGCCAACGTTCATCTCTTACGGAGAAATTGGGGTTTTGTCTTTACTTTTTGTTGTTGTTCAACTGTAGCTGCCCCCATGGTTCCCGCCGTCACACGCGCCAGGTGTTCGCGATCAGGAGCCGCGCGCCGTGATGGGGGAGGAACGGCTCCTGCGCTCCCCTCCGCACTGACACTGGGTGCTGGTAACGCGGCCGAGGCCCTTTTCTGACCTTATTCCCAGGAAATGCACCCACCCACGTCCCAGGGACTCACGCATTCTGGGATGGTGGGGGCTCGGTCAGGGAAACCGGGACGGGTGGAGACCGGTGTCCAGGCGTTCCCCCGGTCAGACCCGCTTCCCTGTCCCGGGCCGGGGCAGCACGCGCCACTTGGCCCCTGGGGAGCCTGGCGGCGGCGGGCAGACCAAGGGGGCGGGGCCGGACTAGCCGAGGGGCGGGGCTGGCCAGAGCGGCCCAGGTGCACCCGCTCCCCGCCCGGGAGGGAGCACCGCCCACGGCGAGCAGGTGGAGCTGGCGCCCCTTTGGTGGCACGTCATCAGCTGCAGGCGCGTGCGTCCTGGTGGCTGAGCGTGGCCTTGGGGGACCCCTTCGCTTCCCCGGAGCGGCCGTGCGTTCTGAAAACCACGTGATGCGCCCGGTCCACTGAGGGCGCTCACCGGGCTGAGACCGCGCCGGGCCGCGCTGACGCCCTGCCCCATTCCCCACCCCTCCGCCTCCCGGTGCCACTTCCGTTTCATCCCCTACCCCGGGGCCCGCCCCGCCCCGCCCCGCCCCGCCCCGCCTGCTCCTGCGCGCTCGGGGCTGACCTTCAGCCTTGAACTTCCCGTCAAGGCCGCGGGCGTGGCATTCAAGTGTAAAAGGCACTTAACCCACGGAGGGAACTAACCATTTATATGAACACTTAGAGTATGTGACGCTGACGTTTATGATCGAGTCACCGCTGACCTTCTGAGGAGCGTACCTTCGTTTGTTAACGTTCTGAATCGCTGGTCGTTTCTGCTCTATCTTTCAAGTGTTTCTAATGCACACGTTTCTGTCTCAGAAGCTCATGATACTTCCGATGACCTTTCTTCCGGGGGCTCCGTCGTTTCCGCCCTTCCGTTGCTCCGGCTGCCCCTGTGTCACCAGCAGAGGCGGGGGTTAGCGCCTGGACACAGGGTCCTTAGGGCACGCGACCCCTGCTGTCACGGGGAAGCATGGGCGTTCGGGGACAGGAGCTTAGATCTGTGAGTGGAGCCCTGGAAGATGAGATTTCCCCTCGGCTCTGTCCTGCCCGTCATCCTGCTGCTGCGCGGTCACTCCCGGGGTGCCGTCCATCCGTCCGTCCGTCCATCCAAGCCGGGGTGGGAGCAAGGAGGCGGGGTGGAGGGGGCCCTGCCCCGGGACCCCAGCCCGGGGAGAACTCAGCTCGGCCGGGCCTGCGCCTCTGGCAGGAGAGGGGGAGCAGCCGTGGACCAACACAGGAACACGCCAATTCTGAAGTGCTACCTGCATGCTTTAAACACTGAGGAAGCCAAACCAAACCCCTCTGGCGCGGCCCGAGGACTTTCTTCGGTGGGTGACCTCTGACACCGGTCAGAACCTAGGCTTCAGGCTCTGCCCAGCCGCCCCACCCTCCCCACCTGGGACCCCTTAAAGTGGGACGGCCGCAGGCCCCCAGGAGCGCGGGCCAGCTGCTCTGCTGGGACCCCTAGAAGCCAGGCGTTCCCAGTGGCCGCCGGACGCCTCTCTGAGGAGCAACGTGCTGGAAACCAGACATGCTTCACGGGAGGGTTAAAGGAAAGCACAGACCCTCGCTGAGGACCCGACGCCAGGCAGCTGCCACGGGGGGGTGTGACTGTGCGGTGACGGGCACCCCCCGCCAGGCCCCCTGCACCCACGGAAAAGGGAGCCCTCGGGAGGGGTGCCGCCTGGAAGTTTCCAGAGCCCGAGTGTCAGCACCTTCTCGCCCCCCCCGCCCCGCCCCCGTGCCTGGTAATGAGACGTCTTTGTGGGTGCGGTCCGGAAGAACCTCTTCCCGTGCCCACCGTGCTGTCGTCCGGGTCCTCGAGGTGTGTTTTCTCTGTAAAAGGGAAACCCTTCACCTTCTCCCCAGTGCGGCGATGGCCGGAGGGAAGGGGCGGTGGGCGCAGGAGGGAGAGGGGAGGGGGTGAATGGGGACAGGAGAGGCCTGACTTTGGGGGTGAGCACACAGGACTGTGTACAGGTGATGTGTTACGGAACTGTATGCCTGAAACTGATAGAGTTTTATTAGCCAATTCACCCTGATACATTCAATTTAAAAAAAGAAAAAGAAAAATCCCGTGGAGGTCTGTGGGCACATAATCCCCTAGCAACCCTATTTGCTTAAATTTTAGTCATAAAAAAGAGCTGAAATGAATGATCCTTTTCCATGTTATTAAAATTAGCCAAATGAAAAGAATTGTGTATTCAACATTCATAAATTATTGAATACTTTCATTTCTTTCCATTGATTTCTAGAATCTTGATCTAACTAAAAACTGTTTTATTTTTTAAGATTTTATTTATTTTTATTTTTAGAGAGAGGGGGAGGGAGGGAGAAAAAGAGGGAGAGAAAGGTCAAGGTGTGGTTGCTTCTTGCTCGCCCCGTATTGGGGACCTGGCCTGCAACCCAGGCATGTGCCGTGACTGGGAATCGAACTGTCAGCCCTTTGATTTCACAGGCTGGGGCTCAGTCCACTGAGCCACACCAGCCAGGGCTCTAGTTTATTTTTTTTACATATCTGAATTTGGTGAGTTGTTTATTAGTGTCATAACCTAAATTAATGTTTTAATTGATGACAAAAAATTGATATAATAGCCATTGAGATAATATAATCTACCACAGTATGTATTTTAACATAGAATATTAGAATACAAATGCTATAGCTATTAAACATATTTCATATGTATTTAGGACCGGATAGAGTTTAAATTAATGGACTACTTTATACAGTCTTCTAAGATTATAGGCATACGTGTATTGATATCATGCATACAGTTGGCAGCAAGCATGCAGTGGAAAACCGGAAACCAATACAATATTTGTGCATTGTTTCGGCTAACAGGAAACACCAACAGGCGGCTAGTTCAGTCGATTCTTTGTTCAGCGCTGTCCAAGTGAATTCCTGATAAAATAAGATTGCTCTTAACCACTCTAACTTGTCTGAGAAGATTGAGCTGGGGAGACCACCTTTTCATCAGCGCACACACACACACACACATACACACACACACACACACACGCACACATACACACGGTGTTGGCTGCGGAGACACACACACAAAACAAACCCGCGGCGGGCGGCGCTTTGTCAGGCGCGCTCTCCATCCTTCATTAACGACAGAAAATTGCTCTCTGCCGGGACTGCCAGCGCGGGCCGCCCTCCCCGAGCCCATCCGTTTGCCGCAGGAGCACGGGATAGTGCAAGGATTTGCAGATTTCCAGTGACAAATGGTGCCCAAGTTTGCGTTGCTCTCCGAGTTGTGTTTTCCTGGGGCTCGTTTGGAATTCGTCGGGCACGATTTTTATCGGGAGGGCACCCCCGGTGACAGAGACGAGCAGCTGGGAGCACCGCAGCACCGGCGCCCGGGGGCACGTAAACCCCCCCCCCCCGCCGCCCCCGCCCGGAGCGCTCTCGGGCTGTGATCTCTGTGGCTCTCGTCCAGACTGAAAGCACAGAACAGAAAGTGGGGAGCGTGTTCTTACCGGGCACTTCTGTGCTTCACGACCGCTGACTGAATTTGTCATCTTCTTTCATCGCCCTTACCGGGGATGGGGGCGACATTTTTTTTTAATGAGTTAAAAACTTAACAAGTTGACCCCCTGACTCAGAGGACGTGTCCTCTGGAACTCAGAAGCAACAAGGACAAGGTCGCTGTCCTGGCCACACGCAGACACGTGGGGTCGGAATCGGGGTGAGGCTGGGCAGCACGGAGGGGGTCATGCAGGGGCCAGGGCCCGTTTGAGCCTGCGTTACTTATTAACCGCACGGCATCACGGGTGAGATTCCACCACAGAAGAGAACAAACAGGAACAGCGGCAGGTTTACTGGGGGGTCCGCCCTGGAGAGAAACAGTGGCTCCCCGTGAGCACAGCCGAGCCCCGGCCAGGTTCACCCGGGCCCGAACTCCACCACCCGAACACAGGGGAGGTGCCTGGGACCGGGCCTGCAGGGGCCTGTGCCCTGCGATCGCCATTTGCATAGCAGAGAATCATTAATTTCTAATCCCCCATCACTCACTCCCTTCGGTGGGCTGTGTCGATGTGCGGCTGGGCCGTGAAATAAATGTGCTTTCGCGTTGCTTTAGCGACCTGCCATTCTGTGATATTTCTGATGCTTTCCGGACCTTCCACAGACCACTTTCTATTTCTGGCAAGCTCGGGGCTCTTGTTTAGATATGATTTACGATGCTCCATTAACCCTTCATTGACCTAGAAATGCCCTGATATTAAAACAGTTTGACATACAGAAAATCAAAAGCCTTTTTATTGAAAGTCCCATTGTCCGCATCATAAGGCTCCTCGATGAGATGCCGCGGCCACGCCATCAATTTCCGCCCGCGATCGAGCACTGTATTGAAAAACTAATGGACAGAATCCTCCGTCATTTCTGTCCCAGTGGCCAGCAAACAGCTCCGAGAGAGCCTCTCCGAGAGAGGCCCTGCCTTCATTTCACTTCAGGCATTTCCTAAGTGACACGTCCCAGACAGCACGTTTGGGGTTCGAGAAAGAAGACTCGTGGGAGGCGGCCCCCCGAGGCCCGCGGTGTGCTCACGGACGGGCGAAGCCGCGGCCGTGGTCCTCATTTCCCACCGTGGAGTTCTCCTAAATGAGACACGAGACGGAAAATCCGTCTTTACAAAGGATGTAGCTCGCTTATGCACGTAAGGATTTTTGAGCCCACACAGGAGTATTTTTAGTCACTGAAACATTTTTTTTCCTTTTAACTTTTACATGTTTGTATAAATCCACATATTTCAATAGCATTGGCACGTTCATAGAAGTCCCGAGTTCGGTCAGAACGGATTTTTGATGAACGTGTTAGTGACAGAATGCAAGACCGCCTGTCCCACTGCAGACAGGAGCCGCCTACGGAGATGTTGTAACGAGATGGTGGCACCTGGTGGAACCTCCTCCTCTCCCTCATGCTCGGCGTCACGGACAGACAGGTGGGGGGCAGAGGGAGACGAGGGGCTCCGGGCCAGCCTCTCCCCCCGCCCCGCCGTGCACCGTTGAAACCTCGCTTCCAGGGGTCTCCCAGCCACGGCGCTGGCAGGCAATGGTGCTGCACAATGAGCCCTCTGGGCGGCACTGGCGGCCGAACACCAGGGTGAGAACCGGATCCCCCCAAGGCTGTGCCCTGGCGGACACGTCCCCAGCTGTCCCCTGGGTGGCCAGCACATCCTGCGACAACTCCTCACTGTCTTCTGTCTCCCAGGAAAGCCGATGGTGCCTTCCTGGCAATAATTGCCCTTCAAGTCCTCAATTTCTTGCTGGGGTTTTTTTTTTTAACGATGTTGCTAAAGATCACCGGACCTTTACTGGGAGGGTCCTGGTGGGAGGGTCCCTCCTGTGCCTCTCCTGTGGGCCCCGCTCCCAGGTCCTCAGCACCCGGCATCCCCTTCTCTCTGCCGTGACCGTGACCCCACTTCTCAGGTTTCCCCCCGAAACAGCACCAGTCGCTCCAGAGCCTTCCTGCTTGACGACGCCTCCGCCTCCAGGGGAACATGGGACAATGTCGGCTCTGGGGACAGGGTGTAGGGTTTCAAGGGGGAACGGGACTTAAATATACTTGTAATATTTCACATCATCATAATAATAACAATGAAACCAAAGTTACTATGGAAACCGTATACTTGTTGATGACCAGTGTCCACCTAGCATGTTCCAGGAAGAACCTCCTTCTTCTTAAAACACCAAAATAGCTGCCATTGCTCTGAGCCGCCCCCTCACACCCCCCTCTGGTCCCGACCCTTAGGAAAGGCTGGTGCCAGCCCAGGGGCCTCTGGTGTCAAAGGGGCCACTGAGTGAACCGTATGTGGCAGCTACCTAATAACTGTTTTGTATCATGGTCTTCACTTTTCTGTTGGCTTAAATTTTTCCACAACAATAAAGATAAACGTTTCTGTTTGAAAAAGGAAATCTTAGATTTTCAAGGCGTCTCTCAAACGCCCCGATGCCCGCTGGTGCAGGCACAGCCATGACGCGGGGACTCCCTCGAGCCCCCCCAGCACGGGCCTCGCTGCAGCTCTTGTCGCCTCCCGTGCCCGGGCCCCACTCACTTCCCCGGGGCCCCCACCTCCCGGCCGGCGGAGGTGCGGCCTCCCTGCAGGTGGGCGCATCTCTGCGTCGGTGATTCAGCCGTGCCCAGCCTGGTGGCCCCATCTTTGTGAATCTGACCCCAGACCCCGTGGCTCCTGGAAGTGGCGAGAGTCAGGACATTGGGGGGTGGATCTTTAGTGGGAGGGTCCTGGTGGGAGGGCCCTGGTTGGGGTGGTCACCAACACCCTCCGGGTGTGTTCTGTCACAGCCGCTGGGCCTTCATGCGGCAGGGAGGACACGTCCAGGCGCCTGCCTGGGACAGTGCGGTGACCGGGTGACAGGCCACCACAAGTGAGTCTCTCGAATCCAGGGCTCGGACGGGGGTGGGTCCTGCCCAGCAGGAGGGAGGGAGGGGCTGTGCCCTTGGCCCAGGGACCCACTTGAAATAAATCCAGAACAGTAATAGGCTTAATGAGCGCCGAATAAATATCTGACAAAAATATGCTGTCGACAGGCCGGCGTCCGAAGGATGCCACCCTGGCGCGGCACCAAGAGCTCGGGCGACGTGAGCAGCCCGTGCGGGTGTGCCCCTCGACGGTCCCAGGCTGCAGCTGTGCCGCCCGGCCGAGCGACCCACGCAGTCCCCGGCTCGGACACAGGACCGGGACGCGCCGTTGGCTCCCCGGGGTCTTGTAGGGTATGCAAATGCAGAGGGCGAAAGAGCCTTTTACGACCTCAGGCATGAAATTTAAAATTGGATCCTGTCAAATCATAGGAGCTCAAGTGTAATTCTTATTGTGCCGATGACAGCAGGCTAATTAGCCACACCGCAGAGGGGCGGCCTGCCCCGGCGAGGTCACAAGCCAGTGTCCTGGCCCTTGTTTATGAGCTTAACACAAAGGGTCGCCGAGGCCGCCCTCCCGCCGGGGCCTCGCCTGCTCCGGGCGGAGGGCGGTGGTCCGGCTGGGACTGCGGGTGGGTAAACGAAGCTTTGTGAATAGACGCTCACGGAGTTGTGTCTCCTTATCACACCGCTCCTGCCGCCTTTTAATTAGTGTTCACAGTGCCTCAGAGGGCCTGGCCCACGCGGGTGAGCGGGTCAGCGTGTCACGGCAACCTGCAGACCGGCCTCCCGGGTCTCCTGCTCCGGAGACATGGACGGAAGGGGGTCGGCCGGCCTTCTCCTCCCAGCGAGGGGGCCTGAAACTGGAGTCCGCAAGTATAAGGGCCTGGCTGCACCACGTCCGGCCACACTTATCATTTTCCCCCTGTGCTGCCCTGCCTCAGCTATTTTACAAAGGCTCAGGATTTCACTAAGCTCTTGCAATATTGAAAGAATCTATATTCCGAGAATTTGAAAACATGTCAGCCCACCTAAATTACATATTGATCAGGTTTAATTGCATGCCAGCCATCAGTATTAGGTTTGAAAATTCATAAAAGAGAAATAATGTACTCTTTGTGGATGATTACTTCTGGGGCATTTAAATGAATTCCATCACTTAACCTGGGCCGCGACAGGTTATTGAGCCCTGGGCCCGGCCGGCCCGAGACCGATGCGCGGGGGGCCGTCTCCCAACTATCGGGGAAGAGCGGCATGCCGAAGATATAAATTTACATGGATTTTCTTGTAAGGAAAACGGCACAGGAAAACATTAAAAGTAAACACGCATTTCTCAGGTGCTTCCCGAGTCGCCGTCTGCATTGTGTCCCCGTAGGGGCATCCGTCTTGCGTCCTTTCATTCCCAGCAGTAATTCACACCTTAATTAATATACAGGAATCAAAGAGATAAGCCCAGATAAATGATTCACAGCCCGGGTTTATTTGTCAAGGTTAATTTTTTATGTGAGTGCATAAAAGGATCTCAAGACCGATTCTTCGGTGGACAAACCATTTAATTTTCATTACAGAAAAGAAAACCCCAAAGTTCTACACTGTCAGTGGCGAAGGCTCCCGCAGAGCCTGCCTCTCCTGAAGGTCACATTGGCCGAGGAGATGAGCTCCTCGCTGTTTTCTGGGTGTTCTCGGCGTTCAGAAATTATGTTCGTTGGTATCGGTTGCGTTTTGAGAAATTGTGCTTATGTATGTTTTTCTTTACAGATTATCAATACAAAGTAAAAAGAGCCAGGTAGAATCATTGGGCTTACTTGGATAATAGTTTTAGAGCTACGTTTTATTCGGACACTTTGAGGTGATAAATATCTGGGAGCATAATCAACTGTCTTCATCCGGGACCGGGCCTGCACACGCCGTGGGAGCGCCTCCCGCGTTGTCCTCTTTGCACACGCGCGTCCGGCTCTGCCGGGAGGACCCCCCGGGCCTGCGAGCTTTGCGACAGGAGCTGCCCCGGAGAGCGGCCTGTTGTGTTTGACGCTGAGGGGAAGCGGTGCTGTGCCTCAGTCTCGGCACACAAAACGTCGCCGAGTTTCACTCTTAAAGAAGCAAAGGTAACACGTGCAGGTGAGCTCCCCCGACGTGTCTGACTTCATTGCTCATCTGGAGAAATTGCAGTACGGGGCGGGGGGCAGAGAGCAGCGGGCTCGGGGGCCAGAGCACGGCTCTTTGGGGCGTCGGGCCCTCCAGCAGAGCTGGTAGCCAGCCCAGGACAGCGCCTTAAGCACCGGCGCTTCCGCCGCCGGGTCAGTGTTGAACACCGGTCCTCTCGGCCCGCCCCGCACCGGATGTTTCCGGAACTTTCTCCACACGGCACGTGGTCGCGCTGCTCTGCCCTTAAGGAGGAAGCGAAGGGAGAGGGGGCAGAGCACCGGGTGGTGATTCTCCCGCAGGAGACCGGCTCCGAGCATCCGCACGGGGAGGGCAACCGATGCATCCGGATAAGCCAGACTCAGGAGGCCTCGTCAGCACCCGATGGGAAACAGCGGTTTCGCCCTGCAGGTCTCCTGCGCCACAGCGGAGCAAACCGACCCAGATCTCCCACTGAGCGGACCACACTTTCCTAAGACCGAGGAAAACTGGGGGGAACCTTGCAGCCAGGAGAACTTTAGACGTCCTTCTGCAGAAAACGTGATGTTCTCCCCTGACAGCCTGTCGCTGTGAGTGCAGGAGAACTGACCTTCCCTTCGCCCTTGGAGAGCGGAGCATGGAGCGCAGGGCGCAGAGCTCCCGGGAAGGAGCCGTCCGAGCACATGCTGGCCACAGAGGGAGCGGGGCCTGGGGGCGGACGGAGGGTGCACTCTGGGGGATGCCGAGGAACTCAGAGCTGGAGATGCACAAGACGAAGCTCATCACATGTATGATGAGGCACTTGGCCTCCCCTTTACACTGTGCACAACCCTGGTGAAGTGAGTTACGGGTCCATGGAGAATACACGGCATCTTGTTGCCCCCTGAGTTGACTGAGGTTTGAAATATGAGTCCACAGGGCCAAAGCCACGTCAGGAAGCCACACAGAGTGTTGTCCCAAGGGGCTGGTGGTTGTGGTGACGGTGGTGGTGGTGGTGGTGGTGGAGATGGTGATGGTGGAGATGGTGATGGTGGAGATGGTGATGGTGGTGGTGGTGGTGATGGTGATGGTAGTGGTGATGGTGGTGGTGATACTGGTGACAGTGGTGATGATGATGGTAGTGATGGTGGTGGTGGTGATGGTGGAGATGGTGATGGTGGTGGTGGTGGTGATGGTGGAGATGGTGATGGTGGTGGTGGTGGTGATGGTGGTGGTAGTGGTGGTGGTGGTGGTGGTGACGGTGGTGGTGACGGTGGTGGTGATGGTGGTGGTGGTGGTGATGGTGATGGTGGTAATGATGGTATGTATGGTGATGATGGTGGTGATACTGGTGACAGTGGTGATGATGATGGTAGTGATGGTGGTGGTGGTGATGGTGGAGATGGTGATGGTGGTGGTGGTGGTGATGGTGGAGATGGTGATGGTGGTGGTGGTGGTGACGGTGGTGGTGATGGTGGAGATGGTGATGGTGGTGGTGATGGTGATGGTGGTGGTGGTGATGGCATGTGTGGTGGCAGTGGTGCCCCTGGATGAGTTCCGAGCGTGAACGGTGTGAGGAAGCAGACCAGAATGATGTGGGAAACCTTACAGAGAAAGTCCACTGTACAGACGGGACAGCCAACCTCCAGATGAATCCACTGGCCTTCACACAGCCCCTAACTATTAGGAGTTTTGTACGAATGTCAGAAAATATGAAAAGCATCCCATTTGGGGGGATGACACAGACGAATGTAAATAGCGTGTGCTTTGACCCAAGAACAACAGGAGTTGAAAAGCTGGCTCTCAGTGACTGAATCCCGTCAGCTACTTAGCGTCACGTGCCCCATTGTTCCCCGTCTGCGAACTGACAGCCGTAATGGACGGGCACGTTTATTGTCCGGGCTCGAAGAGATAATATGCATAAATCACATAGTGCGGTGTTGGTGCCTGTTTGGCAATTATTAAATATTTCTCTTCTTGCCATCTGCTCAAATAACAATAAAAGTAGCATCCATCCAAGATTCTGCTCATAGAAATAGTGGGGTTCTCCACTCCTTATTTCATCAAAAACCAAGTCTCAAGTTTGTGACATTATGGTCGGGGTCAGAGAACCAGGACAACAGACATTTCGTCACAGCTGAGTGTCCGTCCCACTTTCCTTTGCCCCTGGGGGAAACCTACAGGACACTTTTTCTAGACCCCTGGGCCACCCTCAGCCACGGAGCGGGCGGACAAAGCCTTCCCAGGCCGCCGCGGCTCCTGTAGCGGCCGAGCAGACCCCGGTGCTCGGCCCCTGAGCCAGCAGCGTCCAGCCGTAAAACAAAGTCTGAGCCGTCCAACAGGCACGGCTGGCCCTTCGCCATAAAATGCCACGTTGCTCAGAGTCCCCTTCGCTTAAAAAAATAAACTCTAAAATATCAAAACAAAGTTTTTGTACAATTTATGTAACCGTTTAAAGATATTTTTTATAATATGCCATTTAGACTAAACTCACTCAACTCACAGATATTACACACATTTTTTTTCTTACCATTGGCTTATCCGTAAGTGAGGGAACCCCAAGTGAACCCGGCTGTGCAAGGGTGGTGGTCCCGGCAGCCCAGTGGCCAAGCTCCAGACCGCTCAGGGGATGAGCACGGACCGCTGCGTGCGGAGAGCGGAGTCTTCCTGTCTCCCACCGTCGTTGCTCGGTGCGGGTGCGGGGGTGGGACGAGACCTCACATCACATCCCCACCTGCGCGATCGTGCCTTCTTCGGGCAGAGACGTGGGCCTGAGCCCCCGGCAGAGAAGGTCCCGGTTGGAGTGGACAGAGGACGGTCTCCCAGACGAGCCGCATGCCGGGGTGCACGGAACAGCAGCCCCCCCCCACCCGGAGTGTGAGTCACTGCCCTCTGGGTCACGGGATCACCGAGCCGGTCATCATGCAGTTGTTGCACAGACGAACACTGGGCTACTCACGGCTAGGGGAGGGGGTCCCGTGTGTGCTTGCGACTCTGTGATGTCACTTTAGGGAAACGTGAGCGCACATTGCAGATCCAGGGAAACCGTCAGATGTGTCCCCACAACTCCCTGGCGTTTGTTTTTGGTGTTTCTGCTCCCATCCTCGAAGTTCCTGGTGCAGTGGGGCTTTGCCCTAGTAACCCTCTTTATCTCGTGGATAAATCAGTAACAAATCACTTGTTCCTTCGCCCCCGAGAAAGAGAATCCGGGAGAAGTCTCGTGTGTTTCTCAGAGCCTCAAATTAAAGTGAGTTCTCAGTGAACCCTCCCCGCGGCCCTCGGCCGAGTCCCGAGTCCATGGGGCCGTCACTACACGGCAACGCTTCTCTCCAACGGCTGTCTGCGGCAAACGCCCCTCAGTCCGCAGACCGGCCACGTCTCCGCGTGTGAGTCTGTAAGCACCAACTCACCGCACGTCCTCTTCACGGCTCCGTTTGGAAAATCGTGCTACAAACACTCTACCTTTGGGAACGGAGAAAAACGGAAAGAAACAAAACTGCAGCCTGGATGGACACGGAAGGCAGGGTGTCGGGCGAGAGAAGCCAGACACAGGGCCATGTGCTGTGTGGTCCTGTTTACGTGGCATGTCCGGAGTGGGAAAATCCACGGGTGCAGAAGCCACACCATGTTCCACGGGCCGGGGAGGAGGCAGGGAGTGGGTGGGGGGAGGGTGACACGTGGCACCTGGTGGACAAGCGGCTCTGGGGTGATGAGCGTGTCCTGGAGTCGGGCAGGCCGTGGGCAGCCGCACAATCTCGTGGACACGCTCAAACCGCTGAGCTGCAGGCGTGACGAGGGCGCAGTCTGCCACACAAGTCACCCCAAGTGGAAGGCGACCCTGTTCTCCACGGCACTGCGGGCCTGGGCAGACCGCTCCACCGGCCCTCCAGGAAGCCCTGGAGGTGTGGCTCACGGGGGCCCGAGCTGACAGGTCTCTGTGGTCCTCCTCCAGGGCATCAGGGTGGAACAGCCCCCACAGAGCTGCGGCACCTGTCCTTCTGCCCCGGGGATGGGGGCCCGCCGCCTCACCTCCGCAGAGGTGGGGATGCTAGGTCTGGACACGGCCTGAACATCGTAGGCAATCACCGACAGGAGCATGCTGGGAAAGCCGGGTCTCGGCCGTGAAGCCCTCTGGAGAGGCACAGCCATGTCTGGATGGAGACTCGGGTGCCTCGTTTCTGGACGAACCGTCCCGGGGACCCGGCGCTGTGACGGAGCCGGCAGGAGGGACAGCCGCATGCAGGAGGACGTGGCACCGATCTCTCTCTCCGTCTGGAGGAAGACGAAGGGCCCACCTGGCTGAGTGGCCCCGTCACACCCCGAGCGCAGGGGGTGGGATGGATGTGAGCATGTGTGCAGCAGAATCAAGCTCCCTTCTCGCCGCGGCAATGAGCCTGTCCTTCCCCCACGACGCTGCTGGCTACCGGCGACATCTGTTTAATGGCCTCGATGCGGCCTCAGTGCAGCGCCCAGTGCGTGGGAGTGAGCGGGCCATACCTGGCAAGGACACACCGCCGACAGGTAAGGCACCGACAGGTGAGGCACCCACCTGCCCCAGTCCGTCCCGCTCCCGAGCCACCAAGGCAACGAGGTCCAGTCTTGGCGACGTCTCTCAATTCGTGAGTAAGGACGCCCTGGGCGTTCCCAAACCCACGAGCCTCTTGGGAAAACACAGCATTTGTTTCGGGGACACGGAGCCAGAATGACTGAGACTGAACTATTTCCCGAGACTCGAAGAGCAATTATGACTGAAAAAGAGTTCGGGGTCCCCCTGGACCGACGACGGGCCTTCACAGAGAAGCTGTGGTGGGGGGACGTGAGGGTGCGGGGAGCCCCGGGGAGACAGAGGCGGGTCGGCCCCTCTGCGCCCGTGGAGCGCGGGTGCCCGCGTGCCCACACATGTGAGTTCTGGCGTCGGGGTGTGCGGGGGGCCCCCCTCCCCTCCACGTCCGGCCCACGAGCGGGGCTCCTGCCTGGGCCTTGCAGGGAAGCGTCTGCTTTTATTACAGCGGTTTGGGCCGAGGAAGAAACCGAACCGGAGATTTCTGAAGTTCGCCATGTGTCCTGCCACTGGCCCTGGTCCCACCTAACCAAAAGTGTTCTTCGTTATTCCAGAGTGGGGCAGGAAGCAGGGCGTGCTCGTGCCCTTGAACTATTTCACCGTCCGCCCGCCCCCGTCTGCCCTTGGCTGCCCTGCCACGTGCTTTAGGCCCAAGGTGCAGCTTACGGCAGAAAGCAAACGGGGTGCTAGGTGGCCATGCGCCCAGGGGAGCACATTGCCTTCTCGTCGCAGACGTGCTTGTCGGTGAGACGCTCTGGGTCCGCCGGCCGCCGAGACCCCCACAGCCCAGAGGCCGGCGTGAGTCTGGCCCCCGCCGGGGCGGTGCTCACCGGGTGTGTACCGGCTGTGCGTCGTGCTCCTGACATCCCGTGACAGACACAGGGATCACAACCGTCCTTTGATCTTCCCCCAGGAGGACGCAGTAGCTGGCAGCGGACGAGATTCAGGTGCAGCTTGGAGGCTGTGGATTCCTGTGAGTTTTGCGTCTGAGCATCTCGGACGTAATCGTCACGTGTACGGAAACCTAGAGCGCACGACCTCCGCCAGCTTTCACCAGACCAGCAGGGAGGGGGCCACCCGGGCAGCCCTTTCCGTCCAGTCCTCCGGGAGCTCACGCCCCCCCCCAGCTGTTCTCACATCCAGGGCCCGCCCCCCCGTCCTGTGTGGTCAGCGATGGACACACGCCCATTGAGACATTCCTGAGTTTCCCCTGAAACCTGTGTTCTTCTTGGGGAGGTCGTTTCAAACGTGCTTTGCAACGCTGTTTGGGTATCAGCCACTTTTGGTATCTCGGAACCACGTTCCCTCTGTGCTTCAGCATCATTGGGGGTGTCCGCTTCGCGAGAGAGAACTCAGCAGAAGACGGGGCGCTGTCTGAGCAGCCCGGCGGCTGCCTGGGCCGCAGGTGAACGCTACCCTGACTCACACTCCGCAGACGGGGTCCGGAGGAGGGGAGGCGTGAGGAGGATGCAGAGTGGGGTTTGCAAGGAGAGAACTTTGTGTGGCTCCAGAACCCAAGGCCAACCTTAGACAAACTTCCCCGAACATGCGCTTGGCGTGTGGCGGAGACCCCTCCAGGGGTCGTGGTGGTGCGGTGACAGACAGCCTTGGACACGGGCACACACTCCACGTCCCCGCAGTGACCGACAGCCACGCGCCCCCCACGCCATTCGGCACCTCCCCGAGCACAGAGGCTGCGCGCCCCCACGCGTCGAGTCTTCCTCCCCCCTTGGCGGGGGCGGGGCACTGGCGCGGGTCGGGGGTGGGGGTCGGCCTTCGTGTGCACATCTGAGGCCCGCCCCTCCTGTTTGGGGAGTGCCCACTTTCCACATATATTTAAAATGGCTTAAAAAATAGGAAAAAAGAGAAAACGTTAATGGAATAAATAGTTGATGAGTAATCATTTTATAAGTGAGCGCTTTTCGCTGGGATCACATGAAACTTCTTGTCTGTCGTTTCCACGTCCTCCTAAGGCGGCGAGAGAAAGTAACAGTGAGGAAGAAGAAGAGGGGGAGAAGGGGGAGGGGAGGAGGAGGAGGGGAAGAGGAGGAGGAGGGGGAGGAAGTGTATCCCACGTGTCAGCCTCGCACTAAGCAGTGCAGAAGGCAGCCCCCCCGTGTCGCCGCCCCACAACCCGACGAGTGAGGCCCCGTTTTGCAGACTGGGACACGGAGGCCCCGTGAGGCCGAGAAAACAGAACAAAAGGCGTCACAGCCCGCGTCTGGGTTCCCTCCTGCGGTTGAAGGGGACGCGGGGAGGTGTCCGTGTCCCCTCGCCTGGTCCCCGTCCTCGCCGTAGCTGGACACGCGGAACAGCCCTCGGCGGCGAGGACTCGCAGACACAAACCGGTTTCTCTTCCTTCTCGGCGGCAGGTGCTCACAGTCTTCGCCGTTTTCAGCTGCGGAAACTGTCTCATTCGGGTTTCACCTCCACGAGAACCAGCGACGAGGGTGTTACTCCTGTCGTTTCCTGAAGGATGGAAGTCAGTCTCGCGGGAGGCAGTGTTTTTGGTTCATTGTTATGCATTTTTGGGTGAGGTCGCAGGGCCAAAACTTGACGGTTCTTACCTGAACCGGCCACTGTCCCGTCCCTGCCCCGCACCGCACGTCACTGGCAGGCCGGGCGTGTCCCGGGGCCGTGGTAAAGGTCTCGGACACCACTGGGAGTCCTTCGTGACGCGCCGCCTTCCCTTCGGTGTTTGCTGTCAACCTGCTGCTGACTTCCCTCTTTCCAGCAGACTGCCTGCCACTGCATCGAGCAGTTACGATCCGGTAGTCGTGTTTCAAGGGGCACACGTTTTTAAAGGAACCTACTCAGATATTACAACAGCAGCGTGACTGGCATTCAAACTCAGCCCAAGAAGAGTCATTTTCAGAAAACTAAAAAAAAAAAAAAATCTAACCTGAAACGCAGCGTAAGGAAGGTGACCCGCGGTGACTCGGTGACACAGCACCTGTCTCTCCCGGCAGCCGCCCCCCTCTGGCCCCTGGTTCCGCCTCGGCAGGTGCACCCCCGAATGATGGCCACCTGCATGTCGGGGACAGAGGGCTGCGTGAGCCCCACCTGGGGTCTGCCGAGCGGCAACCTCGGGAGCGAGCCGTGGGCCACCGCCCTCTGCCTGTGCTCGGTGCCTTGCCGGGCTCTGAGGGCGCCTGGAGCCGCCTAAACGCCGGCGGGTCACTGGGCCTGTGTGCGGCCACCGTGCGCCAAGGCCACCGCCCGTGGCTGAGGACTCGGGCAGAGTCACGTGGCCACCAGCACCTGTGCCGTGTCCCCTCTGTCCGCGGGGGCCTCACGGGGCCCGGACAACCTCAGCGCCCCTCAGAGGGGGGCTCTGCCCCGGGTTCAGGGAGGCGCCCTCGTCACCATGAGCACGTGGCCGGCTCACCGCCCTCTGGGTGTGTGTGACCACCCCGGGGACCCCCGGCAGGTGCGGCCAACGCTCCCCGGAGAGAAGACATCTCGCCCTGGAGGCCGGCCCCAGACCAGGGCGGCTTCAGCACTTATTTTGAAAAATGGTTCTGTTTCACCCACCAGTGGAATATTGAAGTGATCGAACTCCGTGGCCCTCGCCGCGGCTCTCACTTTAATTACTTGTTTGTCTTTTATTGGGAAAGAAAATATGGCTGTCAGGTTTATGGGGGCAAAAAGGCTGACCCTGTTTTATCTGTCCTTGCGTGCGCCTCCGTGTAATGATGACAAAGTGGGGTGTTAACTAATGATTAGTAGAAATGGTTGCAGTTAATTAGTTGGTTCTTCGTTTATCGTTCCATTTGCACATTTTGGGAGTAATCATTATTAATTAGGACCATCACGCCGAAAGGGTCGAGGTGGAACCCTACAGCCAAGTTAATCAGGCAGCAATGAAAGCTCCATTATCTTGTCAGATCATGTTGGCCTGTGATCTATTTGCATTATCTAAGAGCTGCATTAGGATCAAAAGCAGAGTTGGAGGGAGGGCCCGGATCGGTGGTCTCTCGGGGGGCTGCCCTCCCCGCCGAGCCCTGGGGCCAGCACCCGCCACCACAGCGTCGGCCACTCCAGCGCTGGGAGGTCCTCCTGGTGCCGGGGGTCAAGGGGCGGGGTCAGGCGTCCGGACCCTCCCTGTCCTCTCCCAGGCAAGGACACCACCTGGGTGTTCACCCCAGAGCAGCTCCGGGCTGGCCCCTCAGCATGCGGTAGGGCCCCGAGAGGAGCCTTGGGAAGGTTTGGGTTCCGCCGGTTCCTTCCCGACGTCGTCCGGGTCTCCGTGAGCGCCAATCCCGAGAAACCCAGACTCGGAGCTGAAACCAGACCGGCCTCTGGACCTCGCGGAGCCGGGAGAGGAGTCTGGGACGGAAGTGTCAGCACGTCCTGCCCCTCCTTGAACACAAGAACAGTTCTCTCGCCGTCTTCCTCTTTTGGGGGAGCGGTGGGGGCTGCCCTGCTTCAGTTGTTAATAAGCTAGCACCACCCAAAAGGGAGAGAGAGGAGAGTGAGCTGTGGTTTATCTAAAAGAAATGGCCTTGCTCAATGACTGCGACTTCCAGAATGTTCTCCGTTTACTCCTGTTTCTCAGAGACCCAGACGCAGGCCTCCCCCTGGGGCCGTCCTCACGGCTGGGCCCTCCTGGGCTGCCGGGCATGCCCCCCCGCCCGGGACTCGGGATCTGGGGAAACCATCCAGTGTTGACGGTCCTTGGGTCTCCTGGGGCCCGTCCAGGTGTCCTGAGCGTCAGAGGAGCATGACCCCATGACGGGGTCGTGAACTCGGCTTGTCCTGCTTCTCGGGAGGAGCCAGCTCAGGCCTGCCGTCCCTCCGGACCTCCCCGTGGTGGCCACGACCACCCCCCGCCCGTCCGCTGCGGACAGAGGCCGGGCACTTCCTCGCGGCGGTGAAGAGGGTCCGTTCTGGGCGATGAGACCCCATTTTGACTTCACCTTGAAACACACCCGTAAGGCTGACCAGTCTCGCACTCTCGGGGGTTCTCGGGGCTCTCCACCCGGAGCTTGAAGGTGGCGATGCAAGCGGGCAGAGCGCACCTCCAGCTGTCCCGCCGAGGGACTCTGCAGGCACGAGGCCCCTCCAGTGACCTGCAGGCAGGTGGACGCACACCTGGGCACTCACAGTCACCTCGGTCCCTGCCCCACGCACCCGGGCGCCAGCGACCTCTGCTGGGAGGGGGCCAGGGCCACGGAGGGTCACGTGGTTCCCGTGAGTGGCGGGGGCTGGCGAGACGCGATGGCCTGCTGACCAGTCAGAAGCCGCTGCCCCCAGCGCGGCATGGAACCCCGCCGTGCGATGAGGGGCCGGCCGGGCCGGGGCCTTTCGCCACAGGCGGGAGGGCAGGTCCGGCGTGCAGAAAGGCTCGGATCGAACGGCCTAGGACCCAAACTGGTTCGGTTTTCTCCGTGCGGTGGCTCCAGTGGCACTTGGTCGCCTTTAGCTTCATTCAGAACACTTCAGTTGGACCGCACTGTGACAGCTGTCCTGTCGGCGTGCATTGAAAAGACCCCCCCAAAGTTGGAGAGATTTCGAGCAGCCATTCTGACACTGAGGATGGAGGAAAATGAGGGGCGTTTTCGGCGTACTATGCTTTCTTACTCCAAGAGGGAAAAAAAATGCAACTGAAATGCAAAAAAAAAGTTTGTGCCACGTGTGGAGAAGGTGCTGTGACGGATCCAACGTGTCAGAAGTGGTTCTCGAAGTTTCGTGCTGGGGATTTCTCACTGGACGGTGCCCCACAGTCGGGGGGACCGGGTGGAGTTGACAGCGATCCAGTCGAGACGTGAATTGAGAACAACCCACGTTCCACCACGTGGGAGACAGCCGACACACGGAAATACCCAAGTCGATCCAGTGAAGGGTTACAGGAGGCGACGCACGTAAAAAGCTTCTGACACCGTCAGCTGTAGGCACGTGCCGGCCGTGGTCCCCCACAGACGCTCCGGGCGGGTCACCCACCCGCCATGGCCACCAGACCCACACGCTGGCCACAGGAGCAAGCCCGTCCTCCTTGAATACACACTCTGTGCCCAGCGTCACAGAACATGGGGATGAAGAAACGACCGAATCCAGGCTCCTCGCTCCCCACGGGAACAGGGTCGCTGACCACCTCGTTCCTTAGCGAAGAGGAAATGGGACCCACAAGGGAGTGAGGACCAGCCCTTGCCTGTCCCCCCAGCTGAGCTCTGTCCCCACAGATCTGGCCCCTCACATGGGCCGAGAGCTGCTGTCCGAAGCCGCCCCCTCCGCTGTCCCCTGCTTCCCCCACACACACCCCCCGCCGACCCCGCCACCGAGGTGGCCTCTGCCTTCGGCTCAGCCACCCGGACCCCGTGGGGCCAGGCCCCGCAGGGCCAGCGAGCGCTGCCTGAGTGGACGCCGTGTCTTCAAACACAAATGAAAGCGGGGAGGTCGGGAGAGAAAACACTTCACGCTGCTTTTCCTCGCACACGGGGGCCGGCTTCCCCTCGGAGTAAACACATCCCTGGTCTCGGGGGCTCGGTGGGGGGGGAGTCAGCCTCTCTGCACGCCCCCCCAGCCCCCCCCCACACACACACTGGCTTTACGCCTCCCGGCCCGTCCAGTTCCATTAGTTCTGTTTTAACTCTGAGACTAGACCCTCTTTCTCTGGTCAAGGGAACGTGCAGAACTTTTGGGGGGAGACCCCGTTTCCTACTTCGTGTGCCAGAGAGCCAGAGAGAGAGGCAGTTTTTACCCAGAAGGCCGTGCTCCCTCTCAAGGAGCAGGTTTCAGAGGAAACCGGGCCGGCAGCTCGCGAGAGCCCGCGCGGGGGGTCGGGAGAGCCCACCCAGCGCGGGAGGGTCAGGCGTGCAGCGTTGGTAGCTGACGGCGGACACGGTCTCTGGGTTCCTTCTAAGAGAGGCCCTTCCCGAGTGACACGCGACTTCCCGGTCAGATGGGCGGCCTCGTCCCACGCCGACCATTCAGCTCCCGTGTCCAATTAGCATCAACGTGCTCCTTCTTCTCAGAGCCGGACAAAGGGAGAGATAAGTGCCCCGCCTAGTGGGTTCGCACGCTGCTGCTCATGCCACCGACATGCACCTTCGGGTCACCCGGTGAGGCCGGACGGTGCCCCTGCCCACCGCACTCCTCACTCCGGGGGTCACCCGTCCCTGAGGCTCGCCGGCGGCGGGCAGCTGGGGCCCCCGGGCCTGTCACGCCGCTGGCTACAAGTGGAGCGGCGTGGGCCTTTATTAGACTAACAGATACTGTGTGTACACAGACATTAGCTAATGTATTGGATTTAGCCAGGCATTCTAAGAAACTGATTTACTGGGCAAATACACAATAATCCTCCTTTAACCTTTAAGCTCACAGAACCCGGCATCTTGTTTGCGGTGCGCCCCCTTCCCTGTCCCTCCCCGTCGTCCCCCCCTGCCCCCCCCACCCCCCCAGGGCAATGACACTGAGACTCTGGATGACCGGTAAGGCAGGCTCCTGTGAATTATCTGGTTTTAATCGCCCGGTACGCCACGCGGGCCCTCTGATGGCGGGCACGCCCTCAACGGCGGGCCCCAGGCCGGGTGCGGGTGCCGGGTGCTGGGTCCCAGCCGCGGCCGCCCGAGTCGGAGGCGCGCTGAGTGACCAGGACAGGACCACCGGTCTGGAGCTGCGAGTAAGAATTATGACACAAACCAGGCGGCTGCTGACGCGGGAGCGCACGAGGTGGCCGGCAGAAGGCGAGGCCGCACCCCCCCCCCCCCCGGCTCCATCGCCGGCTTCAGCTGCGCTAAATTATGAATTTTGTCCCCGCCGGCCCCCGCCCTCGCGCATCTCTGAAGGGCAGATGACCGAAATGAATGCAAATCGAATTAAGGTTCCTCGCCGAGACTTTAATACCATAAATGAGAAAGAGCATTCATCACAAACAACCAGGGATTGTATACCAAAGTGCTTGAAGAAAATCAATATACTTTCAGCTGCTCTCGGCCTATAAATGTAAATGAGAACAGATATAAAGCTGATATGCACTAAGGAAAGGTTATTGAGAGAGCAACACAGAACACTAAGAAATCAATTGAATAAACTTGAAAAATGATTCAGATAGAGCAGATATGAACATGGAAAATCAATCATATAATTTAAAGAATAAACAGCTTGCACCTCACAAATCTCCCGTATGGTTCCGAGGGTGAGGTTTTTAATTTAGCATTGATATAATGCCAAGCTACGAGGCGCGGCCGGGGGCGGGGCCGCGAGGAAAATCAATCCGTTCTTGTTCTGTGGTCTTAAGGGGTATTTGATATTTACAGCAGGGCAGCATGAGTCCTTGTATAAATTTACATTTTAAGAGATAAAGGGCCTCTGTATTTTGTCTCGTTATTGTTAATAGAAACTGTCTGATTCTATTCCGTCCACCTGCTGGGGAAGTCTGGGTGTCTCTGGGCTGGTGTCTGTCACCCGCAATTTTCTGGGCTTTATTTTCGTGATACGCAAAGTTTCGCTCTGCGCGGGTTGGGTTTTTTTCCCCCCTCCCGCGAGGCAATCGAGGTGGCGTAATTGCATCGGCGCTGCAGAGGTCTAGGCTGCAATTTGGGCGGGAAAACAACCCCAGACGAGTCAGCGAGGGGGCCTCGAGGTTAAGGAAATGAGACGGGGTCCCCGGGAGTGTGCGCGTCAGTCCCGGGGACCTTCATCCTCAGTTATTTGCCATTTTTGCTCCCAACTCGGGGATTTGTCACTAGGAAAAGCTGGGAAATCAAATCCGCCAGAGCTCCCACAGAGGCCACGGGGCGGAAATGCACTCCCTGAACTGTAGGCGGTCGCGGCTCCACGGCTGCCCGGAGACTCCCGCGGCCTCGCGCCTGCACCCGCGGCCTGAGCTGCCGTGCGCTGTCTGCCTGAGGGGCTCGAGGGGCACCCCTCCCCACTCCGTGCCTCCCCGATGGCTGCCACACCCCGAGGGCCGCAGAGCCCCCTGTCTCGGCTCCCAAGGCGCCTTGGGAGCCGCCCGGCGGCGGATGCCGCTGTCCTTCCCAGCGAATCCCACTCAGAGCGGATGCTCCTCGGCGGGACTCCTCCCTGTGTGAAAGCAGACGCACCTGCAGGTTTCCTCTCCACGCGTGTCTCGGCCCAGACGCCGTCCGGTTCGTGGTTTCTCGCGCCCGATGGGAGCGGCCGGCCCGAGGCGCGGCACGGCACAGAAAGGCTTTTTCTCCGGCAGGTCCTGGGGCTGAACTTCCCAGCCCCTCCCCCGGGACCCTCGCTTCAGAGGAGCCCCAACACAGACTCCTCGGGACAGCCGCCGCTCAGGGAGGGTGGGGGCCCGCACGCCTGGGGCGCTCGGGCTCTGCGCTAGTGGAGAACAGGGAGCGTTTCAAGCACGTGTCCCGTGTGCGTGCACACAGCACAGGTGCACACGCCTGTGTCCGCGTGGAGACACAGACACAGACAGGAACGTGGCCACGGATGCGGGCACAGATATGACTGTGAGCGTGGACTACAGCCGAGCCCTTTCTAGAGCGAACGCGACGATGCCAGGTTGTCAGGGGGAGCTAGTTTATTCAGACGTGGGGTCGACTGCCTTCAGTTTGGGACTTTGAGAACGAGTGTGGGGGTGTTTCCGGCCCCAGATCTCGGGCAGGGACATGCTTCCCCCGTTCTCCCCGCTGGCAAAGTTGATGGCACCAGACGTTGCGTGTGAAACACGCATGTGCGACGGAGGGTGGAGAGCAGGAGGCACGTCCAGGGATTTCCAGGCCCGGTGAGAGCCCGTGTTTGTCGCCCGCCTCACGGAACCCGGACTCAGAGGTGAAGGCGCTGGAAACCCAGAAACGCTGGCCCCTCCCCGTGGAGAGGCCGCCCCAAGTGGAGCTGCCGTCTCCGGCCGAAGGCCCCGGAGAGGGACGGCCGGGCGGGACCGACGCCTCTCAGACACGACCGCCCACGGCAGCCAGACACGAACCCCGGGGCTGCCACGGCCGCCTGCTCAGGCTGGTGTCCTGGACCTTGGGCTTCTCACCCCTTCCCCGGGGAGGCGCCCACCCTGCCCGCTGTCCGGGGGCCTCCGGGAGCAGACACACCCCGGCCGGTGGTGACGGGAATGGCCCCCTGAGGCCCTGGGACTGCCTGGAGGGACGTCTGCCCCATCGGAGCATTTAACCATGACCCAGACGCGCCCGACAGGACACCCCTCGTGTCCAGAAGAACCAAAGGCGTCCTGGAACTAAGTAGACAATCAGAGGAGCTCTGTGGACACACCCGGCGAGAGACAAGAAAGAGAAGAAGGAGGAGCAGTGGGGTGGGGAGTAGAAGGAGAGAAACGACCCAGCATCAGCGACCGAGGAAACAGACCAGGGAGCGTGCAGAGGGCGCGGGGTCAGGAGGGGCCGAGAGCCCGCCAGAGGCGGGGACAGACGGAGGCCTGCAGGGTCCAGGTGAGGAACAGCCACCAGCAGGAGACCCCGAAGACACGCGTGCCCCCACCGGTGGTCATGAAGCCCATGGAGGCCGAGGTCACGGGGTCCAAGTGCTGACCCCACGGGGCACCCTCCTTGCAGAGCCACGGCCAGGCTCAGCGACAAAGCCAGAGGGACGCCCGGAGGGGGGAGGGGTCTCCTGAACTTCCTCTCCGCCCCCGGGAGTGAGCGAGGAGCTCAGCCCAAAGATGTGAGGAGTTGGTCCGCCTGACCCAGCGTGGGCTCTGGGGAAACCCGCTTCTCTTCGAGGACTCAGGGTTGGTGCCGTCTCTGCACGGAGCTCACGGATGTGCCAGGAAGGCTGCTCCTCGCCCTCCACCCGGGCGTGCACGGGGGCCTGCCCCACAGTTAGCAGCCGGCGGTCCCCGAATCCCCGGGCCCCCGACTCAGCAACAAACCAGAAGGGGAGACGCTCTGGCAGTCGGGCCTTTGTCTTCAGAAGAAAACTCCGCTCGGAGGAGCGGTGTCCTCGCCCTGAACGGTGTTTCTTGTTAGAACTGTGTCGCAGTGACAAAGGAGGCACAAAAAAGGTGATGTCACTGATGTCACTGATGTCTCTCTCTCTCTCTGCATTCCACACCTGGCCTTCCGCCTGCTTTTCCAAACGAGCACACGTGGTCCCCAAACCAACGCCCCGCACACCGGAAAGGGGTGCAGAGGAGAGCCCACGCGTCTGGAGTTCTCTCCGCTGTGGCCGGGAGTGGCGGGCACTGGCCCCATAACCGGGCCGGGTGCCGGGACCGACCGGCACATCCAGCCCGGGGCCAGGACCCGGGGCCGGAGCCTCAGTGTCAGCTCAGCATCCCTCACGGGCTCAGGGCCCGCGAGGGAACCTAAAGGAAAACGATCCGATCCTCAGAACAAACGTTGAAATAAAATATTGGGAATAAACACCGATGATAGATGCGGCCTTTGTAAGCACGGATTTCGACGTGCCTGTCGATACTGGAGACAGGGAGGCAAGGGAGGGGTTTAGCGACGTTTCTGTTTTCTGTTTAATCTCGCCACCGCTGTTTTCTTAAGGAATCGTAGGGTTCTGTGTGCCGTGGGCCTTCCCTCCCTGCGCCCTGACAACGAAAGTGGGCTCCCAAAGCACTCGAGGGAAGCCGCGCCCCCCCCACAGAGCTTCCAGGGGTTGTATGGTTTGACTTTATATGAATTTTTTTCACATGTTTAACTTTAAAATGTGGACAGTTATTCCCAATCTTGAAAGAAAGATCTGATTTTATGGTTTCTGTAGTCACACCCACACTTCTCCAGCCACAGTGTTACTATCGGTCTGACTTTCTGAAATACGCAATAACGTGATTAACCATGGGGAGATTCACCTGTTGCCTGGCTTCCAGCTAGAGAGTTTGAGTTTCACACGCTATTTCGTATACACATATATTTGTGTGATAAGATTTGTATCGGTTCTGGGTTTTCATGACATACTTATTTCACAAACACACAGAACATGATCATTCATTTAACAAACACATTTCTGTCATGTCAACCATACTTCTAAATCCGTGAGTGAAACGAGATCTCTGCAGTTGTGTTCGGTTTTCGTGCACAAACCACTTCCTGCCGAGACGGGACCGACAAACCCCGAGTCTCTCCTTCCCGTGGACGCGGCAGAACCTCCACGTGAGCGGAGGGAGCGCGGCCGCGGACGCGAGGATGGTTCTGGAACTGCGAGAGGCAGACGCAATGGTCACCGAACACGGGCCGAAGCCCTCCGGTGTGGCAAAGGTTCTCGCAGGATGACGGTCAAACCTGACACCTGTACGAGGGCCCGAAAGGCCGCCTGGCCTGGTGGAGGGGGGAGCCCGTCACCGTAGGTGGGACAGAGCGGACGTAAGGCGCCCCGTGGTGGAGGCGGCTCGGGAACAGCGTGACTGGCCTCGGTTCCTGTGTCGGGAGGTGCTCGGGGGGGCAGGTGAGGGGCCGGACGGAGGACGGCAGGTCTGGGCAGGGCTTGGCCGGGAGCAATGAGCAGGCACGAGGCGCCTCCCAGTTCCCTGCCCCTTCCTCCGTGACCCCCAAGTCGTGCAGCAAAGCAGGGCTATGGGGACAAGCCCAGAAAACAGCGGGACCCGGGTGGGTGTGGGGAGACAGGCTGCGGCCGGGCAGACACGCGGGGGACTGTCCACCACGGCCGAAGGCCCAAGACTCTCTGCCCGCACTGTGGACAGACAATTCACGGCAGCACCCACTTCCTGTGGCAACCCGTCCCTCGCCACAGGTCCCGGGGGTCACTGGGGCTCTGCGGGCCAGACCTCGGAGCTCGGGGCTTCGCTCTGCAGGTGGTGGGGACCCCGGGTCTCCGGGCCGGGGGGCTGCACATGCAGCCCCTGCATGCAGGGCTTCCCAGGGTCCCCCCGGGGGGGGGCCGGCAGGGGGGCGGCAGAGGCCGGAGGGATGGGAGGCCGAGAGCCTCTCGCTTCTCTGCCTGCCCGGGGGGGGCGGGGGGGGGGGCCGGGGACCGGGGGCCGCGGGGGGATTCTCCCGGGGATCAGGCCCAACGGGGCGGGTTTCTGCGACGTCGTGGTGCTGCCCCGTCGGAGACGAGAAGCCGGCTCGCAGCTCCCTCCTGTTCCCTTTCAGTCACAGTCAGACCAGGATTTGGGAAAAATAACAAAACATGAAGGACATGGACACGTAGCCACACGCCTTTGTCTACATTTATTACGTATGAGAGCACACGGCCTTCAACAGACGGCGGCGGCAGCGGCGGCATCTGCGTGCTGTGCATACAGGAGGCGCGCAGTGGGGGTTTGATGCACAGTGGGGGTTTGATGCACAGGGCCCGCAGAGGTTGTGCCCGCGTCGGCGTGGCTGGCAGGCTAGTGGCGTGGGCGCAGCCACTTGTCGTTTTCACTGGAACACTTCACCGAAAGTGTCCTACTGTGTGCTTGAGTGGGATGTTGTTGTGTCACAGAACCACATGCTGGTGGTTTTGTGGTAGAAGACTTTGTCATGAAAAGGGGCGTTGTCTGTGCTGGATGCTGGACATTTGCGCTATGAAACGGTCACCACAGTGGACGTGACTGACCGGTCCGTCACCTCACGCCGTGTGTGCGGGCGGATCCAGAGCTTTACACTGAGGAACGGAAGGCAGGTGTGTATTGGCAGACCCGCTTCCCCAGTCTGGGTCTGCGTCTGTGCGCGGGGGGTCCCCTGTTCTCGCGCCTCTCACTCACACACTCACACACACACTCACACACACACTCACACACACACGGGGAGAAACTCGAGCCGTCCTGCGTGCACCCATTGGGCATATCTTTGCAAACCTAATCCTAACGATACTAATCTATTTACCTGAGAGCAGGAAAAAGAATAAATGTTACAACGGATTAGAATTTCTGCTCTCTCCATGTGTTTAACTGGGAACCAAATTAGTGGAAATCGGTCGGAGCAAATTCAGTATCTCCGAGGGTTACGCGAGTCTTTCCCTGAGACCGGGCGCCCGGGCGTCACGCAGCCAAACACCAGGGCCTGGCGTGGGGGCGGCCATGTCCGTGACGGCCCTTTCACTGAGAGCAGGCGTTCACCGTGTGCCTGCGGAGAGCCAGCCCTGGGCCTGTCCTTGTCACACGTAGTGCCGACTGAGAGCCGTCTCCCCATCTCCACGAACCCGGATGGGACGTTGTCCTCCCCGCCTCGGCAAAGGGATCTCAGGAGGGGGACACCCCCAGCCTGTCACTGCGGGGCTGGGTGGGGTTCCCGTCCGGGCCCCCACCTCCCGAGGAGGTGCGTGCAGAGCGCAGTGAGCGGCCGTGAGCAGGGAGCATGGGGTGTGTGAGGGGCAGGCCCTCGGTCGGACAAGGTGGGCTTGAACCCACCCGTGCTCTAAGACCTGGGCGTAGGCGTCGGTGCTCTCAGACACACACGCTCCGCACGGTGCTGGCGTGAAGGGCAGGTTCCCGCAAGGGCGAACACAGGGCGTGCGGGTGGAGAGCTGCATTTGGTCTCCGGGTTTCGCCATTGGTGGCAGCTGAGCATTTGCTGTGGCCGTGTCGTTTCTCCCGCCACACGGGCCGCCCTTCCCAGCGCCGGCCAGAGGTCTCTGATGTGAGTTCTGGATCATGAAGAGGTCCCAGGGGCCCGAGAGTCTAGTGACCAGGCGTGCCCAGCCCCGAGGGTCTGAGAGCTCCGGGTTGGTCTCCACTCCAGGCTCTCCGGGTGGACCCTCGGGCAGATGTGCACCTCGGCGTGCAGACCGGCAACGGCTGGTTCAGCTGTGCTGGGGCCGAGACCCAGAGGAAGGGTGAGCCCGAGGGAGAGGCTGAGGCCGAGGAGTGTTTACGTCCTCACGGCCGAACCTCAGCACACGTGGCCCAGGTGTCTTCCTTCCTCCTTCCTTCCCTCCTTCCTTCCCTTTCTCCTTCCTTCCTTCCCTCCCTCCTTCCTTCCCTCCTTCCTTCCCTCCTTCCTTCCCTCCTTCCCTCCTTCCTTCCTTCCTTCCTTCCCTCCTTCCTTCCTTCCTTCCCTCCTTCCTTCCTTCCCTCCTTCCTTCCCTCCTTCCTTCCCTTTCTCCTTCCTTCCTTCCCTCCCTCCTTCCTTCCTTCCTTCCTTCCTTCCTTCCTTCCTTCCCTTCCTCCTTCCCTTCCTCCTTCTCTCCTTCCCTCCTTCCTTCCCTTTCTCCTTCCTTCCTTCCCTCCTTCCCTCCTTCCTTCCTTCCCTCCTTCCTTCCCTCCTTCCCTCCTTCCTTCCCTCCTTCCTTCCTTCCCTCCTTCCTTCCTTCCCTCCTTCCTTCCTTCCCTCCTTCCTTCCTTCCCTCCTTCCTTCCTTTCCTCCTTCCTTCCTTCCCTTCCTCCTTCCCTTCCTCCTTCTCTCCTTCCCTCCTTCCTTCCTTCCCTCCTTCCTTCCCTCCTTCCCTCCTTCCTTCCCTCCTTCCCTCCTTCCTTCCTTCCCTCCCTCCTTCCTTCCCTCCCTCCTTCCTTCCCTCCCTCCTTCCTTCCCTCCCTCCCTCCCTCCCTCCTTCCTTTCCTCCCTCCTTCCTTCCTTCCCTCCTTCCCTCCTTCCTTCCCTCCCTCCTTCCTTCCTTCCTTCCTTCCCTCATTCCTTCGCTCCTTCCTTCCTCCCTCCTCCCTCCCTCCTTCCTTCCTCCCTTCCTTCTGTGATGTTTCTACACCTGCGTTTTCAGTAAGACCACTAGAGGTTTACATCAACACCCATGTTTGATTTTCCACGTGTGTTGCATCTGAAAGCCCGCACTGGGTCGACCCCACACTTTGGTGTTCTGGTGCCTAAAAATAGGGTCAGGTCTCCAGAAGGGACCCTTGTGAGGACTCGAAGGCCAGATTGACCCTCCCAGGCTGGCCCTGCCAAACTCAGGGTCACGTTGGTGGCCAGCCCTTCTGGGGACACGGTCGGCTCCCCTGTGGCCTGGCTCCAGCCGCTGGCGGTCCTTGCTCGAACGCATCGGTGCGCGGCCGCCGAGGGAACAGTAAGACAAGTTCTTCTCGGGAATCTGAGCAGGTGCACTTGAGGGCCCACCCGCCGTCCAGATGCAGGATGGGCCGGAGGGAAGAAGCTGGCGGCTCAGCGGGTGCGAGCCCCCTGTTCCTGCTCAGGGTGGGTCTGCAGCAGTGCGCCCCCCCCCCCCCGGCTGCAGGGTGGCACCTACGGAACGACGAGGGTGTCCCTCTGCCCGCCCTGGGGGCGCTCTGTTAGCGTTAGGGGAGCCCAGGGACCCGGAAGGGCCCGAGTCCTCACAGTGGGGGTCCCCGTGGGGCGCCCCCTCTCCCTCTGTCGCCCAGCCCCTGTCTCCCTGGAGATCCCCTCATGGAGGGCCCCTCGTGGCACCCAGGAAGAGAGAGGGGTGGCCGCAGGTATTCCGGAACGTCAGCGAGGCGGCCGGCCGGCCGGTCAGCGGGGATAACTGCAGCCGAGTTCCGTGCAACGCCCCGAGTTCGAGAGAAGCAGCTTCGCTCTGGAGTGGAAGGACTGGGTCGCTAGGGTTCCCACCCCGGGACACCTGGATGAGTGTGCGATGTCATGGGGGGGGCCCGTGGGGGGGACACCGGGGGGGCTGACAGCTGTGAGAAGTGGTGCCAGCGCCGCCGTGTGGGGACTCGGCAGGGCTCAGTCACGCCAGCTCCCTGGGAAGGCCCCGGTGGCCTCTCGGGGCCACCTCCGACCCTCCGATCGGAGGTCAGAGGCACCCCTCTCTGGGGATCCGGGGGTTTTGAGGGTTTGTCGGTGTCTAGGGCGCGGCTTCTGGCTCGAGAAACTCCCAGACTTCCCACTTGTCACCCTGAGAGGGACGAGCCCCTGCAGTGGCGTCAGGAATCCGTGGGGAAGACGTTAAGGGAGAACCTTGGGGCTGAGGTCGGCAGGGGCGGCGGCTGCCAGGCCGGTGCCCCCTCGCTGCGGCAGGCAGCCTTGGAGGCCGAGTGCTCACTGTCTGGCTGAAAAGTGTAAGTTATTTACACTCGATTGTGTGAAGCAGAAGAGAGGGACACGGCGCTGCCCCGTGACCTCCGCCCCCGGCGCTGGGGTGAGACAGCCAGCGTGTGCAAACTCGGTGAGTCCCACCATCTTCCCAGCCCTGTCCGTATTCACCCCTGCGATGGGAACACTTAAATCACCTCGCAGAGCAGCTGGGAGTGAAAAGCCAACTTCTTGAGGATTTACTGAGAAGTTTCGGAAATATCTTCTCAGGAACGGCACAGCAAAGGCGGACTCAGTAAGTTACTCACACACACAAACACACACTCACACACACATACACGCCGGAGTCTTTCCCACCCGATTTTTGCAGAAAATATCTTCTAAAAATATATGAAATGAATATCCAGCCACACGTGTCCTAAACAAGCCCTCCATGACCCTCTTGTGCCTCTGTTCAACCCACCTGTGACGTGAGCCAGGGCGGGAGGCAGAGGGCAAGGGCAGAGGGCAAGGGCAGGGCGGAACCCCGTCAAGGAGCCTGTGGAGCAAGCGAAACGTCAGACGCTGGGCCCGGGCAGCAGCTGGTGGAGTGCGTGCAGACTTGGGGTGTGTAGGCATTTATTCTTCCTCAACCCTCAGCTGCACTTGACTCTCCAAACACAAAGGCTATTTCCGGTGACATCCAGCTCCCAGGAGTGGCGAGGGCAATTCTAGTATGTTAACTCGTTTGCCTAACACAGTTGTGAACCCGGGACAAGATATTGAAATACCAGTTATTCAGGAGAGGAGAAACCCGAGAGAATGTTTTGCTGAGAGAAGAGAATTGCAGAAAGCAGGTCCACAGGTTGCGTTCTTTTCCCACAGGACCCCCCCCCCCACGTTTCTCGTGGGCGGGAGAGCTGCACCTCGGGCACGGGGCGGGGGTGCCTGGGGCTTGGAGGGCCGGGGTGAGGTGTGGGGGGAGCCAGAGACGCCGAGGTGGAGGGGGAGAACCCCAGAAAGGAGAGAGAGGCCAGCCCCCAAATCTGACCGCAAACCTCTCTGGGATTATTGCTGGCCCCTGAGCTAATTATCCGAGGGGCGGACTCCTGTGACTGTGCGTTAAAACACCAGCTGGGAGGCTGCCAACCGTCTGAGGGACACACTTCACTGGGAGCCAGTCCTCACCCAACCACGGGGACCGGCTGGCTCTCCCAGGCTCCCCGTCAGGTCCCGGAGAGAGAGGGAGAAAGCTCAGGCTTCAAGGTCATGCTCTGGGGTCGAGCCTCCATGCACAAGGGTCGGTTCTGCCGTTGGCTTCAGCAGCATCGACAGACATCGGAACACGGAAGATCAAAGAATCGGCGATCTCAAAGACAGATATGTCAAAATCATCCACCCTAATCACAGGATGAAGAAAAAAACCCAAACCAGCCAAACAAACAATGACAACAACGACCAAACCCACAGCCGTCGTGACCTCTGGGGCAGCACCAAGTGGACAGACACAACAGACACCCGAGTCCCAGAAGAGAGACCCGGGGGGGAGGGAGAGAGCGGGTGGGCCCACGGGGCTTCCTGGCGCACACGGACCCCCACATGGCGCTGGCCCGAACACGCTGCCCTCAAATGTGCGTGGGGTGCTCGCCGGGGCAGGCCATCCGTGGTCACAGAGCAAGGCTCAATGCATTTAGCGTGACTGAAGTTACACGCAGTCTGACCATGACAGGAATATATTCAAAATCGATAAAAGTGAAATACTTCTAAAATCTCCAACCATTTGGAAATTCAACGAGATACTCCTGAAGAAATCTGTAAGTTCAACAGAAATCTCAAAAAATCAGAACATTGTTTGAGCTGAGTGATGATGAAAATAGAGCACATCAGACCTTGGGGGACGCGGCGGCGGGGGCAGCTGTCAAAGGCAAGAGGGTGGTTTCAACTGTTCACGTCACAGAGAGCGAGTGGGGAGTCCGAGGTGTGTCCCGAAGAAGCGAATAGCAGGATGATAAAGTAAACAATGAAAAGCAAGAAGCAGGAAGTAATAATAGAGGGGGATGCAATGGAGTGGTTTGTACCTACGAACTAACTTAGATGAGGTGGACGAGTTCTTGGAAAGCATGAGGCTGAAATTCATGTTGGGAGGTGAGACGGTCCCGGATGGCCTCGGCACACCCAGCACCCACCGCGCTGGGCCCAGCCCTCACCCTGGGGCCCGGAGAGGCCGGGTCAGCGGGTGGGGAAGAAGAGAAGCCCATACCACCCGCCCACCAGCTGGGCCGGACCCAGTCACTGCTGCCACCGAGAGTCCTCACACACGTCACGAAGACCCGGAGGGCACGGCCGCCTCTGAAAGCAGTTCCCAGGAGCAGGAGTCGCAGTGGTTCACGCACTCTGTCCACTAGAGATGGGGACGATGTGGTGGCCATCAAAGGAGAGGATTTAAGTAAAACTCCTCATGCCCACGCTTCCCAGACTGCGTCCATAAAGCACCGGGTTGGCAAAATTTGACGTCCTTTTTCCGAATGAAAGGACTGAGCAACCGGCAAACGCTTCAGGGGGGTTATTTCTCCACCTCAGCGTCTCTCGGATCCCCCGTTTGCAAAGGGACCGATGAGTCCCCCCCCAACTTCTACACAGACCATTCCTTTTTCTCGCTCATCGGACTGTAACTCCCCCCGCCGCCCCCGTAGAGGATGCTCCGACAGTCATGCCAATGGCAACCGGCGGTTCTCGAGGCCCCGTGGGCCGTCTCACTCCGAGTGCTGGGTCAGCTGCGGGCTTGCGGGGTTCTCGCAGCATGCAGGAAGCATCGGAGACGTTCATCACGCAACTTGCTCAAGCGTCCCAGCAGTGGATTGAAGAAGCAGCCCCTTAACTCTGCCGTCTGCGGTCCCCTGGGCCGCGTTCTCCCATGGGGTCCCAGTGGCACCTGAGGAGGGCGCACCCCGGGCTCAGAGCGTCTGTCTGTGTGTAGCCCACCTCCGTGCTCGGGCAGCCTGGCAATGGTCCCCGGGGCTGCTCCCTAGGGAGCGGCCGCCAGCCGGGATGGAGGAACCCACGGAGGGGGCCTGACCTGGAGGGGCAGGTGCAGAGCGTGCCAGGCGGGCAAGGAGGGAACGCTGCTGTCCGGAGCCGTGGAATGACCACCCTGACCTTGGCCGGAGTGACCGAGGCTGCGCAGTCTGCGCCGACAGGCAGACCTGGTGCAGATGATGACGGCGGTGGCGATGGGAGTGAGCCCTCCTTGGTGCACCAGGCCCCGTGTGCTTCGCTGACTCAAACCTCCAGCAGCAGCCCTGGGAGCAAAGCGCCGGATGTGCACACCCGCCCCAGCGAGGCCTCGCCGAAGACAGCGGGCCCGCCCCAGGTCACACGGGGTTCCCCCCAGTCGTGGTTCCGGGCGGCAGGCGTCTGGCGGCGGACCGCCCCGGGCCGCTGAAACGCCACCCCCGTCTGCGAGGCACCGCCCCCTGTCGGGGACTCCGGGTGTAAACGTCGCCGCTAAAAATAGCTCAGACACCGGAGCCAGTGTCCGTGCACTCGCTGCAGCCGCTGCATCCGAACACCCCAAAGGCAGTGAGCCCTTGAGACAATCGCTGCAAATGCGAAAAAGCAACGACCTCAGCCTCGATTCCGAGGACGCTCTTCTTTATCGTGTATGGAGCCCCCTGCGTGACTGCCCCAGTTCTGCCTTTCTCCGGACTCGCGTGGCCGCAGCCCGAGCCACACCCCTGCCCACGGCCACTGGCCTGGGCGCTGCCCCCTCTCCTGGGGCCGCATTGCAGAGCGCGCGCTTCCCGCTGCGGGAGGCGGCGGCGCTGTTCGTCGCACTCGGGCCCCGTGTGATTCAGCGCCGTCCCTGCGAGGCTGCGCATCGAGCCGGGGAGGATGAATAACGTCCCTCAGACACGCCTGTATTTTATGTCAAGGCTCCGCCGCGTCGTCTGGAGGAAAATCCATTTAACGAACGCGGCCCTGGGCAGCTGGGGGCGCGCAGAGAGGGAGCCGGCTGCTGCCCGGGCCGCGGAGGGATACCCGCTGTCAGGCGGCCTCTGAGCGCACGGCGGCCGCTGCTGGGACGCGCGTGGGCCAGACAGGACCCCGCGCGCGCCCTGGCCGTGACACAACGGAGACAGAGGGCCGCTTTGGCGAGCATCGTGCTCCGGCGTCGTCTGCTCCCGGGAGAGTCGCCTCCGAGCTCAGCCCTGCCCCCACGCACCCCGGAAAGCTCCGCGCTCCCCGACTCCGGGAGACGCTCCCCACTCAGCGCGCCCCAAAGCCGGGGCTCAGGCTGACCTCGCGCCCGTGTACACGGTCTGATCCGTGTGGAAGGAGCGGGGCCTCGGGCCTCTCCACTTCGCCGTCGTTGGCGGCGGCCCTGCCGGTTCTCTGTAATTGTTAATCACCATTGTCTGTGCACCCTGGTCTCGCCCACGCCGCCTCCCGTTTGAACGGTGTCACAGGGGGCGCCGCGCCGCTTTCTCTGCGGCTGGAGCGGCGGCGGCAGCTCGCTGACTTGTTTAATTACGCAGCGAGGTCGGCGCGGCCAGGCCGGTGATTTGCATGCGCCCTGATGTCAGCCCGTCTGGGCGGCGCAGCCTGGGGAAGGGGCACGGTGATGCATGTTGGGTTCACGGCTAAGTGGGCTAATGAAAGGCCCTCATTTAATCAAACACAATTAATTAAATTAACTTATGATATTAGCCCATCTTCCTGTGCATGTATAATTTATATTAATTGATTCGCCGCGTTCCCATTGACCAACCCGGTGGGCTGCGGGCGCCGGGGGGAGGGGGGCGGCGGCGTCGTTAGCACCACTCGCGTGCGAGCCGTGATTGATGGGTCAGTGTGTTTTAGGGATGTAGCAAGAGCTTGGCTAATTGTCATAAGAAGTTCAAATTGATTGTGTCTGCATTAGAACATAAATTTCAATTGATTAATGTTTTGTTCTGAAATTAATGTCCATTCTGGGTGGGCGACGCGATGTGTTATTTATTGGATTCATTAGTGCGGGCTGAGGGGGAACAGCGGGGAAGTTCGGCGGCGGAGAGCCGGGCATGACGGGCCAGTCGGGCGGAGCCGCGGTGGAACCCGCAGCGACCTGCCACCCCCACCGCTGGCCTGTCCGTCAGCCAGCAGAAGGGCCGCCCGGCCGGGCGTCTGTCTGACTGAAGGTGTTTTAGACCCCGAGACTGTGGGAAGCCCCCTCGGTGTGGAGCACAGCGTGGGGTCCGGGGAGCGGCGGGCATCCACCGGCTCAGATGCTCAACATCACCGCAGTCTGTGCCAAGCTCCCCGCCCGAGGGGAGGCTGTCCAGCTCTCGGGGACGGCACCGCCGGTGCCACGGCCGGTGGGCAGAGGTCAGGACAGCCGAGCCCCCCACTCGAGCCGAGGGCACAGAGCCGTAGGCTGGGCCACGTTCCTCACAGCCCCGCCCACGTGGTGACTTTCACTCTGAAGGCTTCTGGTTGCCGTGATCGGTGAGCCTCCCTCCCGGGGTTACGTGGGCAAAACCAGCGTTTCATCTGGGGAGCCTGGCCAGCCCGGCCTCGGGGTCTCAAAGACCCCCTTGGCAAAGCCGCCGAGGTCGACAGCATGACTGGCCCCGACCTTGGCTACGACGGAGGCACAGAGCACGGGGGGGGGGGGGGGGGGGGGGGGGGGACAACTCTGGAGACGGGGAGGCCGGCTGCAGAGTCAGTTTGCTCCGTGAACCCCCCCCCCCCATTTCCTTACCAGGGAAAGCTCAGCGTCTGCTCCCCACACACAGCTGACTTACGTAGGGAATGTGGGGGCATCCGTGGACCGAACGACCCTGTTTCCGTGGGTGGCATCGAGCCGTGTGGCTCCCACACCTGGGGCAGCTCTCTCCCCCCGGGGACCCTCGGACCTCACACGCCAGCAGAGGGCCAGGTCACTCTCTCAGGGGCAGCCCCTCGGGAGCTGAAAGTGCCGTTCACAGCAGCTTCTCGAAGCCCAGCACAGCCGAGTCCTATCCGGATACGGCCCCGTGGGTGGGGCGGCACCGCAGGGTAGCACGCAGTCACCGGTGCTCACGAGGTGACTCAGCTGTGCGGTACGCTCTGCTGGGCCACCACTGTGTGCCCCGTGCGGGGCGTGGACTCCCTGTTCCCTGCTCACAATACCTGCAGTGCTCCTGCTCTCTCCAGCTGGGGTTCACACACGCCTGGGACACGCTGTGCACGCAGAACACGTGTGTGCACACGTCCACTGGTTAAACCGCCAGCAAAAAGCCGTCTTGGATCCGACTGTCCCCGAGTTCAGATGTTGTCACTGAAACGAGGCTGATACGGAGTTCATCACGGGTTCTGTTGGAGAAGCCACACATAAAACCCCTCTGCCTCTCGCACACGCGGTCTCAGCAGGGACACGGCGTGCAGGACAAGGGCACCGCGCCACGACGAGGCCGTCGGCCGCAGTTAAAGGGACTGAGCCCAGCGGGCGCCGGTCGCAGCCAGCTCCGGGGAAAGGCGAGCAGCGCAGCCCGACGTCGGCCTGCAGTTGAAGGGACACAGCCCGAGGTCGCCATCGCTCCCCAACCTGAGAGTGCCCAGCACCACCCATCCCTTTAAAAAACCAGCTGCTTTTAAAAACAGTGGCTGCGTTGCTGCCCGTGCGTGAGGTTACTGGAGAGCAGCGAAGGAGGAAGACGGGCCGCACACTCACCTCTGGTGGCTGCCGGGGCGGAACGCCCACGCAGGGCTGGGGGATCCCGGTCCCCGAGTTCACGGTTTGCTGCCATTTCCGAAGGTTGGGAAGGTAACAAAGAAAGTGATTTAAAATAATATTGCCTTAATCTAGCAGTTTTGTAAATGGGCCACAGATGTTCTAAGGGAAAATTAACAACGTCTTGTTTTTAAAGAAACCCACTTAACTCCGTGCAGAATGGGGTGGCAATTGGAATAATTATGCTGCTAATCAGATAGTGGTTTATCGGGAGGCAGAGCAGGGCTGTCGGGAGGACCCGTCCCGGGGAGGCTGTGGGGGGCGGCCCAGGAAGGGGGACCCAGCTTCCCCACGCACCACGTCCGCTGTGGGGACTGTGGGGGCTCAGCAAACCCCCGACCCGAGTCCCATGCATCCTTGCTGCTGCAGGACCGGCCGGAGAGCGCCGGCTGGGTGAGCGCCTGCACCCAGGGTGGCGATGGCCAGCCTCCCCCCCACCCCCCACCTCTGTGACACTTGTTCTCACAGCAGCCGGGGTGGAACCGCTAGGGGGTGGCAGGGGTCACGCAGGCAGGCAGGGCTGTCCCGGGAGCTGCCACACGGGGCAGCGGTTTCCAACGCCGAAAAGCAACAGCGGCCCCAGAGCCCCCGGGACGCGGAGCGGGGGCATCTTTGGCACCTGGTCTCGGTGTGGGATCGCTGCCAGCGGACGGCACGGTGGAAGGGAAGGTGGGCGTGCAGGGGCGTCCCGTGGTCACCCTGCGGAGCCACCGGGTCGGTGGCCGGCAAGGTCTGGTGTCCCGACACCGGCCCCTGCTCCTCTCAGTCAACAGGTGCGCCAGCCGCCCGTCCGACAGAGGGAGCGAGCTGGGTGCACGCCCTGTCTGTGCAGAAACACTGGGGGACTCGGCTGAGTGTCCCCGGCAGGCGGGCAGGTGACAGGGTGAAATGGCCGTTCTTCCTCATGGGGGGGGGGGGGGCAGGGGGAAGGGGGCAAAGGGGGGAACTGGCAGGACAGCCTTGACTTGGGGGTGGGTGCCCAGTGCAGAAGATGGGTGTCGTGTGGTAGAGTGGCACCCCCGAACCTGGCGTGACTGCGTGAACCAAGGTCACCCCAATGAACCCGGCTAAAAACGGTTGCGACGGTAAAACCCAAACAGGACGGCTGTGAATCCTGTTGTGTTTTCCACCCCGTCACAGGCGGCTGGAGGGGTCTGAGCCCGGCCTCACTGAGCCGGGAGGGGGTCAGGGGTGGGGTCTGGGACAGACCCCCCCCCCGGGGGGAGGGAGGGCGCGATGGTGCGGGGTCAGCCCTGGGTGCTGACCCCGAGGGGAGTGTCCCGCCACTGTCCCTGGGAGGCGGGGCCCGGCTTCCTGCCCCCCGTGGGTCTGTCCGAGCCACACCCTGGAAACTCGCCCACCTGCGCCTCCAGCATGTCTGAGGAAGTCCCGTCTGAGGAAACTGGGGAAGGCTTACAAGAAATTAAACATTTCCCGTCGACACGCAAACAGACCCTGCCGGAAAAAAGACCCCTGCTGTGCTCAAATCCATCCCATGTATTTTACGCTAAAAAATATCTGACTGCTCTCACAACCCTCATTTTCAGCCAAAATATTATTCTGAAAGTGAGGATGCCGCCATAGGCTAAGAATATAGATCCCAAGTTTAATTAGAATATTCTGCAACATGAATCAAACTTTGAATTATTTCGTCTGCTGACATTGAACCCAAACTCAGACTCAGGGAGCTTCCACAGGAGCTTCTTTTTACTGTCTCTGGCAGCCCGTGTCACTGGCGCTGTGACGCCTGACCCCTTCTTATCTGCCGGCCGAGGCGGGGTCCTCCCTCCTGGGCGGTGGAGAGCGGTGCAGGAGGAGAGCGGAGCTCAGGGGGAGGGTTTCCGTTCCACGGGTGGATGATAAGGTCTGGATGGAGGAGCGTGGCTCACACGGGGGAGGGGGGTTTCCTAGCAGCCCCCTTCCGATTCATTTCTCCTCCCGGCTGACCTTGTAATATTTATCATCGAGGGTCTCCATACCATGCTAAGTGTTTCCTGTGTTTGTAGAAATTGATTGTTTTCGCAGCCCGCTCCAAAGTGAGCAAACCAGCTGCAAGGGGCCCGGTGGGTTTGAAACAGAGACGCAGGCCGGCCTGTGTCTCTCCGGCCATCCACGGTCCCGGGCCGCTTCGCACCCCCCGGGCCCCCGACTTGGTGCCAGGGAGGCCACAGAGAGGGCTGGTGTTTTTAACAGTCCTGTAAAAAGTCACAGAAAGACCATATCGTAATTCACAGACGCTGAGAACTCGACGAAGCTGGAGATGTCTTCCTCCACCAGACACCCGGCCCAGCGCCCCCCGGAGGGGAGGCCCCCAGGCTGGCAGCGGCCTCATGCATGCCCCCGGCGAGGACGGCGGCGCCTCCCCGGGCGGCAGGCCCCGCGGTGTGGTTCGTGGACTGGGAACCGGGCACGGGCGCCGCCCCCTCTCCGCCCTGCGTGTGCGCCCTGCCCGCGGATGGATCCTGCTCGCGGTGACGCTGCAGCGCTTACACCGGGAGGCCGGCCGGTGAGCCGTAGGCCGCGGTGCCGATGGTGGCCGGGCGCTGGCGCGTCGCGGTGTCTCCTGAGCGCGCGTTCCCGGGCTCAGACCGGCCGCGGCCGTCAGGTCCTGGCCCTCCCGGGCGTCCCGTCCCTCTGTCCTTGCGCTCCTGCGTCCACGGCGCGAGGAAGAGCCACTGGACCTGAGGGCGGGGTGGCGCTTCGTCACCGGTGTCCCTGCAGAGCTGCCGTTTCAGCCGCGGAAACAGAGTGTCGAGTGCACCTGACCACACACACTGTGCATGAGACGGCCCCAGGCCCCCTGGCGGCTCCACGCGGGCGTGCCGGGGCGGGGGCAGTCCGACCACGCAGGGGAGCGTTTCACAGTGGACGGGGGAGCTGCTTATCCCGGCGTCACAGCGCAAACATGGCAGGTGGGCGGGGTTTGGGGCACTGGGCACAAAGGGGTTAAGCAGTACAAATGGGTAGTTACAAAATAGTCGCTGGGGTGTGAATTACAGCACAGGAAATGCAGCCGGTAACATTGTAATAACTACGTGGTATGGTGTCAGGCGGGTGGTAGACTTATGGGGGGGGGATCGCTCCGTAAACTATGTGAATGTGCAACCACTATACCGCGCACCTGAAACTGTCCAAATAATATTGAATGTCAAAAAAAATCAAATGTAAATCCCCAAATTGGAACTGGGATCGTTGTATAGTCACAAGCCTTTTGAAAAAAAAACAAACAGTATTGGAATTCGCCTTCTAGCCGATCAATATTTAGACGCATGCGTGCAACTGTGATTCCTTAAACTGGCGCTGGGCCGGCGTCGCACCCAGAAAGGCCTGTGCTCATTCCCAGCATCACGGCCGGCGGGCAGCGGACCACATGGGTCCCGCCAGCAGAAGCCGATTTTCCGTGTAAACTGGCCCCGCGGGGAACACCCCCAGACCCGTGGTCCCCGGACGCGGTCCAGGCCCCTCATATCTGTCCCCGTGTCATGGTCCCTCAGCAGGACGAGCTGAGCCCAGGGAACAGGCCCGGCGTATTGATCAGCAACCACGGCGGAGCGCCGTCACTAGACGGCGGAGGGACCGGGGAGGCGTGAGGGATGAAGGGTGCGGGGCCGGGTTATTGATGACGGCAATAAGCGGGCTGGCGGGCGGCGCCGCGGCCCCGGAGAGCGGGCGCGGGCCGGCGGTGCGGGCCGGGCCGGCATGAAGAAGTATGGAGCCGGCCTCGCACCTGGCAGACTGATTAGGTTCGCTGGAGGAAGATGAACTGTTTCAATATGTTAAACACTGGAGGCTGTTGAGGGAGAGCTGCTGTCAGGAGGAGCGCCGGGGCCGGGCGGCGGCCTCGTCTCTCCGCTCTCTTCTCCCGCTGGAAATCCGCGCGTGCCTCCGCTGCAAGCAGCATCCGTGGGTCTCGGCTTGCGGTGCGGGCTCCGGACACGCGGACACACGCGGCCTCCGCCCAGCGTGAACCTGGGGAGCCTGTGGCTTCTGCAGTGGCCGATCCACTTGTGAGTGGACAAAGCACCCGGGCTCAGCCTCGCTGGGTGCGCTTAAACACTCACGTCCTGCTCGCTCCCTTTGCCCGGACCTCCGCCCGGCCGGCTTCCTGGCACACGGAGCCCCGCCCCGTGGCAGGAGGTGGGGCCGCGAGCCTCATGGGGGGGGGGGGGGGCGTGTGGAATGCAGGGGGCGGGGTTAACGCTGCTGACACAAAGTCAGACGTGCGGGTTGAAATCGCCCTGCTGTCGTGGATTTGGGCCCACGGAAGTCGGGAAGAGCAGTTCTACCTTTGGCAGGAGGATGGACAGTGACCTCTAAGTTCAGAGCCAGACGACCCTGGACAGAAACGGGGCTTCCGGGCGGGGCTTCCCCCTGCCCAGAGGTCACGGCGTGACTCAGTGTTTTCAATCCTATGTCGGCGTTTGGTTCAGACGGCATTTGGTTCTGGCGCCTGAATGAGCCCTCCCTGCTGGGGCTGGCATTTGTCAGGTCGAACCGAGGGGCAGGAGGAGGGGGGACGCACACAGGGAGCAGAACCCTCACGGTGGGCCTCGGGGGTGCGGGCAGGCCCTGGGGGGAGTTCTCCGGCTGGCCCGGTCCCAGCCCCCACCCTGTGGCGGCGGGAGTGGCCGGCCGCACCGGCCTGCTCACCTCTGCAGGCATGTCCAGACTCCACGCCTGTCTGTCCAGAGAGCTGGTTCGCCCGGCAGTTTTCACTCGTGAAAACTGAGCTGGGGGCGTGGCCCATATGCCAGCATGGATCCTGACGTTTTTGTATCAATTTCTTCTTCCAAATTGGCTGTCACGTTGTTCGTCCCACTGTCCCCTGTTGCACAATCAACTGGAATACCGTGGCCAGTCACAGTGGGCCGGGGCCACCCTACACCCCAGCGCTGTGTGTGTGTGTGTGTGTGTGTGTGTCTTCCCCCCGCGGGGGTTCGACCAGGTCGGCAAAAGCAGCGGAGTTCTAATTTGCTGTTGTCCTTAAGAAAGGCATCTGAAATTTTTAAAATAATATGGAAATCCGGAAATCGTTTTGCAGGACATCTGCCTAATCCGACTCTTCTGCGTGGCAGGTAGGGACCAGGCAGGTGCCTGTGTTCACCTGTGGTGCCACCACACCTGCTGCGTGGCATGACAGACACCCGACAAGGAGGACAGGGGACCCTGGGCTTGGGGTCAGGGCAGCCTCCCTGCCAGCCACCCTGCAGCAGCCTGGGTGGGGGTGTGGCCTGCGGGCCCCAGGCTGGAGGGCGCCCACCCAGTCAGGTTCTCCCGCGGCTGGAGGTGCGGAGTTTCTGCGGCTGCCCGACACACCCGAGCTGTTCGGTGCGTCTTCTCGGTTTCATGGACAATGGGGTCATGCGGGGTCCGTCCAGAAGAAGCCCAGCCATTGTCAACATAACCAAACAGTCTGCACGACATCGGTGTGACCTGGCAGCCCGGGAGAGTGGACTGGAGCGTGCATGTGTGAACAATGTGTGACTTCACTGTACCAGTCAGTGGGGGCGGTAGATGCCACTGAGTGAGCATGTGTGCTGTGTGGCCGTCACATTCAAAATGACTGAGTGAGTAGAGCAACAAACGTGCATCAAGTTTTGCATGAAGCTTGAACATTCCTCCGTGGAGACTATTAGGGTGACTCAGAAGGCCACGGCTACGGGCAACTGGTGACTGGCAGCTTCATCACGACAATGCATCTGCTCCTGCATCATGTCTTGTGCAGAATTTTTGGTGAAACATCAAATCCCCCAGGTGACTCAGCCCCTCTACAGCCCAGATTTTACGCCCTGGGACTTCTGGCTTTTCCCAAAACTAAAATCAGCTTTGAAAGGGAGGGGATCTCAGACTGTCGATGAGATTCAGAAAAATATGTCAGGGCAACTGATGGCGATTCAGAGAACTGCGTGAGGTCCCCAGGTGCCCGCTTTGAAGGGGACTGAGGCATCGTTGTCCTGTGTACAATGTTTCTTGTATCTTCTTCAGTAAATGTCTCTATTTTTCACTTTATGTGGCTGGACACTTTCTGGACAGGCCTCGTAGGATCTGCGAGAGGAAGCCACCCAGTGGGCGGCGGCCCCCGAGTTACAGATGAGAACGCTGAGTTTCGAGGAGGCTAACTCCTCAGGGCACGCCCTTGCCTGTCACCTTCCAGTGTTAAACTAGCGTGTCTCACCCTCCACGCCCCGAGACGGGTCTCGTCCACCTGGAGCCTTTACTCTGATCAGGCCTTTTCTTCTTGACTCGCGTGTGGTTTTGCCTGGTAAGAATGGTAACATTGTCTCTTAGACACGCGTGTGCAAGGGCGAACGGTTGCACAGAGTGTGTCATTCGAAGGTGGGATGGCCCCGAGGATTAAACCCCCAGGGAACAGAAGGGAAGAAACCCCAGGCTCTCAGCCTCGCTCGCCAGCCTGCAGGGAGGCCTCGGTTCGGGGCTGAACTGAGCTCAGCCTCTGCCAGAGGGTGAGCCACAAAAGGCACCGTGGCCGCAGAAGAATTCCCAATCACGCAGCACTTCCTCTCGCCCCGCCGAACTTTGACTGCTCCGGTTTCCTCAGGGAGCCGAGAAGACTGTGTTCCTGCCACGACCGTTCAACACTGTAGTTTGTGTCTAGGAACACCCGAGTCCTGGGGCACCCCCTGGTCTGGTCCGTGGCACCCACAGCCTGGGTGGGCTCACACACGTGCACACACACACAGGCACACACGGGCTGTTCTCGTACGTGCCCCCACCCCTTACCATTCTGCCTGAAGAGGCATGCATTTACCCCATATCTCCGAGGAACGCCAAGTTTAAACGTCCGGCAGCCTCACGTGACGAACGTGGTGGACAGCCCTGCCGTGGTCTCCCCAGGGGTGTGACTGGTCCCCGTTCAGTGAGGACAGGCTGCTCACGGTCTCGGTGCCACGACTGTTCAGAGGAAGAAGTGGCTCTCGGGGAGGGGGGGCCGGTGTCACAGCTGCAGAAGAGCAGAGCGCCGTCGGGGCCCGGGAGGCGGGCCGTGGGCGGAGCGGGCAAGCGTGCCTGGTGCCTGGGGTCCGGACCTGCGTCTGGGCTCTCCCCGAACGCCCCGGCCAGGGGGCTGCGGGCTGGGCTGCGGGCAGCACCCCCTGCGCAGTCGGCCCCTCCCCCTGTGGGGGCACAGCCCTGCGACCCTCGCCAGCTCTGAAGGAACCCAAGTTCTTTCAACTCGGAAGAAATGGGTTGACTTCGGCTGCCAGGAGGTGGGATGCGTCTTTTCGTGTTTTCTCCCCACGCGTGACATCACAGCGCGCCTCCTCAGTTCCCGCCCTGGTAACCCCGCCAGCGGCCAAGTGGTCCCTAGCGAACCACAGACACGCCGGGGCAGGGGAGGGCGGCTCTCCGGCGCTCCCTGCGGAAGGAAGCAGGTGTAGCGCCTGGTGACAGCGTGACTGACCCAAGGCAGGAAACAGCTCCTCAAAGAACAGGAGGCTGGGAGGACAGAGAGAGGGTTAAGGGGGAAATGAAAACAACACCTTAATGTGTACGTGGGCTAAAACGGACCCCCCTGAAGAACAAGTGTACAGGGCTCACCGTGCGGGGACCCCCTCTGCCTGGCCGGGGTCTGGCTCCGGCCCCCTCCGGGGTCTGGTGGCTCAGCGGCCAGGGACAGGGGACCACAGACCGAGTCCCGGCAGACCGGACAGGTGCGCCGGGGCCTGGAGTCTGCCGCAGCGTGTTTCCCGGGGGGCAGCTTCCCAGCCAGAGACTCTGCGTGTGCAGGGGGAGCTGGGCCCACGCAGCGCACGGGACACGCGCTCCTGGGCTCTGTTCCGTTTCGCGTGTACGTTTGAATCGGCGCACGGAAGGCGCGTTGAACTGCGTGCAGCACATGGAGTGACGGCCACGAGGGACAGGGGGTGTGTCAGCGGAAGAGGGGGCCCTCCCCGCGGCCCCGCCCACCCCGCCCCGCCCCCGAGGCTCCCGCCTGACCCTCTGTCTTGGGAGCACTCACAGGGCCGCGGTGGTCGATGTAAGGTTCTGGGCACAAGACGCCGAGGCCTGAGTTAAACGTCCTAAAACAGCCGGCGAGGGGCGGGCAGTGTGAGCCGCCTCCCCGCGCCGCTGGGGCCCAAAGGGCGTGTCCCTTTGAGGCTCCTCCGGTGAGGCGCCCTGTTGGCGGCTCACGGTGCTGACCCTGGGACCGGGCTCCCGACCGTGAGCAGCTGGTGGCCCGGGGAGACGAAGGTCCCCACCGACCCGTGCACAATAGCGACTCTATTTGTTTTCATCGACAGCTTGGTCAGCCACTGGTCTCGGGGCGGCGTGACACCTGGATTCAGGCAGGGAACGCAGCCTCCGTGCAACTGTCGGTCTGTCTACTCACGCGTCCTTCTGGGCCGCCAATAGAACCAGCGGGCCCCTCCAAACACTGCGCTCGGAGTCCCACCCCCCGGGCCTCCCAGGCTCCGTCCGCCTGCACCAGGGAGGGGGAGGGGCCGTGCTTGTTCCGTCACTCACGTGAGACCACGCCCCGCCCGTGGAGAGCACGTGGTCACCCTGTGGTGACAGTCCCAGAACCCAGAAGCAGAACGGCTAAGAACCCCCTGGCTTTCACCCTGTCGACACGCCTCCGTTCCCCTGGGCGCTCGCTCGGGACCCTCCGGTGTTTCGGGCTCAGGCCCCCCCCTCCCCGTCCCCCCCCCCCCCGCCGTCCCCCGAGGCACCGCCTGTCCCCAGGAAGCCCGTCCGGAGAGACCTGCTCCCGTCTGCAGCGAACCCGCGCTGCCCCTCCCGGCGGAGCCTGCCTTTTCCTCCTCCTCCTTCACGGTTTTATGGGGGGGGGGGGGGGATGGGATACATTGTATCCACTTAACAGAACGAGCAAGACGAACGATACAATATTTCGTCGCGGCCACGAGGAAGTCCATTTCAACCTGCCTTTCAGGGATTTTGAAATTTATCAAGAAACGAGAAATAATCGCGTTTTCAGGGCCGCCGGCGCTGGTGACAGGCGCGCCGCCGCGCATTGATTTTGCGCTCGCTCCTGCCGAGGACTCGGGAGAGACCAGAACCCGGGCCGGGGGTGGGGGGCTCTGAGCGGCGCTGCGGCCGCGCAACCGCCCGGCCGAGGGAACAGGCGCTGCGCGGGCGCCCCGCCCCCACGCTCGGTGCTGGGGCCTGCGCCTCCCGCACCTCCCCCTCCTGAGATGAAGTGTGGGGGTCCTGAGGTGCGCCCCCGCTGGCTCCAAAAGCCAGTCCTTCCAGGCGCACGGCCCCGCCCGAAACAGTGAAAACACCCACTCCCAGCCCGCCCGGACCCCCTGCCGCGCATCCCCTTCCCCGTGGAGAGGCCCACCCGTGGCAGCGCCGTGGGCTTCAAGCCAAGCTCGGCCCACGGGGGGGGGGGGGGGGCCGTCTCAGGTGCCCCAGGCCCCAGACCCTGGCCCAGCATTTTAGAAAACAGATGCCCAGGAGCCCCCCCCAGCCAGGTGTGAGTTACCTACGATGTGGAAACGGAAGGAGCTGCGCAGGGTCCTTGTTGTCCGGCGGGGTCGGAGCTGGCTCTGGGGGGGTGTCTCTTCCCCATGTGTGATGTCCGCTGGCTCACTTGTTCATTTATTTACCTTTCCTCCCCTCCCCAGACGACGGTGCCCCCCAGCCGCGCTCCCCTCGGCCCTGTCCTCCCGGAGTCTCCCTGCCCTGGCTTGCGGGAGCTGCTCCCAGCTGTGACAGAGAGCGGGATCTGATAAACTAATTCGTGATGAGGTGTTAATTACTAATAAGTACTTAATGTGTTAGCCTCCTTGGCTCTTTGCATTTTAATAGGCACAATTGCTTAACTGAAGGGAATGAATTTCTAATGGCAGCCGCCCCGGGGTGTTAAAAATGAAATTTAGGGGGGATGAGGGCGGGCGCTCCTGGGGATGGCGCCGTGTGTCCTGAAGACTGGGTTTTTGCGGAAGGGGTGCGGCCGGCCTCGCCGCTAGGGCTCAGCACGCAGAGCCCTGGTTCTGCGCTGCGGAGACACAGGGGGTGGCGGAGGGGGGTTGTCCACGGCCGGGGTTCAGGGTGCGGCCAGACTCGGCCACAACCCACGAGTCAGGGGGCACTTGACGAAAGCCGCAGTCTCGGAGGGCACGGGGCACCGGGACGGTGCAGAAGGCCCAGAAAGGAATGGGAAGGTGCCTGCCACCGAGGAGACGGCACCCGAGGCAACACGGGTGTGCGGACGCCCGGTGCACGCACCTGTGGGGACGCCGGCCCCTGGGAGGGGCTGGGTGTCCCGGAGAGAGGGGGCAGGCTGTCCGCACCGCACCCAGCCCGTCACTGCGACAGCTCGTGTGCTCCCTCGACTTTCAGCACACCCTGCACCCAAGTGACAGACGAGCAAACCGCGGCCAGGACCAGCTGGTGACGGGGCTGGGTGTTTGTGACGAAGAAAGGAAGCTGCTCCCGGCTGCCCCGGGCCGGTCTGCGCTCGGGTCCCTCAGAGCCACCCACGTGTGTGCAAGAGGTCGCCGACCTTCAGAACCCCAGCCTCACGGCCTCCCGCCCTCCGCGCTCCCCCCAGGGGTCTCTCCTGACTCCGGGCTCCTATTCATGGCCCCGAGGAAGGCACAGGTCCCCAGCGCTCCGGCACGGGTGATCTTTCCGGTCTACGGCAGCCTCCTGGGGGGCGGGCATCATGAAGTGGTCCCCAGCCTGGCACCCCGTGTGAGATGTGGAGAGCTGAACACGTGTAAATGGCGTGATGATGCTTCTGTTTGGGGAAGACAGTGCACCCGTAGGGGAGGCAGTGGGGGGCGGGGCCCATGACCCAGCACATTTGGATAACAATGACATCATTCTTCTCGCTCTGTGACTCAGCATTTTATGGCACCATGACTCAGCATTTCAACATGGCCATGACACCGCATTTTCATAGCCGTGACTCAGCACTTTTGGAGACACGACTCCGCATTTCCGTGGTATCGTGACTCGGCATTTTAAGCCACCGTGACTCAGCATTTTAGATGACCATGATTCAGCATTTTATACCGCCGAGACTCAGAATTTTAATGCCACCATGACTCCATGTGTGCTGGTGTCACAGCCCCCGTGGGTGTGACCACGAGGAAGAGGAGAAATGGCCGAGGGGGGTCACACGTGACCAGCCCCGGGACAGGAGGCCTACCTCCAGGGGCGGCAGGTGCAGTGCGGCCACCACAGTCATCGGGCCGGGCGGCGTGGCTGCTGGTGGCCAAGGGAGGAGGCCTCGAAGGTGCTCCTCCTCGTGACAGGCCAGCCGGGCCCTGGGCCAGGGCGGAGGTCACCTGGACCGAGCAAGGCAGCCATCTGGGGCATGGCCGCAGACCAGGTCACTGTGCCGCACACGCGTGGGGTGTCACATGTAGTTACAGCCCCACGAAGCCGATGCTGCCCACCCACACAGGTCACAGGTGCAGAGGACGGAAACCACCCCGAGCTGCCGTCCAGGAACCTTGGGCTCCGCACCCACAGGCCGGTGCTTCCCCACGACCTGCAGACCCTGACGAAGGCGATTTAGAGGTGTGGCCGCTGCCATCCCACACTGCCCGTGGTGCCCACGGGGGACAGCGTGGCCCCTGGGGAGACGTGACCTGGAGGACGAGCAGGCTGGGGGGCACATGTGGGGTTCAAGGTCCGCAGGCCCCTAGTGAGCTCTGTGGGCATCCATGGGGAAAGCCGAAAGCAGCTTGCTCGTGGAAAACCCCACTGCTGCCGACAGTCCGATTACCTCCCCAAAGATGTGCGCACGCACTCGGGCACCTGTGAGTGACCTGCACACCCAAAGCTCCGTTCTCAACCCGGCTTCCCGCCCCGAGGGCGTCCGCATCTGTCCCCGTGGTCCTGGGCGCTTAACCCCCCTGGCTGAGCCCTGCACCTCGGTGAGCCCCAGTCCCCAGGCGGCCAGCACCTCGCTGTTCGCACACGAGAGGTGTTTTGGCCACAGCAGCAAACACGCGGGCCGTGGGTGGGCGCTGGGGTAGCCAGCGACTTCATTTTGGAGACGGGCATTTCAAAAGCTACAAACAAGAAGGCTGTTGATTAAGGAGATTGTGAACTTTGGGGGAAGGCTGGGATAGCAGGGCCGTGAGCCGCCCCATCTGCCGTCCAGGGAGTGCTCACAGCCAGGGGCCCGGCTCTCCATCCATCACGGGACAAAGCTCCCGCCCTGCAAGACGGCGACCTCAGCACAGCGAACCGTCCACCGTGAGGTGTGCCATCACCTGTCCACCCTCTGCTGCGTGTGGCGGCTCCAGTCCCCACCCCCCCACCCCCGCTCTGTTGTTCAAGGACACAGACCCAACAAGGCGGTACCCACGCCCGGGGAGCTCATCCATCCGGATCTGATTCCTGCCGGCCACCGGCGGTGCCGCGTGATGCAGGCCAGGTCACGGCGTGGCCATTCTCCCTGGTTTGCACCCTCCTGGCCCTCCTAACCATGGTCTGTGCTGGTTTCATGGGGGACGCCCGACGGCTTCCCACACGGCTGCCTGGACGCCACCGCGTGCCCGGCCCCGGCTGCCACGTCTGACCAAACACGACTCTTCCCCCGTCTTGGGGCTGCGATGGAGCCCCGAGGACCTGAGGTCTCAATTATGAAATGTCAGGACGGCGCCGCACGGTTTCACAGTCACCTCATAGCGCCGCCCTGAGCTCCCTCCAGGGCCGCCTGGACGCAGCTGACGGCGAGGGCGGTCTCCACCTGGGGACACCACGGGTGAGGGCAGGCGGGGACACGGGCAGCCAGTGTTTGGGGGCCACCTCTGGGGGCCGACGCGGGCAGAGGGCCGGGGACGGCCCAGCGGTGTTTCTGTGCTCGGCTCCAAGAGAAGCGACGTCTTCCGAGGGCCCGGGGAGGCACTGCCCTCACCTGCTGTTTCCCCGGGGACACTTGTTTCAAATGACAGAGGGACAGCAAGGACAGAGGGACACACGCAGGACAACGGGGACCTTGGTTGTTCAAAAAAGGGGGTGTTGTATGTTACTCCCCCGAATACCTTGACCTTCACAGCGAAAGTCAATACCACATCTAATCATCTATGTGTTACATATATATTTTGACTTGCATCAGAGATTTTCCCTGAAGTATAGTTTGTGTTGTTCAATTACCAGCACATGCACAGCTCAGTCTGTTTCCCGATGTGTGACTCCATGTCCTGCCAAGGAAGGGGGTGCCCTTCCCGCTCTGCACCCGGGGCCTTTCCCCCCTGCACCTCCCATGGAGAGCGGCCAGGACCGCCATGGCCAGATCAGTGTCCTGTGTCCAGTGGCCTTGGCCATGCAGTGACTTCCTGGCCATCATCCTGTACAGCAGGGGTCCCCAACCTCCGGGCCGGATCTGTCCCTGTCCGGGGCTGTTAGCAACCGGGCCGCACAGCAGGAAGGGAGCTTGACTGTACTGGGCTTGAATCACCCCAAAACCATCGCCTCCCCACCCCGCTCCATGGAAAAATCGTCTCCCACGAAACCCATCCCTGGCGCCGAAAAGATCGGGGACCACAGCTCCGCAGGGAACCGCTCCGGCCCGTCGTAGCTAATGACTCTCGTCTTACCTGGCTCCCTCCATTATTACAGCCACTCTCCCCAGCGCCCAAGATTTCCCATTACTCTCTGGGACTCCCATCCCTCTTTCTGCCAAACCCTGTTCTTACGGGCCGAGGAAGACATCAATGTGCCGATGATTAATGAGCTTTCATTCGGATTAAAAAGCGTGTGTCGTTCAGGAAGGGGTTGACTGAGTGAGGCTGACAGTTCCGGAACCAGCCGGAGCAGCGCGGGATGGGGGTCCCGCGCCCTCTCCCTAAGCAGCTGGGGTGCCCACACCCGCCAGCTGGCCTCGTGACACCCATCACGCATGACGTGCTAACATGCTTGCATATGCCTCTCGAGTGTGTCTGGGCTTTAGGAGTTCGGGGCGTGCATGGGCCTCTCTGCTTTCCCTTTATTTTGCTTCTGCCTGGGGAGGTGTGCTGTCTAAAAACCCAACCCACGAGCTCAGAGCTGCCCTCTGCCATCGCAGCACCGCTCGTGGACAGAGCCGCTTCAAGCGTCCGGTTCCTGCAGAACGAGGAACGAGGATGACCTTTTTACACCCAGAACTCTCGCGCGACCTCGCGAGAAAATCCAATTAATCAATTAGTGTGTGGCGCTCCCACCGCAGTGGAGCCGGGCGCCCCTCTCCGGGATCGTGGAAGCCCGCGGCGCAGCACATCCGTGGAGAACGCCGCAGTTCCCAGCGGGCGAAGGCGCAGAGGGCGGGCATCCGGACGGCGTCGGCTCCGCGCCCTGCGGGTGGGCGGGCGGTGCAGCGGGGCTGCCCAAGCCGCGCCTTCCGCGGCGTCACGTGTAGCTGCGCGACAGCCAACACAGCGCCTTCCCTGCGCACGGGCTTGGGGAGCAGATAGGATCGCGCTTTGCTATCTAGCCGCCGAGGAAGAGCACTCAGGCCAGCGGATAAGTAATGATGCCTAACATCGGAGTTGCGATAATCAGAGATTAGGGGAGACGGCCGGCCCCAGCGTCTGGGAGAGGCTGCGCGTCCCCTCGCTCGTCCATCTCCGGCGTCTGGCCGCTGTCCAGGCGGGTCCAGGCGTGCGCCGCGGCCCGCGCAGGCGCATGAGGCTGGAAGGCCAGGCGCGGGCGCACGCATCCCCGGCCTCCCGGAGCTGCAGGTCGCTGTCACTGAGTTCCGTGCGCCCGGGCCATCTGTCACGACTGCCCTGAGGCGACGGAGCCCACGGCAGGTGGAAGCGAGCGGCCGCTCGTGGTAAGGACACGCTGGCCCTCGTTCCAGGGGGCGGAGCGTCTCTTCCCCCCGCCCACTCACCTTGGAAACGGTGGAGACGCCACCTGTCCCCTCCGCAGAGCCTGCGGGTGCGGTAGCTGCGCGGCGTTACTCTGCCCCGGAGAGATCAGCCTGTATCCGCGGTTGCAAGCGAACTTTTGATAAAGAACAAGTGCAAACAGGCAACAAAACAACCAAGATGGTAAAAGATTATGAGATAACGTGGGAGATACTTAAAAATATTAGTCTAAATATTGTTATTTGCTACCCATATTTTATATGAAGATATTTATGTTGATTTTTCTTTCCAAATCATTGAGCCCGTTCTCCAGAGACTGAATTTGCTTCCAGTTTCCGGTTTCCGATGACCACAGCGTGTGCTCGGTTGGAGTGGAGTTTTCGGAGTTAACTCGGAACAAAGGCATGAGCGGTGGCTGGGCGTGTGGTCGGGGGGCGCTCAAGGTACTGAGGCAGCGAGCGGCCCTGGTGGGGGGTGGGGGAGGGGCACGAGGGGGCAGACCACCTCCCGGTCCCCGTGGCCTTGTGCCTCCTCACTTGTGACCCGTGAGGGCCCTCTGCCCGCGCCTCATTGTCCCCTGCGCCCTGACTCCCGCTGTCCCCCCGGGACGTCCTGACCCCAGCCGGGAAGTCAGCGCCAGGTGAGCAGCCCGAGTTGGGGGTCCTGCTCTTGAGGACGAGCCCGGGGGTCGCCGCCCAAGGGCGTGTGTGTGCGTGCAGACTCTTCCCACCACAGTCGGGGCTTGCTCAGCACGTGGGCTCTGTGGGGTCCCCCTGTGTCTGGACGCGGCGGCGCTTCTCGGCACAGTGGGGGCCCCAAGCAGGGGCGCTGGCTGCGGGTGCCCAAGGTCGGAGGCCGGCGGCGAGCCTGGCGTGAGTACGAGGCCACCGACGTTTCCAGGTGAGCCCAGCGTGCTTCCCTTAGGTCTCCAGGCATCGCCTCCGCCCATGCAGCCAACAGACCCCCCCCCCAAAAGAACGGGTCTGTTTGCCGACCTTTGAAAAGCACGCAATTTGCCCTGCGTTTCCAGGTTGTTTGAACCTTTATCACAACTTCCTCAGACGGACGGTTGGCCCCTTGCTTTACAGGTAGAGCCTCTCAACCTTAGAAGGGGTCTAGAAGTCGACAGAACCCAGCAAACCTACTATTTTAAAACAGAACTAAACTAGTGCGTACAATCAAGCTTACTGGGCTGCCCAGTGTGCTGGCGCACAGTAGGTCTTCACAGGCATCCTGTCCCTCGCCCGGCACGAAGCCCTTTCACTGTCTGTCCGTGTGTCTCATCCGCTGCCAACCTGGAAACCGAGCCACTCCTCACCTCGAGCGCCCGTGGGAGGCTGGGTGCTGGGAGACACTCCTCACCTCGTGCGCCCGTGGGAGGCCGGGCCCTGGGGAGACACTCCTCACCTCGTGCGCCCGTGGGAGGCCGGGCCCTGGGAGACACTCCTCACCTCGAGCGCCCGTGGGAGGCCGGGTGCTGGGAGACACTCCTCACCTCAGGTGCCGTGGGAGGCCGGGCTCTGGGAGACACTCCTCACCTCAGGTGCCGTGGGAGGCCGGGTGCTGGGAGACACTCCTCACCTCAGGTGCCGTGGGAGGCCGGGCACTGGGGAGACACGGGGCCGCCGTGGTCGCTGCAAACAGGAGGCACGTCTGCACAGCGGGGACTCGGGTCCTTCACTTTCTCCTCCCCCCCCCAAGGTGCCCGGGAACTGTCTCCAGATTGCAGCACAGAACGTTCCAGAGTGGGCTGTCTTTGGATGCTGACGGACCCCGTTCGCTGGCCTTCAGCCCCGCCCTGGCGAGGAGGAAGGGTCCCAGCAGACTGGGCCCAGAGCGGGCTCTGAGGTTGTGTTTCCCACTCGAATGTGAGCTGCTTCTATGGCCAGGTCTGAAGGCTCCCCGGGGGAGAATCCGTTGCTACGGAGACATGAAACGTCATGATGATGTCTGGATGGCCGGGCTGGCACTCTGGGGCCAGGGAAGTGGGCGGGGCTGGGTGTGCCAGCCAGAGGGCGTCTGTGGCCTCTGGGGTGAGGGCCGTCATGGTGCCTGGTTTAAAAACTCCACCGGGGAAGAGGGGCTCAGCCCACTGTCCAGTGCGCCCTGCTCGCCCTCTGAGGCCAACGCCCACTGACCGTGGCCTCCTTCACTCGTCTCGGAGAAAAACGGCTTGCTTCCCCAGGGGACAGCCCCACTCGGCCCGCGGCGCAGGAATCCCGGGGAGAGCCGTCTTCTGGGCGCATACTAGGCAGGCGCACAGTTTGAGGTCGTCTTTCTTAGGGGAGAATCGCCTCACTGCGCATAGACATTATGGGGGGGGCCCGGGAGGGCGGGAACACAGCCCCCCCACCACTAAGCACGCAGTCCAGTGTCCCACACTTGGGGACGTGGCAGGTGTCAGCACCTCTGGGGTGCAATGGGGGAGCCCCACCCCGGGGAAGCCACGGGCCTCCCCGCCAGGTGAGGGTGTGTGCCCCGAGTTCTTCCCTGACAAAGGGGTGGAGGTGAGGGGAACCTGGCAGTGTCACCAGACAGGTGTGCAAGGACACTAGTGTCACCCGCACCTGCTGTCCACGGCGCGGTCAAAGGGAATTACACAGAACACCCTGTGTTCTTGTTAAAACTTCGTCCCCTCTCTGAGCGGTCAGCAGACTGCGTGTTTGTGGGCCATGAGGTCAGGGGGGTGGGTGCGGACGGAGGTAGAAGCTTGTTTATCACGTATTTTGGTAGAATGTCCATAAGAGGCAGTAGGTGTGGCGGGAAAGGCAAGGAATGCTCTAAACGGCAGGTCTGGATCCTGGCTGTTAACGTGACCTTGGTCGAGGTCTCCAGCGTCGCTCCCCTCCAGCGGAGGCCTCTGTCACACCGGGGTCACGGAGCAGACATGTCGGGAGGGTCAGGGTCAACCGCACGGGCTGCGCACGCAGCAAAGCTTGAGGCGGTCGCTGCTTGTCATTAGTGTTTTGCAAGCAGTGCGTCAGCATCCGTGGGGCTCTTGGCACTTTCCAGAACAGGCATATGATTTTACAGTATCAGATCACAGCGCTGCTTAAAGGACAAAAATGAATAAATGTTTTACAAACCCATCGACCTGCTAACTATTACAAACAAAAACTCACATCCGAATAATGTGAGTTACATTTTGGCAAAACCACAGTAACTGGGGAGAACCTCACGGGCACCCGCTGGCCCCCTTGGGAAGCTGGGGTGTCCGAGAGATGGTGTACTGGGGGTGCCCTGAACCACAACGTTTGGGGGGTTCAGAGGCATCTGGCTCTTGGGCTCTGCCAGTGCAGGAGCCGCTCAGGGGCCGGCCTCTCTCGGGACCCTTGTTCCCCCAGCGCATGGAAGGTGACAAAGCCGTTTGGGGACCAGGAACAGGGGACGAGTGGACACACAGGTGGGGGAGGAGAAGGGGCGGCCCTGAGCACCACCGGGAGGCAAAGGATGCCCGAGAGACCCCCTGAGCAAACAGGGTGTTCCCAGACAGACTCACGCTCACAGGTGGGGGTCCTGGGAGAGTGTGAAGAAGAGACTGGGTCTGGGAAGGGCGTCTCCGTGCAGGGGGCTGTCAGCCGTGGGAGGAGCTGCCGAGGAGTGCGCAGCAGGGCCGGGCCCCAGGACCGGGGGGTGTCAGGGACGCCGGTGCGGGACTGGCAGTGCCGTTCTTGGTGACACTCCCACCGCAGCCTCCGCGGACAGCCTCCACAGCCGTGGGGCAGGAGGGGCCTGCATGGGGCCCGAGGTGACGCCCTGTGTGGCCTCGCCCACCCCAGGGGCCGGGCTGCCCACGCCGGAGGCAAAGCACCAGGCAGTTGCTGCCCTTGTTGGTGCAGAAACCTCGCCGCCTCCGGAAAACCACCCCCCGCCCGCCCCTGCCGACCGCCTCCCGCCCGCCTTCCCGGTGCCGGGTGCGGGGAACAGAGGGAGTCGAGCCTGGGAGAGCCCCGCGCCCTCACCTGTCCGTCCGGCTGTTAGGCAGCCTTTCCAGACCCCCGTGCACTGACTGTGATGATTTACACTGTAACCAAACCATCATCTCACTCATTTAAATTGAAAGAACGCCTGCCAGTGTCCAAAACATCACCTCGTTTCATTTCGAATTAATTTTCTTAAATATGTCCGCCTAATTGAATGAGAGAAATCGCCGGGGAGTGAGGCCTTCCTCACACTTTATTTTCCAAATATAAAATTCATATATTTTCTCAACAACTCATTAGCCGGGCACCCCCTCCAGGGACAGGAGGCCTAGCCAGGAAATTAGTTCCTGAGCCGGGAGCTGCCGCCGAGGCCCCTCCCACACAAGGCGCGGCGAGGATTCTGTGGAAGAAGGAGCCCACCGCGCTCCGGCCGAGTCCAGGAATGCCCCGGAAGCGTGAATATTCATGAGGCCGCTCTCAGGAACAAGCAGCCAATCATCATTAGATCCTTTGGTGTTCATTATAATAAAATTAATCTTGATTAATTCATTCACCATTAATCTTGCATTCAAATGCAATTCCATAGAAATTGCGTTGTGATTTAGCAATTAATTCACCCGGCAAGATTGAGGAGCATTTCCCGGGTCCTCCAAGGCCGCTCTCCGCTCTGTCGGAGCGGCAGCGGCAGGCCCAGAGGGTCCGTGTGTCCAGAGATATTCCAGGGAAAATAAAAAGGGTGGTACCTTAGTTGTAGATGCCGCAGCAGGGACAGGGCATCCCTGCCTCCTGTTCTACGCTTTGAAAAACAAGCGAACCAACCCAGAAGTGTGTGCAGCCTGAGGTGGGAATTCTTCCAGCGTCCAAACAGAGTTTAGGTCTGTGAGCAGCTGAAGGGACTCCTGAAGGTCTCCCCTTTGGGTCATCGTCAGAACGAGCAGCCGAGAAATGTGCCTGCCGGAGAAACTCCGGAGTGACCAATCGTCACCCCTCGGCTCGTCATGCGGTGACTGGCCACAGGTGCCTGTCCGGGCACAGGTGCAGGGGGGCCATCCCCGGCCCTGGGCAGGGGGTCACGGGCCACTTCAGGAGGGGGGAGCCTTGCTGCTCACTCTGTGGCGCCCTCCTGTTTTAGCTCTGCGTCCTTCCCCTGTGCGGCCGCCTCCCACCCTTCTCCATGGAACTGCATCATGGAGTTAACAACTGAGAGTGCGTGGAGGAGAACCGGACGGGCCCAGTGGGGAGAGTCGCGGTTCCAATTGGCGGGGGGGGGGGGGGGGGGGGGCGGGGTGCAGGCAGCGGAGCCACGGAGAATTCGAGTTCCATCCCTGGCCCATCAGCCGCTCCCTCTCGGAGGGTGCGGCCACGGTGGGGCGAGGCCGTTTCCATGGAGACCTCCTGCCACCCCGGTTCTTCCCCCACCCCAGGGGTCATTGAGCTCCAGAGGGTGTGGGCCGAGGAGACGGAGCTGGGCCCCTCCCAGAGCGAAGACAGGTGCCCTGCGTGCCCTGGGCAGAAGCTCCGGTTGGTGTCGGGGACAGTTCCCCTCACTGGGTTTTGAGAAGACGCTTGCCACCTGGACCACGGAAGGTCGCATTCCAGGAAAATCAACCCGAATCCACGGGGCCTGGGTTTTCCTCTGGTGATGGGGGCATGTCCCCCACATCCTCCGTGGGAGGCAGGTGTCAGCCGGACGGGGCCGGGTTCCAGGCGATGCCAGGTCACCCCAGCACTCAGCAGGCTGGCCGCTCCGTGTCCATGAGGACCCAGGGCTCTGTGAGACTTGGGTGCTCCATGCCCCACCTGGAACTTTCCGGTCCCACACGAACGGAGTCTGCCGAGGTCTGCTGCTCAGAGGAGAGCCCCTCTGCATGGCGCTGGGGCCGCAGGGGCCGATGCGGGTGGAGAAGCTGCCTCTGCCCCAAGGGGGGGGGCAGGGCACAGCCAGCCGCTCCGCATGGACGCACGCGTGAGGGCTGGGGCCCACCGTCCTGCGGAGGACTGACGCTGTCACGGAACCAGCTGCCGAAGCAGCAAGCCGGCTCTGCCAGCCCCCAGGCGGGGGGCCACGTTCCCGGAGGGTGGGCTGCCCTGCAGCGGCTCAGCTCGCAGCCTCCCCGGTGTCCTGTGCAAAGGTGAGGTCCTCCCACGGAGCACCTGGGACCCACCGTGGACGTCGGGCCTCCGGGAGGGCACAGCGGGCTGAGGGAGGCATGCCTGTGTGCACACACAGTGTGCAAATGAACACACATGCACACACAGGTGGATACATGCACATAGTGTACACATGTATGTGCACATAGTCTATGCAATGCACACTACTGTGCAGTGCACACGTGCATGCACACATGGACACAGCATACACACAATGCACACGTGCACACATATGCTATGTGTGCAATGTGCACACTGTACGGAGCACACGTGCATGTGCCCATGGATACACGCACAGCACACATGCCGTGCACTTGTGTGCACATGTGTGCATTATGCACGGTGCACATGCATGCACACGTGTGGGTACATGCACACACACTGCGCATGTGCACACACAATGTATGCCACACGGGGAGCACAGCACACATGCACATGTGGTATGTGGTGTGCATACAACATGTGTACACGCATGCAGACACACCAATGTGCACACGCGAACGTGCATGCGCACACCGACACACACTCCATTGTCTTCTGCCAGCGGCAGCGAAGAAGTCAGCTCTCCAGCAGGACCCTGAGTCCAGCAAAACCACGTTGCCGGGCGCCCGGCCTTCGGGGAGCCGCCCGGCCTCACCCTCTTCCTCCACCCGGTCCGACGCCGGCCCAGACCACACAGACGGGATTGCTCCTTGGAACAAAACGCCGTCTTGGCGAGCGCAGCGCCCTCCGCGCGGGAGCGCCTCGGCAAAGCCCCCCGCGCCCCCGAGCCGGTCCGGAGGGCCGTGCGCGCGCGCGCGCGCGCGGGGTGCGGCGGACAGCCTGCCAGGAGCCGGCTGCCACGCCGTTAATGGATTTATCAAATACCTTATTTCATGCTTTCTGCTTTTGATTTATGAATTTTGATCCCGGAGACAAGGACCCTGTGAGTATTGATTGCGGGAAATGTCAGGCGGGCAGAAGTTAATTTCGCCGGCGCGCGGGGAAGTCTCCGATTCTCTGACAGCGCTGTCTGCCGGGGACCAGCTGTCAGGCGCGCGGTGACACGGCGCTGTCGCCGCGGCAGCCGTCCCGCCGGCAGGCTGAGCGGCTCCATGTCACAGGTTGAAGCGGCGCCCACGCATGTGCGGACGTGGGCGTCTGGTCACGGGGAAGACGGCGCTGCCCCAGGGCCCGGCTGGGGTGCCACACGGGGGCGGGCGGGGCCCCGCCCTCTCGGGCTGCACGCCGCCCACGGCAGGGGGCCCGACAGAAGTAATGGCACGTCACCGCCAGCGCGCGAGCTGGTTAGGGACAGTTCACTTATTGATCGACTTTCCCTGTAAATTATCCATCTTTCCGTGCTCCAGTCCGCCAGCGCGTCATCCCCTGTGCGATCAGGCACTGACGGGGCGCCCCTGAGCGGCTCGCACCTGGTCCGGGTCTCCCAGGCCTCGGGGTCGCCGGGCTCCGGACAGAATGGCCTTCTCAGCTGCCCGCCTCAGACCCCAGGCCCGGGCCAACTCGTGCGGCCACCACCTCTGGGCGCCCTTCACAGCACACCGCGCCCACGTGGGGTGGACTTCGGCCATCTCGCTGCCCATGGCCGGGTGTCGGTGCCAGGAGCATCGGCACGCCATTTGGAGGGAACACGGAGGAGACGTAAACGAGAAACGCGCAGGACAGGCTCGGAGCGCCGCTCTCTGGGGCCGTGATGGTGCGGCCACACCCTCTGGATCCCAGGAGAGCCCTGAGTCGACCGATCTTCCTCTTTGGACAGGAAGCGCTCAGAGCCGAGGGTCCCGCGGAAGAGAGCGGAGCTCAGGGGCTCGGTGGGCCGGCCTCCGACCACAGGTTCCCGGAAGGGCGCTGGCTGTTTCCAACTCAGCGCGTGCGGCCGCATGGTTCCAGGTTCAAGGCCGGCACGAAGATTCCCCCCACTCGCCCTGCCCCCCTACCCCACAGCCCCCCTCGCCATCGACACCCTGGCCTTGGTGGTGTGGCTGTTTCAGGGGTGAACTTGCACCGACACCCCACCATCACCTGCGCTCCGGGTTCCGTGCGCCCCCCAGGTTTGTGAAGGTGTGCGAAGGCCTCGGGTGTCCGGCACCGTGTCGCACAGGGGACTGTCCCTCCTCCAAAAATCCTCCGGGCTCCTCCGCTCACCCCCTCCCCTCGAACCCCAGCACACACGCACAGGGTTGCCCTTCCCAGAACGTCCCAGAGCCGGAAACATGCGGGGTGCGCACCCGTGGGTGCCGCCCTCTTCACCCCAGCAACACGTGCTTACGGTTCCTCTGAGCCTCTCCGTGTGGCTGCATCTCCCCCTTCCTCGCAGTGGGGGTGACACCCCCTCCCGGTGACAATGCACCAGCGCATTTATCCACCACCCACTGAGGGGCGTCTGGGCTACTCTCGGGCTTTGGTGATGTCCAGCAAACCGGCTGTAATCGGGTTTTTATGGTCACAGAACTTCAGTTCACGTTGGTAGATGCCACAGCGCTCACGGGCTGGGGCACGTGGCAGGAGCGTGCGTATTTCCTTCCGTAACAAACCGCCCAACCGCCTCCCCGAGCGGCTGCTGCCCGCCCGCCCGCCTCCCCACCAGCCGAGAGCGAGGGCGTCCACAGCCCCCACCCCGTCCTCGAGAGCACTGGGTGCCCTCGACGGTTCTGTCGTACAAGGGTGTCACTGGCAAATAGAGATGGGTCGCTGCCCCCTAACCCCGGTTCCCCCCGTTTCCTCTGCGTGCCGAGTGCACCGCCCGGAGTCCCCCCGCCCCCCCACCCATGCTGACTCCTGCGACGAGAGGGGGTGCTCAAGGGGTCCCTGATCAGAGTGGGAAGGCCCCCCAAGTCTCCCCGTATGCAGGACCGTGTCAGCTGGAACATTTCCGTCGATGTCCCCAGTGGGGTCGGCTGTGTCCCCTCCACCAGGTGGGAAGGCCACGTGTGGTCCAGTAAGCGCTCTCTCTCTCTCTCTCTCTCTCTCCCTCTGTCTGCAGGAGTCGTCAGGCGGTCCCCTGCCTTAACGGGCTGGTTTTCGGACATCAAGTCACCCGAGTTCCGGGGATGACCCCCCCGGACCTGGTGTGCTTTCCTGCACCTTCGGGCGGGGTCGCTGGCGCTCTGCTTGGAAGGGGGATGCATGTGTCCCCCCCGAGGGGCTGCTCCCGGCCTTCCCGCCTGTCACCTCCTTTCCCGGCTTTGCTGGGAGGGCAAGACTCACTCCAAAGACTTAGGTGGGGGGCACCCTCCATCCTCGATTTTCTGGAAGGGTTTGTGGGAACACAGCGTTTGTTTTTCCTTACATGTTTTCTCAGGGTGTCTGAGCTGAAACTTAATAGCAATTTCAATGACTTTAATAAGCATGGAGCTACTGAGGTTTTCTGTCTCTTCTCAAGTGAGTTCCGGTACTAACATGTGTCTTTCATGCACCGCCTGTCACGGTCATCCGTGTCTTCACGTGTCTTCACATGTCTTCACTGCTCTGGGACAGACTCACTCCAGGCTCCTGCCGTTTCCTTTCTCCCTGCGAACCTCTTCAGCGTTTCTTGAACCACAGTTCTGGTGGCGACACACCCTCTCAACGTTCGTATGTTTGGAGACTGTTTTGCCTGTTTTCGTGGTTTTGCTGGGTTTAGAACTCTGGGCTGACGACTTTTTTACGTCACTAGAACCTCCAAAGTGCTGCTGCACTGTTTTGTCCCGGGCACCGCTTCTGGCAAATGTACACGCATTCTGTCGTCCTTATTCCTGTTCCATATGCGGCTAATTTCTCTCTTTACCACGGTGTAGTAGTTTATTGTATCAGCACCTCTGTGTCCTAACATCGTCTCTCGTTGCTGTGTTTTGGCCCTTCAGTTACGGCGAGTCTCACCTTTCTCTTTGTCTCCTTTCCGCTTGGTTTTCTTGAGCTTCCTGGGCAAATGTCCTTTTTAGACCGAATCATTAGAAGTGTCCACTGAGAATCTAAAAGTGTACTTCACACCTCTGTTTTGCCTGTGACATCTGTAATGCGGTTTAGTGACGTTCGTCTTCACCTGCTGAGTCGAGCGCCTGTGGGTTCTGAGTTGTGTGGACGGAGGGCCTCTTCACGGGACGGCCCGTGGTGTCCCGCCGTGGGCGCTCACTTCCGATCGGGTGCCGGACACTGCGTGTGTGTGTGTCCGACGCCGCCCCTAGGCAGCTCCCTGGGGAACGCTCTCCAGATGCAGACACCGGAGACCCCTGGGCACAGCCCGCCCCCCCGGCCCCGTGTGTCCAGTGACGCAGGCAGGACGCCCGCAGCCACCCGTGCACACGGTCAGCGTGAGAACGCCCGTGGGCACCGCGTGTGCTCCCACTGCGTGGGTGGTCTTGCTCTGGGCCGTGTGCCCGTGTGTGCATGTAGCTGTGTGCTCCCACACGTGTGCTTGCCGTGTGTCTGTGTGCCCGTGTCGATGCGTGTGCAGCCGTGTCTCTAATTCCCAGGAGTCTCTTCTGCGTATTCTGTTCTGTCTACAGTACGAAGAGTAAACAAGTTTGGGGGTTTTCTGGTTTTTGGTTTTTGCTAAACGAACCAAATAGGAAGTGAGCCCGTGTGCAGGGCCCGTGGCGGCCCCAAGGCCCTGCGGACGGCCTGTGCCGGGTGGGGTAGCAAGCCGGCAGCTGGCCACCGCGCAGACCTGCAGCTGGCCACCTCGCAGACAGGAGGGCACGCGGGGGCGGGAGCAGGAGCAGGGCCGAGGGAGGCTGAGGCGGACGGCAGGCGCGGGGAGCAGCCGGCAAACCGGCAGCGCGCGCCCTCCGCAGAGCGAGCCTGCTGGCTGGAGGCGGTGTCTGTGTGCAGCCGGCCTCCCCACCCGCGTCGCAAACAGCTTCCAGATGCTTCCGTCCCTGCCTTCTCGGAGCCCTGCCCTTCACAGATGCCTCTCCAGGAGGGGGTCTGTCTGGGAGGGAAACGGGCGGCTCTTACTAGTCATTCGTTTCCAATCTTCCTGACGGGGCTTTTGTTAATGAGCGGGCCCCCTCGGCCCCTGGGGCTGCGGCCGGTGCTGCGGGCAGAGGGGAGGGGAGGGAGGGGAGGGCTGTGTTGTGCGCTGTGTGTGTGTGTGTGTGTGTTGTGTTTTGCACACTTGTGGGGGGAGAAAATGCATGGGGAGTGCAGCCCCGAGTGGAGCACTCGGGCGGCTGCCCCACGGGCCATGGGGGACCCACTCCGTGTGGGTGCGGGGCTCCTGCCGGACCAGCGGACGAAGGAGATGACACCCAGCCACCCGCGTGGCCCGGGGTCAGCCTGCAGAGCCGGGGCTGTCACTCCGTGCCCCCCGAGAACAAGTTATGGAGAAGGGGGCAGCACAGCCACACGCTGGAGCCAGCTGGACGAAAACGACGCCGTAAAAGGCGGAGACGAGGCAGTAAAACTCGGCAGCTGGCGTGGAGGCAAGGAGGCCGCCGTGGACGGAGCCGGCCCTGAAGGCCAGGCCGGGGCCTTCGTCCGGACGGGAAGCAAATAGGGCCATAAAGCATGTCTGCGGGGTCAGGTCCTGGGGGAAGGGCCTGGAAGTGGCCGTCCCTGGGCCGGTGAGCGCCGGCCCTGACCGCCGTTTAACAAGCGGAGGGAGGTCAGCCGCCGGGGCGCCGGGAGGCCCCACTGAGCTCCCGGAACGCGGCGTCTGTGGCGAGGCGGCTGCTGCGGACCGGGGACTTGCAGGGGGCTAGGAGGCCCTGGAGTCACCCCCTCCTCCCTCAAACTGGAGCAGGTGCCCCCCTCTCGGGCGACAGCGTCTGGGTGTGTCAAGTGGGATTCCTGGGGAGACCCGCCCCCCCGGCGTGCGTGAGGACACAATGAAACCCCCACACTGAGCACAGCGCCCGGTGCGGGCACGTGCTAAGTGAGGCACAGCTGTCAGTCACTCGGATGTCCTGCCTGCGAGTCCAACCTGTGCCCCAGGCGTGGGGACTGGGTGCGGCGCTTAGTAGGGGCTCCTCGGAGGAAAGGGTCGCTGTGAACCGTGGCCTCACTCCCCCTCCCCCGCCTGCTGCGGGGGACGCTGTGGAGCCCGTGGAAGCCTTGGTCTCCAGGTCTGTGAAATCGCCGGAAGAGCCACCTCGTGACACCGTTGTCAGACGTTGAGAGCGGCTGGCACGTGCTGGGGGACCTCGTGGGCCACCCAGGGCCGCCCTCCTCCCTCCCCGGGCAGCATGGGAGGGCAGCCCCGGGTGGGTCAGAGGAAAGCACAGCACCCCACCCCCCGCACCCCGCGGAGGCTGGTGCTCAGCCCACCTCCCTCAGTGGCCGTGTGGGTTGAAGCACTGCCCTCCCCCCTGCAGCCCCACACAGGGCGCCTGCGTCATCAGCGCGAGGGACCACAGTTTAAATACGCAAAGGGGTGTCTCTCGGGCCTGCAAACTGGTTACCGGGTGTGCGTGTGTTTAGTATAAAAATGAAATGACCTCGACCATCCAGAAATGGACCTTACTGAGAGATCCCGCGGACACGCTCCGGGAAGGGTGGCTGGCAGACTCAGAAGGGCTGGTGGGGCCTCTCGGGGCGGGGTTCCACCCCCCACCCCCGTCGTCTCCCTGTGTCCTGGCTCCCGGGGCGCATGCAGGTCACGTGAGTGTCTGGGTGGAGCCAACCCTGTCCCTACTGCCCCACCTGCACTCGTGCAGTAAAGTCTGCTTTACACGTGAGGCTCGGTGGAGAGATTAATGACCACAGCCAACCATGGAAAAGGACAATTATGACAACGCGGTGTGATCTGAGTGACGTGAATGTCCCCCCCACCCCGTAACTCCTCCCAGGGTTGGCCACCGCGGGACCAATGAGCGGGCAGCGTGCACAGGCCACACCCCTCGACGGGGAGACGGCTCGTGTCTGGGAACTCGTGGAGCCGGACAGCCCGAGGTTTCACCCCCGTGACCCAACATGGCATGACAGTTAAATTCTATGAGCTGTTTGTTTCTGGAAGTTTCCGTTCACTGTGTTCGGGCCCCGTGGACATCGGGGCAGCGGCTGGGCCCACGGCAGGGACTCCCCTTCCCGCCACACCAGGTGCGGGCCATGCGGCGGCTCCAAGAAAGCCCCCCAGAGCGGGGGCTGGCCCTTCCAGGCCCCTGTCTGAGCCCAGGGGGGTGGGAGGGGCGGGGACGCAGGGGCGGTGACGCCCCAGCAGGTCGAGGGGGCTCTGGCTGCCCCCCACCCGGCCCGGGGAGCCGTCCACCCGGCCACGCTCCGAGTTCCTCATTGTACCCCGTTCCAGGAGCCGCCGGGCCGCCGCTGTGGGGTCTCTCTGAGCCACTCGAGCAGGTACCTGGAGCCGGGGTCGGCCGCGGGCCCCTGATGCCCAGCTGGTCGGCCACAGGCTCCCTGAGGACCCGCCCTCGGCATCGACACCTGACCCGGGACAGGGGAGGACCAAAGTCAGCACCCTCGGCCCACTGCAGCCCCAGGGACGAGGTCAGGGTTCAATGCCAGCCCCGCGGGTGGAGAAAGCCCCTCCAGGGCCCGTCCCCGAGCGGCAGACCGGACTCACTCTTCCAGTGCCCCCTCAGGCACCAGCCGCGCGCCCCTTCTGTCCCTGTCTGTCCGGCCGAGGGACAGGACCAGCCCCTCGTCGACGGCTTTTTCGAAGTTGCTCCCCCCACCCGCCCTGAGAAACAGTGGCGCCTCCCGGGCAGGGTTAGGGCGGCGGTTGCAGCCCCGAGCCCCCGGGGACGTAAAGCCTGATGCTCTTCACCCCCCACAGACGCACGCTCACCTCTCGGGAGACCCCAGACCCAGCGGGATGAAGCAGACGTCCCGAAGTCACAGGAAGTCACCACCAACACACACGGCTCCCCTGAGTTCACATCTCACAACTGTGCACCTGACAGGTGAGGTGACAGCGGGCTCCTCCCGGACCGGGGGCAGCGTGCCACCCGTGGGGGCCGGGAAGGACCCAGAGTCACCTGCAAACAGCGAGAAAACCCTCCTGGCCACGTGGGGACGTTGGCAGGGCTAAGTCTGGGCAGCTTCGGGGCGTTCTCGGTGGGTTACCGGGTTCCCAGAGTGGAAAGACGCGTTTTATTAGGGTACAAAGGGGGGCGGGATCGCCCTCTGACTCCCACCGAGGACACCAGCCGGGACGGGGCAGCCCCTGCCGACGACTCCGCCACCCGCTCCTCCGCCGGGGACAGTGTGGGGCACCGAGGAACTTCCTTTCGATGTCAAGGTACTGGGGCGTGAGCTGCGAGGCAGGGGTGGGCAGAGAGACCGGTGACCGTGACCATGGTCGGCACAACCTCGGAGCCAGGTCCCTGAGGTCAGCTCTGGAGGGAGCTCCCGGCTGCAGAGGTTGCCTTCTCATCAGACGTGAATCACGCTGTTTTCTGTGCTGCCTTTAACCAAGGGAGGGGCGGGTCGTCGTGATGACTGGGAAGATGGGGATTTCATGCCGTCCCCAGCTCGGCCGCAGCGACAGAGGGCCGAGGAGATCGGCGTCATCACTTGCCCCCGATTTTGTTAAGCAGACGGAACTCGGAACTCGGAGGAGAGCTCTGTCGTCTGCTCCGATGGGGAGGAGCCCTTCCGTCGGGGGAGGGGAGCCTGTTCCGACCCCGCTGGCTCTTCCGAGGGGCCGACGGCTGCGCTTCCCAGGGCCGGGGACTGGCCCCTGCGCACGGCCAGGGAGAAGGCGCCAGGCTCCTGCCGGCCACCACGTCACCGGGTTTCCGTGCTTCGCTGCAGAAAAGCCTCAAATGTCATGCACTGTAACAAGAACCTTGGTTTCGAATGTCCTGGTATTTCATTATTCAAAATACAACTGCATTTGCGAAAGTAGGATCAGTGGGATTTATTATCATTGGAAAAATATTTGCATTTGTAAAATTTAAAAAGAAACCTTAAGTGTATTTCTATAAAAAACACAAACTTCCGTGGAGGGGAAGGAAGTAGGCTGCACGCACACACACACACACACGTCCACGCAAGCCTTGCCCTTACACGTTTGAGTGAGCAGAAATGAATGCTCCTTCCTAAGTCTTTCGAGCAGCCGGGGCAAGTGCTAGTCATCGGAGCACCACTCCACTGTGTGCACGAAGCGTGCGGTTTTGTGAAGACGCACCCTTGGCGTGAAGAGCGGACACGCGTGTGGGTGTCCGTGCTTGTTACCCTCAGACAGGAAGAAGACGGCCCGAGCTGAGTCGGACAGATTGCTCGGGCTAATACTGTGAGATGCTCGTGCTGCAGATACCAGGAGACAGTATTTTGCACCTAAAAATCAAGCAATGCGCCACCTCAGCTATAAAAAACGTGAAGTCACGTAGACGGGAAAAAACTCTCTTCCTCTGGAATAAAACTGCATACGGCAAATACGTGGCGTTTTCGAATTCGAGCCAGCCTGGCAAAGCCAGGATCACACCGCCTGCTGCTAAAGCCCCTGGGCTGCGTGGCCTGTTCCTGCGTTCACGCCAGGCCCCGCAGAGGCCCCTGCGACCTGCAGGTGTGTGCACGCGCCCGGCGCCAGCCCACCCCAGGGGCCGGCCAGAGAGACTCGGGGAGGCCGGCCGCCGCTGACAACCCAGCATCTTCCTGCAACCGGGACGGTCTCTGAAGCCCATCTGCTCCAACGCTGTTGCGAGCCCCCCAGCAATCACGTCTCCCGGGTTAAGTGCTTTCCTGTATGTTGTTTTATCATAATAGTGAAGTGCCCATAATGGGCAGGAACAATCTACTTCATCGGCTCCTTGCGTCGGGGAGACGCCCGCTCCGGGCGGCCTCGGATTCGGAGAGGCCGTCCCATTACCCTCTTGTAATCAACGGAGCTGTGATCCTTATCGGCGCCTTTTGCATTATGATGGGAGACATTGATTGAGCAGCGCTTAATGGATTATCAGATATTATCTTCTGTGCAATTTGTAAAGAATTAGGTTAATAATTTTCCAAGCTGAAGCCCAGAAAATGTGGCGTCTCTCACAGGGCAGGAAGTGCGGCTTGCACGGGGAGTAGTGTGCCTGCGGGAGCGTGTGGGCCGGGCGCCGTCCAGGTGCCCGGGTGCGAGTGAACACACGCACGGTGAGTACAGCAGGGTGCACATTTCCCAGGGAGCGTTTTATTGTCCTTGTATCCATCCCACACGCGCTCAGGGCAGGACGGGGTCGGTGAGCTCCGGGGGAAAGTGACGCCCCCATGAACTGTCGGGGTGGGGGGGGTGCAAATCGGAAAGGGCTTCCTCCCACTCCACCTCCAGCGAAACGGCAAACACGAGGTAACCATACGCAGCTTCTCGTCGGATAACTTACTGGGATGGAGGAGTCCGACGTACTTAAACAACCCAGCACTCCCAGTGAAGAAGAAAAGCGTCACCTGGGCCAGGTGGGGTGTTCCATCTCAAAAACGTGCGGACACGTCTCGTTTACTTTTAGAGAAACGTGGGGCGTTAACAGCAGGAACCTCGAGGGGCGTCCTAGGTCCGAGAAGGTCAGCTCCTCCCTGTCCCTCTCATCCTGCGCATTCTCTAAACCCACCTCGGCCGTCATCGCTTTTTTCCTCTCAAAATAAGAGGACTGTCTCTTTTTCCGAATCCCACAGCTCTGTTTGCTCTGAGCTCGCTCTTTAAAACCGTGAACATAACCGTTCCTGCTGGAATGTCACTGCCTACAAAACACACATGACACCGGCCGCACGAGATGGAACCAGTGTAAGTCACGTGACCCAGAGCGTCCAGAAAACAGTAAGAACCGCAGAGACCATCCGTCCGATGAGACCGGACCCCCACCAACAGCCCGCTGTGCAGAGACGCACCCTTCCGACAAGCCGATGTCTCACCTTCGCAGTCAGGGTCCCGACAAGGCCGACTGTAATGGTAGCTCAAGGAGCAGTGAGTACGCTGCAGCCCAGTTTTTAATTGGACTGATTTTTTAATCAGGGTGGCTTTTAACCTTTTGGTTTTCCCGTCGCGGTTGACGGACAGCCCGGCACTGGTGGCAGGTGTGTGCTCGGTGACCAGACGCTCTCACGTAAGCAGGGATGCCCCCCTCCCCCACCCGACACCACCCACGGTGACCACGGTATCATCTTGAGACGGCTTTTCAAGCTGTAACAGCGCACCCCACGCAAGGTGCCAGTGCCGCTCCCAGATGCTGGGCTGCGGCCCTGAGTGAGGGCAGGAGACGTCCCCTCCCAGCGCCCTGGTGCCCCCGGTGGCCGGGCCCTGCGTGTGCACACTGGTCCTCCTGCCATGGACACTGTCTTCCAACACCAGGAAGTAGCAGGCTATGACAAGGTCACTCTCTGAAGGTGACACTTATATTTCTTTTCTTTTTAAGGTTTTATGTATCTATTTTTAGAGAGAGGGGAAGAGGGGGAGAAAGAGAGGGAGAGAAACATCACTGTGTGGTTGCCTCTCATACGCCCCCTACTGGGGACCTGGCCCGAAACCCAGGCACGTGCCCTGACTGGGAATCGAACCGATGACCCTTCCATTCATAGGCCCTCACTCAGTCCACTGAGCCTCACCAGCCAGGGCAGGACACTTACATTTCTCATGAGAGTAAAAACTGGTTCTGCTGAAGCTCACGTACAAACTCTCGCTGTGTTTGGGGGGCATTTCGTGTTTATATTAGAGCATGTGTTTAAAAAATAAAACAGGAAAAGCGAGCTTCCCCTTGAAAGTGTGATTACCGAAAGCAATTGACTCGGTTCTAAACATCTGAAGCCGCACACAAAACGACAGCTGCATTTGGGTAAATACATCAAATATACAGAAATGTATAAAACTTAATTATGTCATTTATAGTATAGCTGTTAAGCTGCAGATTGCACCAGGAGACAAGCTTAAGGAAATCCGGGCGTCACCTCCACAGTCCGCCCACACGGCTCTGTGACATTCAACGGGAAATGAGTTGGATCCAGTCACCACCGGTCCTCGGGTGTCCCTGAGCCAGGGCTCCCGCAGCGCTGGGGTCACCTCCGCCCCAGGTGGGCTGGGGGGCCTCCCCAAGCTGAGGGCCAGGACCCGCCATCAGTTCGGGAGGAAACTGACGCAGCCCCAAGATACAAGCCAGTGGCGGCAGGCAGTGTGGGGAGCTCGGGAGCCCCCGGTGGCGTGGCCCGGCCTCCGGTGGGCAAGGCTGCGGAGGACAGCTGCCCCTCTGGCGGGAACTCCTCGGCTGGGCAGGACAGTGGCCAGCAGACAAGCCCCCCTGCTCCACACCGGACATTCACGGGATTTGCACGGAGCCACTGCTCGCCTGCGGAGCGGCCCAGGACATCGGCGTAACAGATTCTGACTCTTCTACTCATTTGAATCTCCTTCCCAGGCCACACGGTCCCAGTGTCTTTGTCCCCACTCCTGAGGCGGCTCCCAGCTCCCAGGAAGCTGATTCCGGGAGGGGCCGGGCGGAGCGGAGAAGGGGCCCTGCCCGGCACCTTCCCACCGACCTGTCCAGGTCAGGCATCCGGAGGGGCGTCTATCCCTCCAGGCTGCGCAGGAAGCCGGTGCGCGCCGCACCTCCCGGCCGGAAACGGAAGTCCAGGTTTGCGACTTCTGGACCCTGGGGAGGAGCCGAGCTGGCTGTCTAGAGGTGGGCGCAGACGCTGGACCTCTCCGGGGAGCGACGTTCACCACTGTGGTCCGGCCGCAGGTACGGTTTACGGCGCGGTCACCAGCCCGCACCCGCACTTCCAGTCCCGCGGCGTTTTCAGTCGAATACGAGTGTGGGGGCCACTGGTTCCCGAGCGCAAGGGCGCGCGGAGCGCCCCTCTTCCTCGACGCCGTTGCTGGGGCAGTGGCTGAGGCTGACAGGTGTTGAGGTCTCACCGCGTGCCAGGCACCGCTTCAGTGCTTTGCGGGTGGTGAGTCCCGGCCCCCACCCCACCCCACCCCCAGCGCGCCCCTCCCCCCTCCCCCGCACCTTCTCTTGCTCTCTGCCCCGGACTGATGGGGAGGAGAGGACCTGAGAGCCCAGAGTCACGCGCGCCGTGGCACGGCTGAAATGTGGACAAGCGGCGCCTCCCCGGGTCCCCCACCCCGTCTTCTGTGCTGCCTGTCACTCTGTGACCGCCGGGTGTCCCCCGGGCCTGGCACAGGTCCTGGGAAGCCGTCAGCTCAGGCGCACTGAACTCTCGTGTGGCAGGAGGGTGGGCGGGTCAGACCCGATGCGTGTGTCCCGCTCTGGGGGACCCCTGGGTCCCACAGTGAAGTCCAGGGAGCGGCGGTGCTTTTCCCGGGGAGGGGGAGGCAGCCAACGTGGGGCTGTGCGAACCGCCCGTGGCCTTGACCCAGAGAGGCGTCTGTGGGCGGCCTCCCACTGGAACCAGTCAGGAGCCTGGCACATCTCCTGGGCTCTCCTTTCAACCAACGGCCCGCTGGGAGCGGCCCCTGGCCCCTGCCGTCACCCCGGGGACAGAGAAATCCTGGCACAAAACGATCCCCGGCCAGAGCCCAGTGCACACAACGCCCGCCGTGCGGAGACCGCATGCAGGCGTGCGGGCGGGCGGCGGCAGCTCCCCGGGTAAGTGATGTTTTGATTGTCACAGATGATATGCTGCCCCCTCCCCTGACATTTGTGGTGCCGCGGGATTGATTTCTGTGCTCCAGTATGAAAAGGTCACTTTGATCAATGCGGTGTAATTGGCACTAAATTAGGATCATATCAGGTTATTCTGCTATTTAATGATGAAATATTACAGAAAAGCATGGGCGGACTGCACGTGCTGGCGCGCACGCCGAACTTGCTGTCACGATGCCGGGTTCGGAGAGAAAAATGGAGACGAAAACCACTGACATGCAGAAAACGACCGTGATGGATGGGAGGAGGGGCCGGGAATTATACATTTTCGCGGGAGATGCACTGAGAGCCCCCGACGCAGAGCCCGGGCCCCAGGGGTCGGCCCTGCTCCACAGCGCGGAGAAGCGGAGGAGGGGCCTATTGACGCCGCCGCTCATTACGCGCGGGCGGAGGCGCTCAGCCTTCCGTACTGCGCGGAGTAATTATGCTCAAAACTCTCCGCGCGCCTGCACCCACGTGTTAGACAGACCTCGCCTTTCGATCATCTGCAGCTTGGTTCTGGTCCCCCAGGTCCAAACGCTTTCCTGCTTCCGGAGCCGGCCCCAAGGCCCCGCCTGCTTCTGCAGGTCCGCCTGGAAGCTAATCGCGGGCGGGCGTGAGGCGGAGGCTTGTACCCGGGCGCTGGGCTCTGCGTGGAGAGGGGCTGCGCCCTCCCATTATTCTGAAACGTGTGGGGCAAGAACACGCTGCTGCAGGAGATTGTCCTTGTAAACGCAGCGAATGTTGCAGGAAACTTGCGGGGGGAGGGGGGCTCTGCGGCCCCGCGGTCTGTAATCTCCCTGCGGCGCGGACCTCTGTGCGCGCTGGAGGATGTTCGCCTTGGAGGGCCAGGAATGCGGGCCGCAGGCGCTGATGGGATCCCTCAGGGTGTTGCCGGGTGGGGAAGGCGGCCGTGTCAGCCAGACCAGGAGCCCCCGGGCCTGGTGCTAAGTGCCACCCCCCCTTCTGGAGGAGACTTTCGAACGGGAGTTCTGGATGTCCATCCGTTTGGGCTTCAGGGACGGGGAAGGGCGAGGACCCTGCAAAGACAGCGCTGCGCAGAGGCAGCTGACGGGCTCCAGCCTCTTCTCCCCAGAAGTGGAAGTGACAGCCGTCCCCTGGGTCACAGAGGCGGGTCTGCTCCTCCCCATGTCTGCCGTGAGCTGGGCTGTGGAGCCCCGCCCCTCCCCAACAAGACACGTGCCGAGGTCCTGACTCCCGTGACTCTGGCCTCACTGGGAAGCCGGGTCTTGGCAGATGTCCTCAACTTAAGACGAGATCCTACGAGGCTGGGAGGGGGACCCTCATCCCAGGACTGGTGACCCCAGGGGAGAAAGGGGAGAGAGGCGTGGGCACGGGGACACTGAAGGACACTGGGAAAAGCCGAGTGAGAACAAAGAGATCAGAGTGACCATCCAGAAGCCAAGAAATGACAACGATGGCCACCCACACGAGATGCCGGGAGAGGCAGCAGGACGCAGCCTGGAGCCTGGGGAGGAAGGGCAGGCCTGGCCCCGGCGGATGGGGGCAGTGCCCCCTGTGGCGTTTAGTCCCTGCGTGTGTCACTTGGTGCTGCAGCCCCCGGGCCTCATACAGCACTGAACTTACATCTTAGCTGGAAAGGACCAGGGTCACTGCACTTCCCCCAAACGCAGTGACCCCCAAGCCACCCCGTTTGTTTTATTGGCTGGTGTTTGGTCGCTGTCCGGCCACATTGATCGGGATTTAACGTGGTGCATCCTTGAAACGTGCTGGTCCGAGGACACGGGGGTCCCGGGCGCTGACAGTGAGACATCGCGAGTGTCACTCATTCATTATGCAGCATGGGCTTATTGCATGTCTACTAGGTGCCAGGCACCCTGTGAGCCCTGGGACGCGATGGTAAACAGCCCGTGGTCCTCGCAGCCTCGTGCAGGAGCAGAGCCTGAGAAGTCAGCTCAAACACAGCACGCCGCGTGCTCGTCGGGGACGCAGTCTGCAGGCTCACGGTGCCCGGTACAGAGCTAGCGCAGGGGGGTCTCCATGCAGGTGGGCGTGTGTGCACACCAAGATGGGCGCTCACGGCAGGGTGGGGTGACATCGGCTGTGAGCGGAGCGAGGGAAGGGAGCCCCCGAGAGGGAGGGGGTCTGGAAGTCCCAGGAAGGGGGGGCACACAAAGTGGGACGTCACAGAGTGGGCCAGGTGAGGCCGGGGTGGAACAGAGATCGGTAAGGGGGTCAGCGTGCGGCCCCAAGGCCTGCACGGCAGCCTGAGGGACTCACCTGGTCTCCGTGAAGGAGCCACTGAAGACTTTAAAAAAAATATTGATTTTACAGAGAGAGAGAGAGAGAGAGATCGATCTGTTGTTCCACTTATTGATGTGCTCATCGGTTGATTCTTGCATGTGCCCTGACCGGGGACCGAACCCACAACCTGGGCGTACTGGGACAATGCTCTGACCAACTGAGCTACCTTTCCAGGGCCTGAAGTGTTTTAAACATGATGCGGGTGTGACCAGTGACACTTAGGAAGGTCCCTGATTGCAGGGTGGGGACAAGAGGGCCGTGGTGGAGGGGAGGCAGCGGGGAGCCAGGGTGGAGAGCAAGCTGTCTGGGTAAGGAGACGGGCCTGCATGGCGGCCTCTTTTCTCCGTGTCCGCTGGGCGACGGAGCCCAGAGGTTTGGTCGCCCCCTGGATGCCACTGTGAGACAGTCACTGACTCCCGTCCGCTCTGTTTCCCTGGGGAACTCTAACCGGCACAGGGTCAGAGACAGGGACAAATTTGGGGGAAAGGGAGGAGCAGACGCAGCCCTGAGGGGCCGAGAGCCCCATCCAAGGAAGAGGGCGCCGGTGGGGGGCCGGTTGGAGAGAAGCTGGGAGCCCGGCTCTGCACAGCTGGCCCGAACAGCGGCGCCCACGTGCAGCTGCGGGCGGGGACTGGGGAGCCCTGGCTTTCAGGAAAGCCATCCGCTGAGCAGCCCCGTGGAGACGGATCCCCTCCGAGCAAACCTCGGGGTCTGCCACGGGAACTAGACCCACGGGAGAAGCATCGGGGCCGTGGGGAGGGGGCCCCTTGTCTGCATTTGCTGGAGCACACGAGGGTCGCCTTCACGGGCGCGTGCTATCTCCTTACTCGCCGCCCGGGGCTTCCCGGTAAAGCGGGCTGCAGCCTGACCTCCTGCGTCGGAACGCTGGCTGACCTGTGACCGGACGTCCCCAGTCCCCGCACCGACCAGGATGGATCCCAGGTCTCCGACGCCTCCCGGGCTGGGGAGGAGGCGGAAGAGGGGTGAGGGGGGCAGAGGAGCCACGCCCAGGAGGTGGGCATGCGCAGCAGCAGGGCCGGGCCGGGAGACCCTGGGGCTCGGAGGGGGCGTGGGGACCGGAGGGCGGGAGGGGCGTGGCGACGGGAGGGGGAGGGGCGTGGCTATGAGAGGGAGGGGCGGGGCAACGCGAGGGCGTGGCTATGAGAGGACGGGAGGGGCGTGGCGACGGCAGAAGGGTGGCACGTGCCCCCGGGGCCGCCCCGGACTCCGCTGGCCCGGGGTCACCGCAGCACCAGCAAAGCCGCCGTACCCAGCCCGTTTGCCCCGGCGCACGGCGCTGTGCGGCTCTACCGCCGGGAATCTCCTGTCGCCGTTCTATTGGGTTGGCCGGAAGCACCGTTCCGCTTTTTCTGCGCCGCGGCCCCGCGGAGCGCTCGGTCGTCCTGAGCTTCCTCCGCCCAGTTTGCTGGACCGTGTTGCGGCAGCCGGCCTGGCGGCGTGCGTTTGCACCAGAACACCAGAGTGGGTGCGTTTTTGTGCGGCCCTTGCACTGGTGACGGTGGGAGGCGGTGCGCGGCATTTTCGGCAGGCTGTGTGTCGTGGTCTTGCAGCCCGGCTCCGGAGCTGCGAGTGGCGCCCGAGGAGCAGGGAGCACACGTGCGGCCCCGCAGGGCGCCGGCGCGGGGTCCCGTGGGTGCCCCCCCCCCCGCCCACGCCGTCTTTGTTTCCTTCTCTCCCGGGCGGACTCTCGTCCTTCCGAGCTCCAGCCGGAAGGTCGGACTGGCCCTGCCGGTGAGCCGCCGCCCAGGCCGACTCCCAGCGCACTGTAAACAGTGGAGAAACACGCAGGCAGTTTTCCGAGTGGAAATTCTGTGTGTCTGGCTTGCTTGCCGGGGCAATGCTTAGGTTCTGACTTTTTAATACTCACATGTAGTATTTTCTAAAATGTGTGCGGCTTCACTCCTCCGGAGCGGGATGCCAACAAGAGCAAGAGGCGACTGACCACGACTCGACACTGGAAATGAAACATTTGTGAAGAATAGTTGCATTCTTTAAGTTGAATTATTTTTATACAAAAAGTACGTGTGTATTAAGATCATACTCTGCAGGCTTTCACATCCTGGTTTATCACTGAGCTGCCCGGTTTGTACTTAAACACCAGGACAATGTCTGGTTGGCTCACTTAAAAGACATTTCAATGATGTGCTAAAACACAGGTAGATGCCCTGGTTACGAAGGAACCAGCCTGTCTATATGCAAGTGGCAGCTGGACTGTGCCCAGTTTGGGAAGAGCACTGACCGGCACCCACAGCTCCTTTGCCCAGAAGACGGTGAGGACGCAGGCGTCGCTGTCCCTGACTCGGGACAAGAGGAAAGGAGACGGTGGCAGCAGACGAGGCCGTTGCTGGGAGTGGAACTACCCTCTCATCCCAAAACTGTTTTAAAATGTTCTTTTTCTTCATGATAAAAGAAATACGTGCACTTTAAAAAATTAATTTACATTATACAAATTCTTTAAATACTAAAAAATAATACACTAGCAAAATAAGTAAAACGAGCATATGCCCTGACTCACTTCTTGAGTAGAACCACTCCTCCTGTTGTGGCGTAACCACTTTTAATATATTTTTGTCTTATGCCCCATTTCACTGGGCTCTTTGATTTTAAAAGGATTTTATTTTTAGTAACTAACATGCATGGGATGGAGAAATAGTCCCATCAGGGTTGTGCCCTGCTCCTTCTCCCGGCTTCCCACTCCCCAGAGGCAACGGTTTCTAACATGTTTAGCCAATCATTCACCTCCTGGTCCCCAAAAACTGTCGCTGCCCCGCCCATCCCGACTCATCCTTGGGACGCTGCTGGCACCGCCTGCAACTCAGTACAGACAGGCCTCTCCTCCGCGGCGCAGGCACGCCGGGGATCACCGAGAAAAGTGCCGGCAAGTGAGCGGTGCGCCGCCTTCCCCGGGAAAATGAGCGCGGCATCAGCGAAGGTGTCGGGGCAAATGGAAGCTCACGGACCAGACGCACGGGGCCCCTGAAAGACTCCTGGACTGAAGGCAACGCTCCAGCTGCAGGGAGCGCGAACCTCGCCTTGACGGAGGGTCCGCACAGGCGGGCGTGTGAGCAGCCGGCAGAGCGCGGAAAGGTGGTCCAACGTCTCTGGTAATGAAAGAGCCGCACGTGGAACCGGCCCTGGAGTTCCGTTTGCTCTGTGGTGTCATCTGGAGGGGAAGACAAAGGGGGAAGGAGAAAAGGAAGGTGCCCTCTCCCGCGTGGGGCCGAGCGGGACACGCAGGGGCAGCTCCCGGCCGGTTTGGAAGAACATCTGGAAATGAGCGGCGCTCAAGTAAGCTGACCTTTAACAGTCGAGTTTGATCCCGGGGTGCTCGACGGGAAGAGTTAAATAAGTCAGAAATGATATAAGCACAATAACGTTCATCACAACATTATTTATTTTAGAGGAAATTGGAATCGACCTAAATGTTCATCAAAGGGAATCTGTTAAATAAATTAGAGGACATCCATACGACGCGGCTATTAAAAAGAAGGATGTAAATCCACATTCGCTGACTTGGGAAAAACGTCCCGGAGCAAACAAAGCAGGCTGCGGAGCGGCTGGCGAGGCCCGGTCCCAGGGCCACGTGCGTGGGTGGGTGGGTGCGGGTCAGAGGGAAAATCGAAAGGGAGCCTGGCCCAGCCCTGCCCAGCACTTTGCCTGGGTGGGGCCGGGGGTGGGGGTGGGGGTGTCCCCCAGCTGGCTTGTTCGCTGAGTGAGCCCTGCAGCCACTCTCCCAGCCTTGCTGGCAAAGCCTGGTTCTTTCCAGATGAGAAGTTTATCACAGTTCCTTCTGCGAGCGGTAGTTCTGGCTTCCTTTCATTTTAAAACAACACGCGACTTTTTCTCTTCCTGTGTAAAAAACGGGAAGGCGACATCACGGTTAGTGCCGTTCACCAGAGCCTGTCGCAATCCCCGGAGACCACGGGCCGACCGGGAACCAGTGCCGTGTGACGTGGTCTCTCTGACCTCAGCGCTGACCTTGGTCACCCGTGCGGAGAGCAGCCGCCTCCCTCCGTGTCGTCTGTTCTCCTGGTGGAACCTAAACCTGCAAAGCTGAGTGACGACCTTTGGAAAAACTAAACGTGCTCCCGGGGAAGTGAGTGTCTCGTGTGCCAGAGGGAGGCGGTCGGTCGCCCGGGAGTCAGATCTCGGGGAGGGGGCAGGGGAGGCAGACCCAGGGTCCGGCCTCCCGCACGTGGGCGAGCTGGGGGTGCGGAGGGGGGGGCGTGGTGATGCACGGTTATGGATCTGCTTGTGCAAACGGAGGAGCACGCCGGCCTTCTCATGCAGCAAATCTTATTTCCGATACAAATTTGAAAGTCCGTGAAGCATGATAATATTAACTCTGAGATCTATGACCTCCCATAAAACAAAGGGGATGAGTGGTGGGTTAAAAGGATTGGGATGATGCCTTCGGACTCGATCGCCCGGTAATGACTGGGGAAGATTTATACGCTCTCTCGAGGTGTAATTAGACACCCACAAACCATCTGACCCCGCCGGGGTGAAGAGCTCTCCTGCTCTCGGTCTCCGCAGGGGGATCGATACGCACCCGCTCCTCCACGGTGGAGCGGAGTGGAGGAAATGAAAATCGGATAATTTTGCTCCCCGCGCAGCGCGGAGAGAGGGCGGCCCTGCTCGCCTTTGACAGGAAGATCTATTTCCAGTTTCTCAAAAGGCCGGTGTCAATTCTGAAACTTCTCCAGCGATTGATTTTCAGTTTTGTGGAGAAGGATGCTTTATTAGGAATATCAGTCCCGGCGCCCGCGGAGGCCGGCGTGGGGTCGGCGTGGGAGCCTGGGCCGGCCGCATGGGCGGGTGCGAGGTGCGGCCACGGTGGGCCTGTTGGTGGGGCAGGCCGGCACCGCCCCCCGCGTGTCCCTTCCGAGGACCCGCGCTCGGCTGGCGACAGACCGGCTGCACTGCTGTTCCCCCCCAGATACTTCAGTGTCCGGTCGCTGGTGTTTGCAGATGGAGGTGCTGCTGGACGTTGTGGGCCCCAGGACGGGGGGGGGGGGGCCCGCAAGCTGCACATCTCAGCACCCTCAACGCGGGCGCTCTCCTGAGCTGCACAGGCGGCCGGCAGCGAGTAGATCGGAGGCACACACACCAGTGTCCGGCCGGGCGTCGGCTCACCCGACACGGCCCACCGTCTCTGGTTCCGACTGGGGTTTAGTGACCCCAAGTGTGTCTTTCCCATGATCCTTCAGGCTCTCTGCTCCATCCCCAAAATTAAATCCCGTGCGTACACCTCCTCCTTCCTTATTTCTGCCCCCCCCCCCAAACCGTCAGTTCCTGGAGAACGGAAGCGGCTTCTCCCTCTAACTTGGGCGGGGGGGCTTGGGAGGGCATCTGGGGCAAGGCCCGAACCCCACGTCCAGCGTTGGTGAAGGCAGCTTCACGGTCCGTCCTCCGAGGAGACGTTCAGACTGAAGAACGTGTTTGGGTTATTACCGGGTTCCCTGCGCTCGCTTTGTTCCAGAGATGAGACAGTCGGGGTCTTGGGGTCCCATGAGCGCCGCACCGCCGGTCCGACCCCGCCCCAGTTTGCTGGGCAGCAGGGACAGGGACACCGCGGACACTCGCTGCTCCCGGTCTGCAGAGTGCCCTCCGGGGGTACGGGGGCTGTCTCCCCGCCGCGGCCTCCCCTGCGCCCTGGACAATGGCAGCGATCCCGTTCAGGAGGCTCCGCCCCCAGGCCCTGGTCACCCCCAGCTTCCTGCGACCAGCCCCTCGAGGGTTAGGGTTTCAGTGGTTTGGGGACACAAATGTGCCATCTGGGACACACGGCTGGGGCTCCTGCAGCAGTTGTGTGAAACACGGTCCACAGAACACCTACCAGTGTGACTTACAATGACCCTTCCTGCCCCCGGGATTTCCTTCACACGCACAAGCCAGCGCACCCCCTGCATGGCAGAGCCCACTCACGGGGCTACTGAGTCCCATTCGTCCATGGCGGCGCTCGGGCACAGAGCCACGGAGAAGCGCTGGGCCCGGTGGAAGCTGGAGGGGGGAGGGGGCGAGCGGGGGCGGGGGGGCCGGGTTGCCGCCTCTGGCCTCTGTTTGAAAGCACATGCGTGGCGTGGGACCTGGAGGAACTGCGTGCGGCTCCTGACCAGCTGGTGTGGACTCACCTTCCTGGTGAGCCCGAGGCCTCGCTCCCGCCGTCTGTCCACGCAGGGACCTGAGGGGCGGCCGTGAGGACGTCTCCCCGGGGCCCCAGGTGAACCCGAACCCACCCTGAGGGCGACCCTGGGGGCTCGGGCTGGCTGTGGGGAGATGACACACGCCGGGCCTGGATGGGGTTGGTGTGATAAGGGTCCTCGGTCTCTTCTGTTCCCTTCCCTGGGGGGGGGGGCGGGGAGGGGGGGCAGCGTCCAGCCCGCGGGCTGCACGCGGCCCAGGATGGCTGTGGAAATTTGTAAATTTACTTAAAACAGGACGAGGCTGTTTTGTGATTGTGTGTCTCAGTGCACTACGTAATACGTGGCCCAAGACAGCTCCTCTTCTTCCAGTGCGGCCCGGGGACGCCACGACACGGACACCCTGCCTCCCGACTCCCTCACAGAGCAGTGGGGCTGCCTTCGTCCCAGACTGACTGGTCACGAGGACATTTGTGCGGGGAGTGGCCTTGGAGAACAGCCGGCATTTCCCCCGAGCAGGGGCGGCGGCCTGTCCGCGGTAGACGACGGAGGCCTGCCACGAGGGAGGCTCCTCCAGGACGGCGGCCCGTGGAGGGCGCCGGGGCCACTGCCCTTCCCGTCGCTGCTGGGCATCGGGCTCGGACAGGCGCGCGCCCGCTGGCGCTGACCCGGCTCTCGCTGCGAGACGGCGGAGCCCCGTTGCCTCCGGCGGCACCCAGGAAGCCACAGCAGGGGCTGGCGAGCTGGCCCCCAGGCAGAATCCCCGCCACGGCCCAGGGCCTGACCAGCGGCGGCGTCCGGCTGCCGCAGCCAGTGCGGTCACACTCTGCGCGGCCTTCATGGCAGGCAAAGCGCGCCACGGTGAAGTGCGATTTTTTTACTGGTCACAAAAGTACGTGGAGCCTACTTATACTTTTATTTCCCGGAAAATCTGGCTCCTCGTTCAAATGTGTAAATAAGATTCCCCAAAGAAGTATGGGGGGCCTCATAGCTATCATTTTGGGGGGTCTGGAAATTGGGGGACCTCGATTCTTTCCAGAGAACAGAGTGAAATCTTACGTATGTATGTATGTACAATGTATATTAACAATATATATATTAATATGAGTATTAATCTATTCCACACCAGTGTCCTGGTGCTGGAAACCTAGGGTCTGTGCCCTGTTTTCCTTTGTAAAGCAAATGAGTCCACAATGACAGACAGAATATCGCTGCCCCCATGGGGAAACACGCAACCCCTTGCAGAAGTCGCCAAGTGAGCAATAGTATTATTTCCCCTTATCGTCCACAATATCATTCAGGGAATTAAAATCACACCAACATTTTCCTTTATTAAACTAATAATTTGAGGAGCTAAGCAAAAGAAAAAATTGCTGTGGAATTATAATGGAAATCAGGGCAGCGTTCTTTGTCGACCAGATTGAGGCAGCTTGCCATGGAAAGAAAAAACAATGAGACTGTTCCCCGGGGGACGCAGCGTTACAATTCCAGTGCCGGGACCCGAGCGCTCCGTTTGAGCAGAGCCAGGGCCTCAGAGCTCCCCGGGCCGGGGTCCGAACCGCGACCTCCTCGCTCCCTCTCTTGGGGTGCACGCGGGCACAGCGCTGTGTGCCTGCCCCGCCACTCGCCAGACGCTGTCCCCCACCACCGATGCCGGGAGTCCAGCCTCTGCCTTTTCCCGTGCCTGGCAAACATGCCCTCGTGTGTCCCTCGGGACACG